>NW_020664481.1:8458830-8590594 GCF_002925995.2 Terrapene triunguis
AACTCACTATTGGCTAATATCAACTTAGGACACAACCCTGCAGTAACTTAAGCCTGTGAGAAACTATATGCACAGGAGTGTAGTGCCATTGAACTCGATGGGATGACTCCCAGGAGTAAATTTACTCCCCTGAGCAAGTGTCGGATTGGGGCTAAAGCGGTTCCTCTTGGTTCTTGTGCTCTATTGCAATGCTGAGTTCACAAATACTGGTGGGAAATCAAACAAATCCAGACATCTGCTTTCATTGCAAAACATTTTTTAAATTAGTTTTTAAAAACTTTGAAACTGTTTTTAAACATAGAACATAAAAACACCTATTTTAAATGTTAGATGCCATTTAGAGTTGCAAGGAAAAACATAAAAGCTGGAATTTAGGTTTTGGCAGGTAAGTGGAGAAGAAACTAACTTAGATATCACCTCAGTTTTCATGTTTAATTCTTAAAGCACAATATGGGATGGTAAGGCTTGGCCCAGAGGTTTTACTGGCAGGGTTTGAGATGGCCACGTTATTTACAAGTGGCAGATCCATATTTGAGTAATTAAAGTCATCACAAACGTACCTAAACCAATGCTGTAGCATATTTGTATATGCCACATTTAGCAGCGAAAGTGTTGTAGAAATATTCTGGAGAGACTTAAGTTGTATTGGGGAGGGAAAAGAAGTTACTTTTTTATTTCTCTCCATCCATTGAGCTCCCTTAGTAGTGTGAGTCTACTTATACAGACTACTGAAGCGAAATTTTAACACCCTCTTTAGAAAGGCCCCAAAATCCTTTTTCTATACATACAAAGTAAATATTTTAGGACTTCTCCGGGCTAGTAAATGTGCTGTTTATCCTGCTGTCAATCTCCGCTTTCCAATAGTGCGAAGCAACCATTGGGAGCTGTGAACTCTTGTAACTGAGGTACCGGACCTTAAGCCTATCACGAGTGCAGAACTGAACACTACCTAATCAGGATGTTGGGTTATTAGTCTTTTTTGGGGGGGGGGGGGGGGGGGGAGAGGAGGAAGGAGAAGGGGGGTTGTGGGGGTTTCCAGAATTGGGAGGAAATGTGTTTTAGTATGTTGATTACTTTATTTAAATAACAGGGGCAACTATGAAGTTGCTTAGAAGTCTGGAATATTAGGGGAAAAGTTCTGGTTGAGAGGGATTAATGGAGAAGCAAGCAGACAAAGTTGTCTGAGTTGCCTAATGAATGTGACTTTAGCCCAGGGACCCACAATTTAGCATATGGCTATCAGCCCATGTATGTGGCACGTGTGTGAGTGCATATGCATATTTTGGGGATCATAAGTGGTTGAATGTCTTTTTAGAAGATTTTCTGCTCCTGTGTAGGGATTCCAGGCACAATCTAAATAAAGATATGTCGTCTTTGCCCTTATGGATGCATCTACAATCTCAACAAAGGAATGATGCAAATATATTGCAATTCTTCCTTAGGTCTCTAGGTGTCATGTGATTGAGATGTAGGAAAAAATAAACCAGGGAAATCTGAGTTCAAGTGACTGCTATAGAGCAGTGGTTCCCAAACTTGTTCCGCCGCTTGTGCAGGGAAAGCCCCTGGCGGGGCGGTCCGGGCCAGTTTGTTTACCTGCCGCGTCTGCAGGTTCGGCCGATCACGGCTCCCAGTGGCCACGGTTCGCTGCTCCAGGCCAATGGGAGCTGCTGGAAGCGGCGCCCAGTATGTCCCTCGGCCCGCGCCGCTTCCAGCAGCTCCCATTGGCCTGGAGCAGCGAACCGCGGCCACTCGGAGCTGCGATCAGCCGAACCTGCGGACGCGGCAAGTAAACAAACTGGCCCGGCTCGCCAGGGGCTTTCCCTGCACACGCGGCGGAACAAGTTTGGGAACCACTGCTATAGAGAGATCTGCAATGCAATAAAGAAATGGTAGAATGACTTTGACTTTATTTTGTTAGCCCAAGCAGCACCAAAGGCAGTATGTAGTTGTAATGGACCTGAACTATTGATACTATTCATCTGGCATGAAAATTCAGCAACACAATTAGAATTTAATAAGGAGCTCTGAATTCAACCTGTTTTCCTATAATAAAACAGGGGTCCCATGAACAAACCTCTCAGAATGAGACGTGTAAAACTTTGATAATGTGCAGTAATCATTAGGCTTTTTAATATGATCCAGAAACTTTTTGTCTAAGTTAGACAATTGGTTGAGCTACTGAGTAATACAATGATTGTAATATGACTGTGTTATTTCCATATTCAAATGTCTGCCCAGATAGTAAAGCCCTACTTTTCTGGGGTGTGTGTGGGGTATAAGGTACTATGACTTGGTTATTTGCTATTCAAGTTCCTGTGTGTGTGTATATGTATATATACATACATACATACACACATACATACATACAAAGGCCCAAAGTTCAGCACAATCAAGCATGGGTTTTTGGATGTGAAGATGGAGGCTCCTGAGGGCCTCCTGAAAATATGTGCCAAGCTTCAATATTAAAATTGGTTCTAACATGCAGAACAAATTTTAAACGGAAGTGAGTTCAACGTAATCTCTCTGGTTTTTGAAAATATAGCACAGACCTACATTTTTATAATGTCTTGTTTTTTAGTTAAGGGAGGCAGTGTGGGTGCATTGATAGAACACTGGAATGGAACCTAGAAGAGAGGGAAGGCCCAGGCGCGCCTCTGGTTGACTGGAAAAGGCAGTGCAGAAACCCTCTCGTGCAAGAAGGAGAAGAACGACTGAGTTTGGAGCTAGGCCTCTAGGGAGAAAGCCCTGGGGGGCATAGCTCTGCCCCAAAGTGACAGGGTGACCCTGCAGAGTCTGGGACGGGGTGGAGTGTCTGTGGAGGAGTGAGCCCCCAGGTAAGGGGTGAAGTTAGGTTTGTTTGTGTTTAGTTTATTGGACTCCTTGTTTACCCCAGAATGGGTGGCACTAAATGTGACCTGGGCGGAATCACGAGTCTAGGCAGACCAATGCAGAGCCAGAGCAGCTGTTGGCATTTGTTGCTAGAGGAGACGTGCCTGCAACGCCATGCCTAGTGACAAGGGACTGCTCCAGCGGTGAGTCCACTCAACACCCCTCTATGCACCGTACTTTGTAGGAGGAAGTGAGCAATTAGACAGACCAAATGTTGTGAAAATAAGTTTTACTAGGTGCCATTCCATCCAAATAGCAAAATTAAGCTATTGAGAGCCATCTTAGTTTTAAGTAAATTTTCTCTAATTTATTTCAGCATGCACAGAGCAGTATGATTTCTAAGACAAACGGATACATTGCACTTGGCTTGTAGGCTAAGCTGCTGAGAACAAATACCTTCAATAGTTCAAGGAGACCAACACTCCACAACAGTTAGAAATTTGGCCCCTATCTTTATGGGAGAACATTGTTTTCAAAATAACATATCATCCATCCACACACACAGCCTGATTCTTTTACTCTAAGGACACTGGCATGGCAAAGGGGACTTAATGTGCATATAATACTCCTGAGGGCATTCTGCACCAAAAAAAATGGATTCACTAACGGCAAGTCACGACTGACTAACCTGGTTGCCTTCTATGATATAACTGGCTCTGTGGATATGGGGAAAGCAGTGAACCTTGACTTTAGCAAAAAGATATACCTTGACTTTAGCAAAGCTTTTGATATGGTCTCCCACAGTATTCTTGCCAGCAAGTTAGGGTACGTCTATACTTACCTCCGGGTCCGGCGGTAAGCAATCGATCTTCTGGGATCGATTTATCGCGTCTTGTCTAGACGCGATCAATCGATCCCGGAAGTGCTCGCCGTTGACGCCGGTACTCCTGCTCCGCGAGAGGAGTACGCGGAGTCGACGGGGGAGCCTGCCTGCCGCGTCTGGACCCGCGGTAAGTTCGAACTGAGATAGTTCGACTTCAGCTACGTGAATAACGTAGCTGAAGTTGCGTATCTTAGTTCGAAGTGGGGGGTTAGTGTGGACCAGGCCTTAAGGAAGTATGGATTGGATGAATAGGCTATAAAGTGGATAGAAAGTTGGCTAGATTGTCAGGCTCAACAGGTAGTGATCAACAGCTTAATGTCTAGTTGGCAGCTGGTATCAAGTGGAATGCCCCAGGGGTCGGTCCTGGGGACGGTTTTATTCTAGATCTTCATTAATGATCTGGATGCTGGTATGGATTGCACCCTCAGCAAGTTCGCGGATGACTCTAAGCTGGGAGAACAGATAGATATGCTGGAGGGTAGGGATAGGGTCCAGAGTGACCTAGACAAATTGGAGGATTGGGCCAAAAGAAATCTGAGGTTCACTAAGGACAAGTGCAGTTAGGATGGAAGAATCCCATGCACTGCTACAGATGGGACTAGCTAGCTAAGCAGCAGTTCTGCAGAAACCTCTCAGAATGAGACACATGTAAAACTTTGATAATGTCCATAAAACTTGACAAAGCCCAGGCTGGGATGATTTAGTTGGGGTTGGTCCTGCTTTGAGCAGGGGGTTGGACTAGATGACCTCCTGAGGTCCCTTCCAACCCTGATATTCTATGACCCTGTGGCCAGCAGCTTATGTCTGCTGTCTCAGACTCCTCATTTCCTCCCTCCACTTCTTCCTATCTTGGCCTTCCTTCAGGCTCTTTCCCTCGGCTGTTTCCTGGACTTTTACTGTACAGCTGCCTCTCTCTAGGGGGCATCATTTCAGAAAAATTCAAGGGAGAGGGGTCAGCAGTTTATTTATGTGTGATTATATTATATCCAGCATTTGTGGGAGGGGAGGAGTGGAAGACACAGTGGAGCATACAGACCTATGAAATGGCAGGGGGAAAACAGCCCCCCTTGCTCCATAGCAACCAATACTGCTGCTCTAGGCCTTTCCTCTACTCTGTCAACCAGCAAGGTACTGCCGAATCCTTCCTTTCTCCCTGTAGCCGTCTTCTCATCTAGGCTTCCTCCCTTTATCCCCAACACCCATCTCCTCCCCACAACTGGGCTTCATCTTCAGTTGAGTCTAGCCCACCCACCCGGTGCAACCAGCTGCACTAACTGCTCTCTCTCCCATTAACTCCTTTCATTACCCATATGGAGTACGTACCGCATCCCAAAGGAACCAAACACTGCTCATTAATTCATACAAGTAGTCCTACTGATTTGTAAACAGGAAAGCTCCCAGGGATAAGCCAAACAAGATTTGACCCTAGCTGCTTTGTGAAAAACAGGAAGCAGTAGCAAATATGCCACTGCCGAAAAAGGAAAGGGAAAATACCATTTCATGAAGGAAGCTATTTCTGAAATAGCAGATCATACGTAGAGTCTAGTACCAGCTTAAAAAAAAAGTCCATCCCCCCACCCCCAAATATTGGCTGTAACATAAGCAACAGCCCACATCTCTCACTAACCAAGAAAGCATGTGAATCAAGACTGGTAATTCCTTAAACAAATTTCACAAAGTCAGGAAGTTCTGTTAAAGGGATAGGAGTGAAATTCGATAAGAGAATATTGGCTTTCACCTCTAGCTCTCTGGTTCAAATCTAGCCCAAGGCTGGTGGTGAGTGATAAGAGTTATGTGCCGGCTGTTTAGTGGCCTATGTGAAATGAGCTGGTTGTGACCTCTATTCATTTACTATAGGGCACGAGTTCATAGCATAGAAAGCCCCAGGGGGAATACTGTCCTAATTTGCACACGTAGGAATAGTCTCAGGAGAACCAGCAAGGAGTGATTGACAGTCACACCCATGGGTAATACCACCAGGGCAAGGATGAGGCAGAGGGGCAGGGTAGTACAAGCTGTAATGCTACTGCCCCTGCTCTCCCCACTCTTTGAATAAATAAAATGCTGCCTGCTCCAGGTCTGGCAATTGATTGTCTTTCACAGACACCAAAGTCACTTACCAATAATAATACCTAGCTCTGATCTATTGCTTTTCCTCCGTCGTTCTCAAAGCACTTTAAAATGGGATTAGTGATACTGACCACCTTTTATCCGGATGGGGCATCTGAGGGTGTCTACACAGCACCAAAACAAAAACCTGGCAGTGAGTGTCAGAGCCCAGATCAGCACACTCAGACTCACGGTCCAGGAGCAATGGGGACAATAACACTTGCCGTTCCTGTCTCCCAGGTGCGAGCTTACTTAATGCCGAGGAAGCACTTAGAGAACCTGCAATGGAAAGTGCTATACAACTTTTTATTATTTTTTATCCTTTTACCTCCCAGGTAGAAAAACAGAGGTACACAGCACCTATTCAATCTCTGCTTGTTTTACCCACATCTGGTATCCAAATGGCTTAGGAATCCAATATTGGCTGACATGCTGATATGTGATCAGAGGGCTGTGAATTTAAACATCAGCATTTCCTGTCAATCTGACAGCTCAGACTATAGTGATGAGCGCATTGTAAGAACCTATATAGACAAGAATGGGACATTTCCTCCTTTGGACAGCAGATGGTGCTGTCAGCCTATGTAAAATAATGAAATTCAATATCAGGGAATGAAGAAATAAACTGTGATTTTACAATCCCTCTAGATCGGTCTTTGGCAAAAAAAAGTCCTTTTGAATTTGCATGCAAGGAAAAAGCTTTTCTACTTTATGTAAGATATAATGTAAATTATTCATCTACCTCGCTCTAAATAATAGAAAATGGGAAGGGAAAAAAAAAGGGGGGGGAATTAGTTTAGTTGGCAAAAATCTTCAAATAAATAAAAAGTAGAATGTCCCTAAGTATTTCGGCATGCTTGGATCAAAAGACTATTTATTTATGCATTTAAGTCTTTATGCAGGTCAGAGTAGCTGAGTTTAGCAGATGTCTGCGAGTTTACAAGTGAAACCCAATTTAAAAGCTAGGGGAAATGATGAGGGTGCGGAATAAAAGGAGCGCTACAAGAATACAAGCATCTACAAAACAGGATGCAAACACTGAACGGGGACACTTGGTGATGTAGAGATGTAAAGAAATCAGTGTCAAAATGCACCGTACTTACAAGATCAACATTTTAACCTCCACCTTTTCACACCTTGATTCCATTTTCTTTAAACTAATCTAATTTCTTCAAGTTTTGAATCTGTCCGGTTGGAGAGAAGAAAATGCAAATTTCCCTTACAACCGTTTTTCAGAGATTGGAATGTAATTTGAGCCAAATGGAGCGTTTGTGGCCGTCAGAGATGGAATGTAATTTCTCTTCCAAATGTCTCTGGATTATCTTTAATAAAGGCTTTTAAATGTAGAAGCAGACAAAGCCTAGACACCCAGGAAAGACAAATACGCTCCAAACTCAGTGCTAGTGAATGCAGCTCCTGGGACTTTTGGGGAGTTTGGTTTTTTTTTGGAGCAAAGCTGCATTTTTCTTTCTGTTGACTGTTTTCAAGGTCCTTTGCAGGTTTAGATTAGCTGGGAAGTACCAGCCACCCTCTGCTTACTTTGAATTAGTTTAAATGTTTGCACTTACTGTGTAACTGGTGTGTGTGTGTGTGTGAGACAGAGACACAGTTATCTGTAGGGTCTTTGCTGTATGTCTTGTTCATATGAAAACAAAGTTCTCTGTTCTCCCCTCTGCAGGAATAACCCCCTGTAGGAAAGAGGCAACTCACTGGAATCTCCTCCACAGTTGTGTTGATTTATGTTCTGCAAAACCGACCAGTCTCCATTTTAAATGCCTTTTATGTCTTGGTTTTAATTCATTTTCTCGTGTGTATCCTAATCAGTAAATTTCCAAACTTTGGCCTGAGTTGTCCAGGGTCTTTGCCATGGGGCTAACCAGGCTGAGGTCTCTTGACTTGAAAGCTGTGTTGTTAACGTGACCCTCTAGCTGTATGCCCTTGAAGCTCTCGGCCCACTTATTCCATCAAAATGTTGTCCGTGGACAACATGGTCCACAGATGAAATCAGGGGTTCTCTCTGCCCCTTACCCAATTATCCCCGAGTCCTGCAGAAGACAAGGGGTATCCATAAGTACTCCTGTTGCCTCTGCTCTGCTGCCCATTCCTCCCAGATCCTCCCAGTCCTACAGTTCCTGTAGGAGTCATGCTTTCAGGGGCTCCCTCTAGCATGGCTGTCTCCAAAACCACCTCCCAAAGCTTCCTCAGCACAGGGATGAAACAGCAAGTTACCACAGCGTTGCTGCTACCCAGCTGGCTGGTAAGGGGGAGAATTGGGAGGAGCCCAACTGGCTAATGTACCCTGGCATCCCTCTTCCAACTGCGGAGCTGGGACCCTGCAGAAGGGCTTCTGCCGAGTGAGAGTAAGGGGGAGTGGAGCATGCAGCCGAGATGACCCCGCTCCTCCTTCCATGGCTGTAGGATCCCATCCACACACACAGCTGGAGAGGAGCTGAGGCCCGAGTGCTCCATCTTCCGTCTGCTCATGGGATTCCTGCCCTTCCAACACTGCTGACAACCTTCTGAGCACACACAGCTCCTGCTGCGCGAGTGTGAACGCAGGTCAAAAAGATGAGAAAATACTGTGATATTACACAACAGCTTTAGGACTCTGGTCCACCTGGAGCTTTCTGACTGGCCGCAAATGCTGTCCTGCCTACAGCCCTAATGCTCTACAGATGCATCAATTCCAGTTCATAATAGCCCCAGGGTCAGTACATTGTTAGGGAATTATTTCATTCCCCAGGTTAAGGTCCATCACCCTTTAGTTCTTTACCATATACATACCCCCAAGATGTGTTATAATCACCCCAAAATGCAAGGTCTATTGTGTCCTGTTCCCTGGCAGGTGGGGAAGAACAGGATCAGCGTAAATCACAATAATCAAGATGTTCTCTAACAAATAAACTCCAGCATCTCTGGCGGTGAGGAGGCAAAGGCACCGTCTGGCTCTCTGTAAAGGGCCGTGTTCAGCAGTAATCTTATTTGTAATGTAATCAATATGTTTACTGAAGGGGAGAATATCATCAAGTATTACTTTAAGATACTTAGGAGATGTGACACAATCCAAAGTGGAACCCACAACTCGAAATGTAAAGGTATTAGCCTGACTGAATTTGCTAATAGAAAAAAACAGCTACAGTTTTATCAAGACTGACAGAGGAAGAGAGGTTTATTAAGCCCGCTGATCACATAGGCTGTTTTAGAGAGGAGGGTAGTAGAGGGAAAAGGAACATCATTGACAGTAAGTGAAAGAGCATTGTCATCTGCATCCATAAATCATTTTCAGCAGGCCGGGAGCCTGGCGTTCCCCAGCCACAGCTTGAATCCTGTCTGAGCAGAGCAACATGTGGCTGAGCGGGCATAGTGGCAGAACTTGAGCTGTAAATTGCCATTCTTCCATGGACTTCAATGGAGCAACACTGATTTACATCAGCTGAGGATACAGTCCATTACGCCTGGAGCTGGGAACTAATTTGTGAAACTCGTTATCTTTTAACCAAGGAGATCTTGACTTCAGGTTTGGATCATGATTGGACAATTGGCTTCAATACGATCCTGGAAACACTTATGCGTGTGCTTAGCTTTGCTTATGTGTCTTGTCTCATTGAAGTAAATGGGACTGCTCATGTGAGTGAAGGAAACTCATGTGCTTAGGTCGTCATAGGATTTAGGTACGTCTTCACAGTCCCCTGGCTCATATCCCCAGCCAGTGGGCGAAGAGACCAGTGTAATGCTTGTCTACAAGGCATTTTCTGCCTTTTCTAGTGCTTTGTCTACAGCTTGTGTGGGAAGAATCCTTTGACTCATGTAAGAGCAAAAGATTTTGAACTGGGAAATTCACACTAGCCAGCCATTTTTATTGAGCTCTGTTGAGCAAAGAGGACTGCGATTTCTGGGGCACTTGGAAGAGCAAGCTCGTTAGGCGGGAGACCAAAGGCAAAGTGAAGAGGAGGTAGATATCCTATGACGTGGTGGGGACAAATGAGTGGGCATCTGGTATGATGGACAAAATCTTCACTGGAAGCCAAAGAAAGTGCATGACCAGGGTCGTATGGAAGAGGTGGGTCACCTACATGAGAGGAACTAAGTTTAAATAACTTTCTCTTTTGAAGAAGTAGAATTGTTCATACCGCTGAGAGGAGGAAGCGCTTTTGAATGCGGAAAAAATCCTTAGAAAGTCCCTATGGAGATTTTTCGTAAGTGATTAGAGAGGAGAAATTCCAGCGGTATTTTAAAGTGAACTTTCCTAGTTCTTCTGTGTGTAACAGCCACTGCGGTTTAAATCGGCTGGACAGCAGGACCAGAATTTTCAGAAAGGCTCAGTGTCCGCAATAAGTGTCGCGATGGGAACTGCTGGGTGCTGAGCTCTTCTGGAAATCTGGCCCTTATTTGAGTGCCTAAATGGGAACTGAGTTTGGAAAATTAGAGGTTCTCTGGAAAATCTGACTTCCACTGGCTTAGCACAGGCAAGGATGGTTGTTTGGGAAAGGCTAAGATGCCTCTTTATAAAAAGACTATATTTGTACAGTATGTCACAAATATACCTGAAACTACAAGTAACCTTGTTCAAGTAACTTCTAAGAGGCTAAAACTGTTAATCTTAGAAAAGAGATAACTAAGGGGGTTATGATAGAGGTCTATACAATCGTGAATGGTGTGGAGAAAGTGAATAGGGGAGTGTGATTTACCCCTTCACATAACACAAGAACAAATGAAATTGTTAGTTTTAAACCTGCTGCCTAAGGAAGTATTTCTCAGACAATGCATCATCAAGCTGTGGAATTCATTGCCAGGGTGCCATTGTGGTTGTGGAGGCCCAAAGTGTAACTGAGCTCACAAAAGACTTAGATAATTCCTGGAGGATAAGTCCATCAAAGGCTATTAGATAAGATGGTCAGGGATACACACCCTGGGCTCTGGGTGTCTCTAAACCTCTGCCTGCTAGAAGCTGGGACTGGATATCACAGGTTGGATCATTCAGTAGTTGCTCAGTTCTGTTCATCTCTCTGAAGCCTCTGGCACTGGCCACTGTGAAAAGACCGATTATTGGGCTAGATGGACTATTGGTCTGACGCAGTATGGCCATCCTTATGTTCTTATGCTACGTAAGAGCCATGTAATAATAATAAAAAACAATGATGTAAGCCCAAAAGAAACGATGCAAGTTCACCCCACCATTTTCCATCAGAGTGACAGCAGGATTCATTTGTTCTGAACACGGAGGTGTACAGTCTGGCAGGTTTGACATATTGACACTGGCACAATTGATAATGGCAGCTGTGTCAAAATGTCAGTCTGGATACAATGGTTTTCAAATATAGATTCTTGCCTACAGGTTGGGAGGGTGCAACAGGGCTGAGGAAAAGGAGGAGGCGGTCTTGAACCTAACTTGCCAGTGCTATCTCCTTTGAATCACCTTGTGGTACTATTTGGTTTATAGACATTTGATATGTCCTAACTCTGCTGGAGTATGTTTGGGTTCCAGACTGTGTTTCCATTTGAGCTGTGAAGGTCTGGCCCCAGCTTCTTTTCCTTTCTCGAGTTTCAACTGCCATTCTTCTGCCTGAGTAATAGTGATTACTCTTGCATCTGTAAGGCTTCTGGATCAGACTAATGAGCTTACTGTTAGAGACAAGATACTAATAGAAGCAGCTGCTTCAGAGGAAGGTGTAAAACTTCCATAATGGACAAGCGTGCCCATAGAGGAAGTTTCTTCCTGACCCCAGTGAATTAGTAGTTGGCTTGTATCCTGAAGCATGAGAGTTTATATCCCTTATAATTTTTTATCTTATCTAATGCAGTGGTTCTCAAAGCCAGTCCGCCGCTTGTTCAGGGAAAGCCCCTGGCGGGCCGGGCCGGTTTGTTTACCTGCTGTGTCCGCAGATTCGGCTGATCGCGGCTCCCACTGGCCGCGGTTCACTACTCCAGGTCAATGGGGCTGCGGAAAGTGGCGCGGGCCGAGGGATGTGCTGGCCGCCCTTCTCTGGCTCATGCAGAAAGTGTTCTAGGATCTTTCCTGGTCAAGAGGACCTTGTGTTCACATCTCAGCATGTGAACTTCCAATAGCACAGAACTCCCTATCACCATGCTGGGGTACTGAGCATCTTTTGCTTAACCATGCGGTTGGCCTCCGGGGTCACCCTAGAATGCCCCGGCAGCAGTAGCCAGTACTATCCATGAGCAGTTTTGGTTTATGATCCCAGTGCACTGGCTACTTTGGCGTTAAGGGTATGTCTGTGCTGTCATAAAACACCCACAGCTGGCCTGGGTCAGCTGACCGAGGCGTGCGGCGTTCAGGCTGCGGGGCTATAAAACTGCAGTGTGGATGCTCAGGCTCAGGCTTGGGAGAGGAGAGGCGAGGGTGTGAGAGGAGAGGGTCTCAGAGCCTGGGCTCCAACCCGAGCCTGAACATCTACACTGCAATGTTAGAGCCCTGCGAGCCTGCGACAGCTGCCCTGAGCCCACCAGGGGTGTTTTATTGCAGCGCCGACAGATCTAAAGCGTCTATAGGGCAACACCGACTTTGGACTTAGGAACGCAGGATAAGCAATCAAAATCTGGTTTTGTCTGTGTCTGGGCAGAGCCTCCTACTACCACCGCCCTGCACGCAGCCTGCACCAATCAACTTAAACCTGAGCTAAACTGACAAGAATGCTGGTAGGAAAATAAAAACAACACAAAAAATAAACGGCACTCGTTTAATTATTTAAATTAAGACTTATTTGAAAGACGTGTTTCCAGCAAACACTCCCTCTTTACTTTTTAATGAGCTGCAGTGCATCGAAAGGAAAAAGCCAATAAACTTCCCACTGCAGTTTCTTAACATGTTTAATTAAACAGGTGCTGCGGGGGGAACCAGACACTGCTCCCAGAAATAATGGTATCAGCATTCCTTCCTGCACAACACGCTATGCACAACCAGGGGCAACAGCGCCGTAGGGTGTTCCTTGCTCCGTCGAGCAAGGCAGAGCTCCCCCTCTTTATAGCTCCAGCTACCTCCTGTCTCATTGCCATGTTGTACAGTGGTAATTTAATCGGAGACGTTTGCAAGTGCAAGGAGATTTTTTTTTACGTATATTTATTTCTATGATTCACTGGCAGCTGAGCCTGTTAGGGGATGCTGGTTGGACTGCAACGGAAACTGATACACACCTGAGCCACTATTTGTAGGGATGAGAATACTGCACTTCTATAGCGCCCTTCTAGGTAGGGATGTCTCCATAAATAGATATAGGCCTTCCGGAGGAAGGAGGGAAAGGCTTGTTTTCTACACTGAGAAATTAATTCGGATTAAGGTTGTGGTGTGAATTTAAAGTGGAAGAGCCTGTGTGGATGCTCTTATTCTGGAATAAGAATGCCTAATTCCAAATTATCTTAATCCATTTCAGTCAACACTGTCTTAATTTCCCTGGGTAGGAAGATAGTGAGCTCTCGTCCTGGGCCACTGAGTCTGGACATGGTGAGTTTTGCACCCCAGTCCTCTGGGGATAACTCTGTTACATCATATCCCAGAATAACACATCAAAAGAACTATCTTCCCAGATTCCCACAATCAGAATCCCAGAGCCTTCTTAGGTGTCCATATTGACTCAGGCTCCAGGCAGAGAGATGGGGTTCATCAGAGGAACTCTTACCCACATCTGCATGCCTGCCACACTCTTATTCTGGAGTAAAAGCGTCCACACAGGGAGATAATCAGTAGTAGCTATTCTGGTATAACTCCCTATGTAGACAAGCCCTAAAATCCCTTCTCCACTCCTGACATTAAAATCAATGGGACTACTCTCATGTTTAAAGTCAAGCACATTCTTAAGTGCATTGCTGGATTGGGCCCTTGGTGGGCAGCTGGTGCTGGGAAGGATTCTTGGAAGAAACGAGCGGAAGGAGGGATCAGGAGGAGGAAGGAAGAAAGGGACAACTGGAGGTGGATGAGGCAGTAGAAAGGAAGCACTGGAAGTAGAGGGATGAAATGCTGGGAGAGGTCTGGCAGCAATATGTGGTTTAGGGGCAATGGAAAGATTGTGGTGTGGGGCTTAAGGAAGGAGGTGACATGATGGAAAAACTGGGCTTTCCTGAGAGCTCAGAGAAACTCCCAGGAGAAAAGGCAGATTCAAGCTCAGCTGGTGGGAGTGAATCAGCAGCATCTCCTCAGGGAGACTCCAGGTGCAGCCGGCCACGTCGCTCGAGCCGTCTTTGAGGCCTTTGAAAGGAGTGTCACTGACAGGGCTCTGAAGGGTTGTGGCTGTGACACAGAGGGGCTGTAAAGCAGAGGAGAGGGCTCTTCAGCTCCACCAGAGAGACAAAGTATCTCCCAGGGAAATAAAATACACCAATGGCCTGATTTGGGGCAGCCAGAGGTTTCCCGTCATCGCTGACACCAACACTAGTGAGATGGGCTCATCCTCTGCCTTGACTAGAAAAAAACCCACTGCGGGAAACATATGTCAGCTCAATCCTCCTTTTGTCATTTTAATTGAATTGTGTCACATTGCTTTACTTTGCTAAAAATCATAATGGAGAGTTAATTAGCAGTTCACGGAGTCTGTGGGACGAGAGCAGCTTGCCAGCCGAAACAGGGAGATCTCATGGAGATGACATTAATGCAGTAACTGCAGGTTTCTCTAGCTATCTAAAATGGGGGAGGAAAATACAATCACAAATAATCCAGGATAATAAAATCATCCAGCGTTGTCATACACAAGGGAGAGGGAGGTCACACACATGATTGGGAGCCATGACCCTGCATGCTAATGGTTACCACCAGTGTATCTGTGCAGAAATAGCAGGGAGACATTTTTGGGTGCAGATTTGCAAAGGCAGTCAGGGTTGGCCTAGTGCTTGTCCCACTGAAGTCAGCGGTAATGGGAGTTTTACTGGGAGCAGAATATAGCCAATTCCGAGAGCTTTTGGACAATGTCATCCTATGATTTGTGGTTTTCATCCCTTTTTTAAAACCTTTGTGGATGGGGAAGAATGGATTGCTGAAGGGACTGTCTCTAACTATGTGTGGCCTGGTCTACACTGGGGGGAGGGGGAGGGAATCGATCTAAGTTACGCAACTTCAGCTACGTGAATAACGTAGCTGAAGTCGACGTGCTTAGATCGACTTACCGTGGTGAGTCGACTGCTGCCGCTCCCCCGTCAACTCCACCGGCGCCTCTCCCCGAGCTGGAGTACAGGAGTCGACGGGAGACTAGACGCGATAAATCGATCCCCGCTGGATCGATCGCTGCCCGCCGATCCGGCCGGTAGTGAAGACATACCTTGAGTGTACAGTGCCTAGCACAAGGAGGCCTTGATCTTGGTTGAGGCGCTAGGCACTATAGTAATACAGACAATTAAACAGACCCCTCCCCCCCTTTGTGGTCCTGCCTTCCACTTTATCAAATAAAGAGGAGCGGTGAGTGGGTGGGGTTCTTTATTGGTCTGTGGACATGAAAAGCAAAGGAACATTCGCCTTTATACCCTACATGCAAAGAAGCTCTTTATGTGGCATACGGTGGTTTAAAAGCCAGTTGAGACAGAGTGGTTATAAACCTGCAATCCACCAGCTTTTCAGCGCTGCTACAGCCCCTCTGCAAGAATCTTTCTCTTATCGCAGTTAATCACTGAGCCTTAGGCCTGGGTACTCCGTGTCGTGTTTTTAATTGAACTTGAGAGAAGGGGTATAAAATGTGGCAAAGGGCCAAATTATAAATGAAGTGCAACTCCATGGAGTTAAAGGGAGGTCACTCACTGCTTACGCTTTGGGCTGAATATGGAGTAGAGAGCTCAGCTGATTGGCTTGGAATGCAAACATCAAACGCAGGAGCTGTAAAATGGAAAATGGGCTGAGGGAAGGTCATTTCCTCATGTCAGTCTGAATGGCAAAGACTTAAGGACAGTGCAGCATGGTTGTTGATGCTGTATGGACAAAGGGACACAGTTGGCCCTGGTAGGATTCCGTTAATCCCAGTGGAATTCCACTGGGGTGAATCTGGCCCAATAAGCCAATACAAAGCCTACCCCTGTCCTTTCTGCACAGCTTCAGTATTGTGGGTTCTGGCTGCAGGTGTTCTGACCTGAGTGCGAGAAAAACCATCAGGTATAAGCGTGTGGCTGGGAGAGCCATCACATTAACACTTCTCTAGCTAACCGTGCACAGCAGTACAGTATGAACTGAGGTGTCCAGCTGTGTTAGACACTCTCATTACTCTCCCAAGTTGCATTGCAGCCATGTGGTTGTGATGGGAGCCAAAGTTCAATGTGTGGCCTTGTCTTCGCTATGGAGAAAGGAAGGGTTTTTAATCACATGCTGGTTAAGGTGGGGTGGAATCCGACTGTAGAAAGGCAGTTTTAGTTTTAACATATGTTAGCAGGTTGAAGTAAACACTAGAATGCTTCATTTAGTTCATTTCCATATTGAAGGTCACGATGTCAACTATCTACTAGCGGAGGCTACACCTTTTCCAAAGGGCTCTCTGCTGCATAACTTTAGCTTCTGTGAGTAAAACTGGGCTCATTAGGACAGTGAGAAGAGTGACCAGCAGTAACTCTGTTGCCATGTGTCCTTGTAATGGAGACTGGAGATGGTGTAATGTCTCCTCAATAAAAGGAAATGGGAAATAAAAATGAACACATGGGTTTGACCATGTAGGCCCAATTCTGCAAACACATAGATAGATGTTTGACTTTACCCAGATGACTAGTACCATTAAAGTCCGTGGGATTAGTCATGTAAGTAAAGTTAAGCACATGGTTAAGTATTTGCAGGATAAAGGACTTCTCTGTAGCATCCTGCTCTCTCTCTATAATGAACAGAAACTGAAAATAAATTCCTCCCGTCTCACCCTTTTTTCCCCATTCAATTTCCAGCATTGCTGCAGAAATGGAGACCGGGGCCAAACGCCTCATGTTTTCTAGGGCAGAATCTGTGACGTTCCGAAGCCAAACACAGCAGTTTCCCCTGGAGCATGGGGAGTGGTTTCTAGGAAAGGCTGCTGTATCATGACACATGCTGAGGTCTTTCCCCCTGCTCTGCAGCTCCATTTTGCTAACTGTGGACGAGGGAGCAAAGTGAGCATGATATGAAGGGGGATTAAGGAAGGATGTGATTGTGCCTAGGAGCTCTAAGTGTGGAGGTGTGGAGGAGTCATTTCACAGAGAGGACGGAGGCCCAGTGTTTAGGGATTCCATTTCCTATTTTGCCACAGGCTGCCTGTGTGACTTTGGGTAAGTCTCTCTGCCTTAGTTCCTCATCTGTAAAGTAGCCCTTACCTACCACCTGGGGATATTGTGAAGAGAAGTACAGTACAGATTGTGAATGGCTCCGATGCCAGGGTACTGGGAGCCATTATAAATACCCAAGATAGATAGCTGTATGTCCATTTGCATGCGCTTGAAATGTCCACTTTTGATGTATGTGTGTTTAGAAAAACACAGAGGAATAAAAATAAAACCCACGTATTGTGGGTTGCAAAGCAATTTTAAACTCCATTGTTTCAGCAAAACCGATCTTCCCAGGCACTAGAGAAAGCTGCTCAAAATAGAGTGGGCAGATAAAGTGGGCTGGGTGCCCAGCATGCAAACTGGGCCGCAAAGCCACTCTCTCATGCCAATTTATGGAGAAAGCAAAAAAAAAAAAAAAAGAAAAAAGAAAACAGGCGGAATTTCTAGCCCCTGGTGTTGGAGATGAAACCCTAGCTGGGTCTGAGGGCTGATGCAGTGATGTCTTCATGTGAAACGCTGCTCATTAGGATGTTGTGTAACGCAGCCAGGGTGGTTCCCAACTCTCCTGCTAAGTGACGTATCACAGGGTGATTTATGGACAGTTACTCGGGGCGGACAGTGGTGATAGGTGAGAAATGAGAACTTGCTCGTTCAGTACCCAGCATGTCAAATTAAAGCTGTGTTTGGGGTAGGGTTGCATGGCGACCATCTCCTTCGGGCAATGTCCGTGCCACTGCAGGATTACTCGCCCTTGTTCATCACCACTGATTTATTCTGCAGTGTCGTCCCCAGCTGGATATGCATGTTTAGTGCGGTGAACAGGTAGAGGGAGCCTGGAAGCCCCCCTAGTGTCTGGATATGGTCAATACAGTATCAATGGCAGTGCCCCGCTCTGCTTTATTGCTCCCCTGGAGAACGAACATGAGAGAGCAACCCAGCAGATTTCCCAAGACTAGCCAATCACAGAAGAAAGCTGATGACAGGAATGATCACAGCTGAAGGCCCTCTGTCTGCAAAGGGAGGCAGGCTGAGGCCAGCTGTAGCGAATGATGCCAGCTTTCTAGATGCTGTAAAAGGGTCGGGATGCGTTCTGAGCAACCATTGCATTTGGAATCAGACGTCCGTAGAGACGTGGGTGAAGTCCCTTTCGAACCCTCAGCTTAAATGCCTGGTCCTGGGATGCTGCTTTCAGTGGGGTCTGGGAAAACCTGGCTGTGCCTCATTCAACCCTGCACGTACAGGAATTGACCGGGCCCTTTTTTGTAGGGAAGCTACTCTCCTGATTGCCCTGCTTGGGAACGTGCCACTGCCTTCTAAGAGGAGAAACCAGGGCAAAGGACGGAGCTCACACAGAGCAAAGGAATATCAAGAATGTTCTCCCTACCCTACAGCCAAGCTATAAAGGGAACAAGGAAGCAGCAACCTCTCTGATAAGCCAGTTATTTAAAATAGATATACTAGCACTGGCAGATAGACCAGCCCTGCGGCAGCACTCTACAGTCTCAGGTGGGAGTCTTGCTATAATTTATTTTATACAGAGTGACTTTTCAAGGACGCAGATCTTGAATACTGTGCATTTCTCTAGCTCCTTTCCTCTCAGCCCCTCCAAGGGCTGCACATACAGTAATGACTTATGCCTCCACATACAGAAGTGACTCATGCGCTGTGGGAGGCAATCGGTTTTGTTATCCCCATTTTATAGAGTGGAAAATCAAGGAAAGGAAGCAACCAGATCCCAGAGAGAACCTGTGGCAGATCCAGGAGGAGAACCCAGGCAGCCTAGTCCTGTGGTTCAACCACAAGATTAGTTTCCCTCTCTCAGAAACACATTATTGCCACTAATGTCAGTGGGTCCAATAACAGAGAAACTTGGGTTCTAATAAAATGTCGGCATGGAGAAGAGCTGCCATGAAGGGCGAACAAAACACTTGAACTTCAGGTGGTTGACAAGTATGAATTTGGCTTGGAACCAGCTAAGACAGCCAAATCTAAACACATAAGAGTGCTGTCAATCATCCAGGGCTCTTTAAAACTAACAACAATAATAAAAACTCAGCTGTAATTTACACCGTCGCTCTGTTTCCTGTCTGCTGTCATGTGCCCTAACCCACAGGGATCCTGTAGGATCAAGCAGATAACGCTGATTGTGTGGGTGACTCAGGCCCTGATTCACAAAGGTACCTAGGCACCTAAACCTGAGATTTAGGTGTCTAAAACTTGGGTTTTAGGCTCCACTCTGATCCACCAAAATTCCATCATAGCCTGTAGCCACCTAAACTCACTCAGTGCCTACATTTGCTGAGTGAAAGTTCCCTTGGTGCCTATGTGTCTGCCTCTGGGCATGAATATTGCTGCCTCATTCTGGGCATCCGGTTTCCTGTCTCCTGCCTAAGCCCCAGGGTGATTCACGGATCAGGGGAAAACAGGCGTTCAGCTGCATAAATCATGTATTCAGAACACCTACCGATCAGGTCCCATTTAAAATCTGGCTGCTGGAGGAGATGGTGCCACCCACCTGATAACTTTTAGCCCAGTGGTTAGAGCCCTTGCCTGGAGTGTGGGAGACCCACCTCAACCACTTTGTCCAGCCATTTCTCTGTGGAGCAAGGCAGGCACCTAACTCATTCCCGCAAGGAATGACTCAGGTGCCTAAGCCATCTGGCTGTGGGACAGAGGTATGCGTTCATGGATTGCTAAGCAGAAAGAGGCACCTCCCTCTGGCCTGGACCTAGGTGCCTATCTCTGAAGAGGTGGGGCTTAGGACACACCCCTCTTGCTGGCCACTCCGTTGGTTAGCTTAGGAGGCTCCCTGCCTAGCACGCTTGCTTTTGTGGATCACGTTGTACGGCATCTCTCTCTCTCTCTCTCTCCCTGCTCATTATACAGGGAGTCTAGGCACCTAACTCAGGCTTTGTGAATCACAGTGTTGTTCCTGTGATTTTCTAGGTGCCTAAAGGTAAGGCACCATGGCACTGAGCGTTGCAACACTGCAGTCCTTTTACGGATCCAGGCCTCAGTGCTTATCCCAGTTAAAGGAAGCTGTAAGTCTGGAGGCTTCTGGCCAGTGAGAATGGTATTGTTCTGAGATCCAATATACAGTTCTATTTACTCCGCAAATCCAAACAACGGGCGCAGACTTGTATTTAACAAGAGAGTACTAATTACAGGAAAGGTACAATAAGCTTAGCAGAGCTGGTCAGCTGCAGCTCCAGTCGTAGGTATTGTCAGGCAAGCTAGCCAGCATTCAAACTCTTGGGGAATAAGACCTGCTTGGATAAAAGCCCAAACCAAACCATCCCTTTCGGCCTCTAGCACACAGAGGCCTGTCTTTATACCTGGATAATTGACACAGATGTTATCGCTCATTAAATGGAGCATAGCTGGGATCTGAGTTATCAACCAGCTGACACCCATTCTTTCTGGTGCTTCCCTGTGCTATGCTAACCCAGGCGGCAAGCCGAGAGCCAAACCCACTGCCTTTCCTGGCACAAAAGGACTTAAGAAACATAACTAAGGTCCAGGGCTCCCTATCCCAAGGGGGAAAGAGATGTGACATTTCTTCCATGTTATCTCCTCAGATGAGGAGGGGTTTGAACCCCACAGCTGCAACAAGTGGCCTAGCCCTGGACTCAGTAGATCCCCCAGGGATCTATGGTCTCTCCTACAGATGCAGCACGTGGCCTGGCCTTCAGACTCAGTATATTGCCCAGGATTTATGCAGACCTGTGGGATCTGCTAGAGGCACTGGGCCAATTCCTCTGCATTGGCTTTGCGATGCTTTGCCTCTCCCTGCGCCAGCTCCCTGGCAGTACAACTGCAATTGAGCCCCTCGGTGCCTGTAGAACTGTCATAACAATAGTAGAGGGAACAGTTGACAACGAGTGACATATCCGATTGACTTAGCCTCTTTCCCTGCTCTCGGAATGTTGACTAGCAGCAAGTGGCTGCCTCACATTTATTTGTGGTTTTAAATAATTCAAATAGTTCTTTGTGCCAATTTTTTTTCAACTCTGTGGGTTGATTGCAAACAGTTCTTCGTAAGTATTCTCTGTTCCAGCTGTGCTGCTTGGTTGTGATAGGTCACGTCGACTTGTTTCTGCTCCCTGATTAGATGAGTGCACAAACACTTCCAGCGATAGTGCCCAACATGCAGTAATTTAAAATTTTGGCTTCTGCAAAACCTCACACTTGGATGTTCGCTGCGGGTGGAATTCACCCAGGTGCCTTGGGCCTGTTGCTGAATCTCTGCACAGAGATGAGTTCTACCCATGCTGCAAACATCTGTGCTAGTAAACCTCAGTGGCAGAAATGTTAAAACATATTAATCTGCCTCATAGGGGTGTTTGCAAAGGTCTTTGAGATCCCTGGATAAATGGGGCTATGTAAGTGCAAACTAAGGCCTCCCATCCTAGCAGCTGTTCGGAGTGGGCAGATCCTCCTGCAGTTCACCACCAAAGCCATGGGGTTCTGTGTTGGCACAGGAGAAAATAGGTCTAAAGTAGAGATGTTAAGGTAGTGACTTACTTAAATGAGATATACGGTAAAAACCCTGTCTGTTTGTTGAATGGATTTCAAGGTTATTTCTGATGCCGTAGAATGTGCAACTCTCGGATCGTCTTGAAAAAGTTTTTAACCCCCATCCCCCAAATTTAAAACAATGCAAATTAAATCTAAACATTCTAAATAGTATTTAGACTTGGACATATTTAGAATTGGAGATATTGCAATGTCCAGGTTATGAGAATGGAAGTTACTCCTTGCTCACTGGGAACGCTGCTCTTGGACTCTGGTTTTAGAGCACGTCAGCAAGCCCCCGGGGGTGAAATCCAGGCACCAGTGAAGTTGATATCAAAATTCCCATTGCTGAGAATGGAGGTCAGGATTTCATCCATGTACTGTTCTGCACACTCATGCTTACACAGACAGAAACGCGGCTTTTGTCTCTGCAGGCTGTTCAGGTTATGCAAAGTATTTTGAAGACTATGGGCTCAGCACCCACTAAGTTCTCAGAAGGGCTCAGCTCCCGTTTAGGCACCAAAATAAAGGCCAGGGGCGAAATCTTGGCCCCACTGAAGTCAGGATTTCACTCCTGATTTTTCAGAAGACCTCAGCTCTGCAAATCTTGCCCCTTAGGCCTCTATAGGAATGGTGCCTCTTGTTTCTCTCGGTTGTGCATGTACTTCACACTATCTTCTCCCAAGAACTTATCTCTGCTTCCACAGGAACTTCAGTGAGAGCAGCAATGGCTCCAATAGGAGCTGTGCACCTGCCTATCAGGGTGGAATTTAGCCCTGTCGCTTTACTCCTTAACTGGAAAGGATTTGCATGTGCAAAACAGTTTTAATTAGGACCCTTGGACCTGATTCTCATTTACACAAAGGCCTCTTTACTCCATGCTGGCAGTGTAACGGGACCTTTAAGTAGGCAATAATATGCACCTACTTTGAGGCAGACTTTACACTGGTACAGTGATGGAAAGAGCACTTTTTGCCTGGTCTACACTTGAAAGTTATACCATTGTAACCATACTGGTCAAGGGAGCGATTATTTTTTATTTAAAATGATATAGTTATATTAGTACAAGCCCTAGTGTGGACACAGTTATAATGGTGCAAATAGCTATATTGACAAACCCTCAGCGTAGATCAGAGGTGGGATCTACGGCCCGCGGGACCCTCCTGCCTGGCCCCTGAGCTCCTGGCCTGGGAGGCTGGCCCCCGGCCCCTCCCCTGCTGTGGGAGGCGGGGCTGCGAACTCCTGGGGCAGTGCAGCTGCAGTGCCAGGCCTGACCCGGTGCTCTGTGCTGGGCAGTGGCACCGCTGCCTGTCCTGCTGCGCCACCAGCCACTGGTGCTCCAGGCAGCGCAGTAAGGGGGCAGAGAACGGGGGGGTTGGATAGAGGGCAGGGGAGTTCGGGGTGGTGGTGGTCAGGGGGCGGGGGTGTGGATAGGGGTTGAGGCGGGGAATAGGGGGTTGAATGGGGGTAGGAGTCCCAGGGGGGAAGTAGGAATGAGAGGAGGGGTTGGATGGGGCGGGGGTTCCGGGGGTGGTCAGAGGACAGGGAACGGGGTGTGTGTGGATGGAGCAGGGGTCCCGGGGGGGGGCTGTCAGGGAACGGGGGGGGGGGGGGGGGGGGGTGGGGGTCCTGGGGGGGCTGGCAGGGGGCAAGAAGCAGGGAGGGTCGGATAAGGGGCAGGGGCTGGGCCACGCCTGGCTGTTTGGGGAGGCACAGCCTCCCCTAACCGGCCCTCCATACAATTTCGGAAACCCGATGCGGCCCTCAGGCCAAACAGTTTGCCCACCCCTGGTGTAGATACATGTTATATTGGTATAAAAGCTTCTGCTGGAAAGCTTACACCTTGAGACACACAAGTAGTCTTGGCAGAATTCAATTTTTACTTGGTATAAGTGACAGATAATATTGATTCTAAACCTTTTTTAATTTAAATTTTCATAGTTGTACAAAATTATGGATTTTAAGTTGTTTCATCAATTTAAATTTTCACAGCTGCAGGAAATTATGGAGGAATCAGACCATGGGGACGGGGGGGCAGGAGGGGGTTCAGACAATTATTTAATGACGGGAGATTCAAAAAATTAAAGCTTTATAAAACAGTAATACACAAATTGTCAACATCATATGTCAAACTATACAAAGTAAATAGCAGTAAATCAGACTAATTAGTTCTCAAGCAGCATTTTTCTTACTTTTCCTCTGTGTACGTTTCAATTATTATTGATGGAAATATTTTTTCATCAGTTTGTGCATGTATGGTGACATCAACACTCTTCGGCTGGGGGACACTCTAGGGCTTATACAAAACAAAACAGTCCACACCAGCGGTTATCAAACTTTAGCAGCCCAAGGACCCCCGTTTTGATTTAAATTTTTTCGTGGACTCCCAAGCCTCCCACTCAGCCCCAGGCTCCGCCCATACTCCACCCCTTCCCCCAAGGCCTCACCTCTTCCCACCCCGGCTCCACACTGCCCCTCCTCTTCCCTGCCTCTTTCTGCCCCCTCCCCTGAGTGGGCCCTGTCCCCTGCTCCTCCCCCTCCCTCCCAGAGCCTCCCGCATACCGCGGAACAGCTATTCCATGGCGTGCAGGAGGCACTGGGAGGGAGGGGGAGGAGTTGATCAGCGGGGCCAGCTCCAGACATGACTTGCGGACCCCCTGGAGTACCCTTGGACCCCAATTTGAGAAACGCTGGTCTATATATAGCTATGCCAACAGTGCCTGCTAGTGGAGATGCGGCTTATGCTATCGAAGGCATTCTTTTGGCAGTATAGTTAAACTAACTCTGAATAATAAACTGTGTTGGCCAAAAGATTCTTTTGTCGATATGTTGCATCTACACTGTGGAGTTTGCACACCCTTTGCTGACAGAGGTCTGCAAACAGAATTTTCTAATATAGACTTGGCCTCACCCCCACCCGACATAACTATCCCAGTATAAGTTTTAAGTACAGGACAGTCTTATATTGGTGTGATGATTCCGCTTCCCGTACTGGTATAGTTAAAGCAATACAACTTTCTACTGTAGACAAGGCCTTAGTGTAAGTGTAGGTCTTCTTAGCACAACATAGCTATCGTGCTCAGGGGTGTGAAAAAGCCATAACCCTGAGCACCATAGCTATGGCGACATAACCCCCAGTGTAGACACAGCTAGGCTGACAGAAGAATGCTTCTGTTGACCTAGCTACTGTCCCTCAGGGAGGTGGTGTTCCTGTAGTGATGGAAAGACCACTTCCCTTGCTGTAGGTTGTGTCTACACTATGGGGCTATGCCAGCAGAGCTACAGCCCTGTAGCTATACCACTAGTGTCCAGTCCTCATAGTGTGGGCCTGGTCTAGGAGTGCTTTGCTGCCACAGCTATCCTGCTAGAGCCAAGCAGCACTTTTACTAGTATAGATTATTCCAGCCCCCTCTTGAGCAAAACTAATTATACCAGAGTAGAAAGCCACGAGGCAGATTTACCCCATCTTGAATAACTTCCTACCGGTACAGTGAACAGCTGGGGGTTACATCAGTTTTGCCAGTATAATTGTGTCTATGATAGGGGCTCTTGCTACCACAGCTCTCAGTCAGGGATCACACCAATTCACACCACTGACTGACATGGCTATGCTGGCAGAAATCTGTAGCGTAGATGTGGCCTAAATGAGACTCCGCACCCTCATCTGAAGTTTGTTTATTCAGAATATAAACAACTATGAGTATTAATGAAGTTTATTAAGCCATATTATTTATAGATTTCAAGGTACATAGTATCTGGGGGCACCTTACAAAGATTAAAGCAAAAAAAGAAATCCCAAGTATGTGAAGTAACTATAAACAACATGCCCTCCCTCTGTGTAATTATGTTATAGTCTGTAATATGCTGGCACCTAATTAAAGAAAATATTAAAATGCAAACATGTAATAAATATGCTGCAGCTATTTATGTATTTAAACCACTGGGAAATAAAATGATTACATTATGATTGAATGTAATCAAGACATTGAGTAAGTGATATTAATTCACAACTACAGTAAGTAACACGAGGCTGTATTTGTTTAAGAAAGATTCATTTTAATGCTAACATTGCTAGCTGTCAAAATGCCCGGAAGAAACTTGTAGGATAGGAAGCAGACAATAACATAGTGGGGGTTAAACATTTAAAAATATTTGCAGTTTTAATTTAAATTTTGCATTGTGCATTACATATTTTCACTTAATTAAAAAAATCTTTTCAGCATCTTAATTATTACATATATTTATCATATGTAGATTATATGTATTCTAAAATGCATGCAGTTTTTTTGGCTGTATTTACTCCATATTGTAGTAGGATTCTGACACTGAAATCTGATTAAACCAGAGAATATATTAAAAACAATTCTGACAGACATGCTTGTCGAGAATATTGTTTATAGAATGTCTGAACATCTTTAAACACTCAGAGATTAGCCACTGCCTAGTGTCAAAATAAAAGAAATCAAACTTAAAGTGTTTTGTGTAATAAACAAGAGCATTACAGGTACTAAAATATAAAGCAAGTAGAAATGTTGGTCAAGATTCTCAGCTGATAGGACCAGGCATTTAGGCCTCAGTCCTGCAAAGATTTAGGCATGCCCTGGTACCTTTAGTCATGTGAGTAGTCTTGTCAATGGGACTGCAGGATCCGTGGTTTAGGCTCATGTACTCGGGACAGCCAGTCGTTCCTGCTGGTTTTGCTGCTGTGGCTACCCCATAGTTTTAGCGTGCTAGGTCAATGAGAGCTAGCACACTTATGTCTCCTTGAGCTGGGAATCTCACCCTCAGCTCCAAGTGTGAATGTGCCCTTATTCTCTGTTTCTTGGCTGTTTCCACAAATGCAGTAATATCTGACACATCCCCTCAAGCTCCAACTCCTCCCCACTCTTTACTTCCAGTTGATTTTAATAAATAAAAGTACTTAAGGAACAGTTTCTGCAGCTCCCCCGCACTACTTTGGTCAGGGGCTGGTGTGTCGCCGTGACTGGGGAGGGCAATGCTGGGGAGGGCAATGCTGTAATATGCTGGCCTTCCTCTAGACAGGTGTTTAATGGCTACCGAATGAGTACAGGGCTGTGATCAGACTGCTGGCTGGGGGATCGGTGGGGACGTCTGGGAGCCCCTGCCTTGAAAACAAAGGGAAGGGAAGTGTGACCCATGCTTACCAGGAGTCTCTGCCCTCCTCTAGCGGCTACTCCACATGTAGGGGTTTGACTCTATGGAAACAGGGATCTTTAGCTTCCGCCGCAGAGGCTGGTAGTTTTACATCCAGAGGTCCTGGGTTCAACTGCTGACTTGTGCAGGTGTATTGTGTTGCAAGCGGGGACCTAGCCTACATTTTGAGCTGTGGTGGATCTCTGAGGCTTGGGAGGCATTTGCTAGAGGTGCCCGTAAGCATGAGATGGGTCTGGCATAGCAGGTGTGACGGGTTTGGTCATCGAGACCCCCTGGGGACTGTCACCTGCCCTGCTGAAATGACCTCTGAGCCTGTTTTCCCGGTCAGCTTGGGTGCCAGCAGTCCTGCTACGTGCTTAGAACTGAGCGGAGTGGGCTGGAAACCAAAGCCAAGGGTGGGAGCTAGAGTCAGAAACCAGGAAGAAGGCTGGAGCTGAGGCAGGACAAGCACAAGAGCAGCTGGGGGCCAAAGCGTTGAGCGGCCTGCTGCCGCTGTTCGGAGCTTAAAAGCAGGTTGGCTGAGGGGAGCCACCAGATCAGGTGGGCTGGCCAATCAAGCGCCCCTGCTGCAACCCAGCTGAGCTCATTCATCTGCCGGCAGGATGGGTTGGCTAGTCCTCAGGCTCATTCGGAGAGAGGTGCTCAGTCCTGACCGTGGGTTATAGAATGAGTCTTGCATTTCTGGGATTGACAGCGCTAGTGAGGAATAAAGTCCTATTTCGGGAGGCTGAGGAGGGCCTGGGTAACAATATATTCAGCGCTTATGTGCGGGACAGTAGCTGCCTCAGTCTTTTTCGGTATCTAAATCTTTGTGAGATTACCTGCAGCATCTCTTTGCGACAACACGGGATCTTCCGTCAGCCTGACGGTAGCTTGGTGAGGTCATAGACTTTTAGGGCAGAAGAGGGACCATTAATCAACTACTCTGACCTCCTATATAACACATGCCTGTAGAATATCTCCAGTTGCTCCTGCATTGAGCGCATCACATGCGTTTGACTAAAGCAGATCTAAATGAATGAATTGTGAGCTATGCTATGTTTATCACCAAGCTACTTTTTAATCATAGATTTTCCTCTTAGTGAATGGTTGCCAGCTTGCTACTTAGAGATCGATATATTTTATTCACCCTGACAGGCATGTCATTCTTTCCTATTAGCCGTTTCCATTTTAAAGCCTAATTAAGGTCACCCAATCAGCAGAAGGCTACTTAGAGACAGATTTTTTTTTTACTTGCCTAACTAATAACTTTGCAAGAGACACACCAAATATCCCGTGTTAGATCTTCCCACTACAGCAGCGTACTGTGACCCAGAAAAGAGTCCAAACATATGCTTCCTCCTACTGCAAGGGGAGACGGTACATATGCCAGCAAATACAGATCCAAATAAAGGAAATTACAGATGTGCCCTAGTAATGTGCTCCTGCCAGCTTGAGAAATGTGAGCTCAGGAAAACCCACTGAAAGATGCTCAGCTTTTGATTCGCTCCTGAAGCCTGAATTGCTTCCCTCAGATCCAGAGAGGATAAAACAAGATGCATCTCGCCCAGTCTTCCTCCGTTGTCTTTTTTCCCCAATGCAGTTTAGCTCAGGTTGGTGTCATATCTGATTTAGTTGTGAATAACTTTAAAATCCTTGGCAGGGCAAGATGCCTGCTGAACAGATTGTAGGACCTCCACCTACCTCTCGCCGAGATTTAAATCAAACTTCTTTGAATATATTACACAGCAGAGCCATTTGTTCAGTGCCACTTCCTTCTGTATCGCTTGTATTTCATCCGGCTATAAGCTCTCTGAGATATATGGCTGTTGCCCAGAAAAGGAACAATGGACTCTCTGGATCTTGTCAGGCTGCAGTGAGAAATTGATTTTCAGATGGTTTGATTGAGTCACAGGTGTAAATGTCACTGTTGTGGGGTTGGGGAGATGATTTCTATCAAATATCATTCATTAAGGAATAGAGGTGTTCCCTCCACCCCAAGGGCTTGGCCAATTCACCCCTTTTTATAAACCTTGCCAGGATTACAGCTGGGTTATACAACCCAGGGAATGACACCTACACTGACATTAGCCACCGCTAGATTGGGTGTGTGTGTGTGGTTTCCATAGTAACAACTTAAGAATGAAACAGATAAGAAATAAAATTAGTCTTGGGATTTTTCTTTTCAAGGGAAAGTAAGGGAAGAGAAGCGGTTAAATCAAGAGTGAGTGGTACACCCCCCCCCCAATCTCTGCATCAAAACCTGCAAAGATAATGGATATTCTGCAAAGAGATACACTTTAAAAAAAAAAAGCTTTTAGTGTCCCATGTCCCTCATTCCTTAGGGACTTTCTAACAGCATGGGCTGAAGTTCGGGTATGTAAAAGGGGCTTGCTCTGCCGCTGCTAGGGTGACCAGACAACAAGTGTGAAAAATCGGGACGGGGGTGGGGGGTAATAGGCGCCTATACAAGAAAAAAGACCCAAAAATCGGGACTGTCCCTATAAAATCGGGACATCTGGTCACCCTAGCCACCGCACAAAATCAAAAGGCAGAGGCCTCCAAAAAGATGGCGAGATGCAACCATGTCGCGTGCTCATGTACATACGTCTGCTTTCACGTTTCTCTTTGGCTTGGGACGTGTCCCCCGGCTTGCTTTGGACCATTTGCCAAGCTTTCCTTGGTCACGCTCTATGCTTCACTTGAATATGCCCACACTGGAGGAGCCTGTGTAATGCAAACACTTTTCTTTTCAGGTGCATTAGCTTCCCTCCCCTCCACCCCCCAATTTCCTTCTGTGAAAGGCCAGGATGATCTCGGGAGGATTCTGGAGGGTGTAAGAAAACAACAACCATGTTTGTCTCTATGGTCTCCCAACAGGAATATCTGCCTGCAGGAATCTTTTTTTACAGCACGTCCACACTTTGGTCTCCAATTTACACATTATTACTGGGTTTAATTTAGTACTGTGAGATTTACCCGGGCCCCAGGGCAGTGGGAACCTGCACTGAAATGTCTGTAAAGCATGAACCACCTTGTAAAGTAAGGGTGAGAGTCAGGCTGTCACTGGATGGGTGCTAAGAGGAGAGTTGGGGCAGCCCTGCAATACTCGGTTCACTAAAAGCTTCTCATGGGAACGGATCCCTGCAGGTTTGCTTGGAGTTCAATAACTCAGGCCTCCATAAGATCCCTTCTCACTCCACAACAAGAAGCCCCACGGTGCCCTTCTGACGTTAGCTATCTTCACAGCAGGAGTCCTAGGGTTTATTGGAAGAATCGGCTGTCTGGGAGGGGGCGGGAAACTATTGCACTCCAAGAACTGACAAACCAGGCTCGAATTTATTAGTACCAGGATTTAATGCTCAATTGAGAAAAAATTCTCCTGGTGTTTCATTATAGACGTAAAGGTGAGTTTTCAGGTGCGGTGAGGTGCAACCTTCCTGTTGGCATGCATAGTCTGCACTAAAAAAACCCCAATGCAGACAATTTTTGGATGCCTGCAAATGAATTGCAGGCCCAGATATTAGCTTTTGGATAGCCACAGATCAGGCTGTTTGCTGTCCAGATACTACTCTTAATTCACAGCTACAGAAGAGAAGCCAGCTTTCTGAACATGTAGGGCCAGATTTTTGAAAGATTGGAGCAACCAGCTGTTCCCATTTAGCCTAAATAACTGGCTGGACTTTCAAAAGCGCTCCAGCCCCCTTTTAGGTACCTTGATGAAGCAGACAGACTTTCAAAAATGCTCAACATCTAGCCGCTTCCATTGAGAACTTCTGAAAGTCTCTCCACTTTGCTTAGGAACCTAAGTGGATTTCGGAAACTCGGGCTTCACTTGTGGGTGCTGGGCACTCTTTCAAAATCTGGCTGTAAGCAGGTGACCCAAAGCCCATTGAAGTCGGTGGAAGTCTTTCCATTGACTTCAATGGGTATTGGATCAGACACTTGGTAATCAGAATATTTATCAAAGTTTTTCAAGTTAAGACCATAATTATTAGGCAAGGCTGCTCATTTGTCTCTGTCTTTATAACTTACACAGCTGTCCACTTTTATCCCTGATTTAAAAATCATGGGGGCAGTTAGAATCCTACAGGTAGCTTCTGTATCTTTGCCACCTCTTCTCAACAAGTGGGCGACTTTCCACCTCTTGTCCTGTAACATCCAGAAAAGACACCACAGCTGGGTTCTACATAAAGCTGAGAGAATTTTTTCTGCTGATTTTTATTTTTTGGCCTAAACATGTGGAGTCAGGTTGACCAAAATGTTTTTTGTGAATTGTTTGGGTTGGGGAAAAAACATTTTTTTAAATGGTTTTCAATTTACATTTCCGTGTAATACTTGGTTGGATAAAGAAACTGTAATGTGTAAGGCTCAATTCAGAAAGGGCATAAATATGTTACTACCTGTCATGGGGGATAAATATGTTTCCTTCCTCTCTGAGTGCTAATGGAATCTGCTAAAGACTCACTACATCACACCGTCATTAATATTAATAAGCCTCTCCTGCAGATCTGGGGATGGCGCTTAACCTATACTTGTGTCTGGCAGTTAAAATGCAGCCATGTTGGATGCGTCTCTTCTCTCTTTTTACCTTGGCACTCACACTGTTTCATGGGCTCTTTAGCACAGAGTGCTGCTGACAGACGGAGCAACCGATTGAGAAAGGCCAGCCCGTGGCTGCACAAACCCTTTCAAAGCTGGGATGACATTTTAAAAGTTCAGGGCATCATAGTGCTAGGCGCTGTACAAATACACAATAAGAGGTGGTCCCTGCACCGAAGAGCTTACAATCCAAATAGAGAGGGTGGGAGGAAACTAATTGAACAAGGTCAGAGGCAAAACCAGTAGTAGAACTCAGGTCTCCAGAGCCTTGGTTTACTGCTCAATCTACAGGACCAGGCTGTCTCTCCTGAAGTGCCTGTGCCCTCGTCATTGTACTGTTATATTAACAATGGCAGGCTGGTGTTCGTTTTGGGTTCTGCCTGTGCACCGCCTGGATTCTTGAGGACAGTGACTTCTGCAAGCTCCCTCAATAGCTGCAAAGGCCTTACTCCTGCAATGGAAATTCTCTGTGTCCCCTGAGGATGAAGAGTTGGGTTGTAACCAGAGTAGACTGGCAGCCATAGCGTGGACGGCCTGCAAACAATTCTAACTAGAGCTTGGTGACTAGGGCGCATGGATAATTCATTTGATGAGTTTTGCCCTTTTCTCTGCTCATGAATAGTCAGTGAGCAGACTGCGATTTTCTCAAATATATTGGTTTTTAAATTAAATTAAAGGACATATCCTATCTCTTAGAGCTGGAAGGGACCTTGAAAGGTCATCAAGTCCAGCCCCCTGCCTTCACTAATAGGACCAAGTACTGATTTTGCCCCAGATCCCTAAGTGGCCCCCTCAAGGATTGAACTCACGAGCCTGGGGTTAGTAGGCCAATGCTCAAACCACTGAGCTATCTGTTGCCACTACTTGTTAGAAGTAATTTGCTGAAGGGGTTCAGAGAGCAATTCTGGGCCTGTAGCTTGTCGGCAAATAGTTTGTGGCAAGTATTTTACATTCTAGCTGTTTTGTTTGGACACATGTAGGTCACATGCCATGCTTCTGCTCCCCGATTGGATCATTTGTTACTCTTACAATCAGTTTTCATGGGTGAATACTTCAGCTCTGCCCTCAAGACCCACCTCTGCTGTGTTGCCTCCAGGGACAGTTTGTTTGTGCATCAATGGGAAACAAAGGATTTTATTTTATTTATTAAAGACTCATCAAGCTGTGCAATAGCTACCTGTGGAATCATTCAATCTTATTTTCATGGTCTCCTCTCCATTCTCTCTTTTGTTTGTCAAACATACCTGTTGCATCTTGCCTCAAATTAGATTGCCTTTGCGCCAAGGAGTGTCCATTAGTAACTGTTTGTACAGTGCTTAGCTCAGTGGAGTTGCTGGGCTACTCTAACTAATAATAATGCCCCATATTCTACAAGATTCTTAAGTGTTTTCCTAACTTTAAGCATGGGAGTAATCCCAGACAAGTCGTGATGGTTAAATACTTATGCTGAATCAGAGCGATTATTTGCAGTTATGAAACAAAAACTTACTTTTTGTGCCTATTCTCTAATATTGACTTAAAATGCACTGTTTTGGGTAACATTCCTGCCAGCAAATTCCCTGCTAGAATATTCACAAATAGTGAATGTGAAAAGGGGTGCAAGCATAGATGAAATGAGTTCATTTAAAAATTCAAAGACCGTGACTGCAGTATTCATTTAAGCATTGGGTAATTTCTCTCTGCTCCTCCGTAATTGAATCTGTGAAGTTTGCAAGTGCATTAGTTTTGTGCACAAAAAAACCTCCCTCCACAATTGAACTTGCAATCAAAGGTTTGTTCTCTCTGACTATTATTTAAATTGTTCTGTCCTCACTTCTGTGTCTTTGCTTCAGCAAATGCCTTGGTACTGATCTGGGACGGAAATTACTCTCGTTTAGGCACACTCGTACATGAACTTGTCAGAGGAATAAAGTGTGCTTGTAATTAAATGCCTATCACACCTACCTTAACCTCAGTCTTGTTAAGTCAAAGCACTAGAAAAGCCTCGAAGAGACAGGAAAGACTCGTAAATTTGCAACAAGCTTCATTTTGCACCTTGAAATGCCCTTGATTTGAGAGATCAGTGCTGCTCATGTGGAACAAAACTATATGGAATGTCAAATGCTTTTTATGTAGCATCTGTTTTACATACTGAATTTATGTGTGAGCATATATTGATGCACATACAAACTAATGTGAAAGTGGCCTCTTTGATATATTAGTCCCTTTACACGTGTAGCATATCTAACATAATTATGACATGCTGTCTCTCTGTGTATATATTACATGGGGAAAAAAAATATGCAAAAAGAATTACAAAGTCCATCCCCTGAAAGGAAGGAAATGCCAGGATTAAAGTTGTCTGTGCAACCTTAATTCAGGCCCCTTGTGCATACACATTGTGGTAAAGTCTTAGGTTACACTATCAAATTAGTGATCACATAAACACTTGCTCCCACAAGTCTAGAGCTGGGAATAAGGCCAGTCAATGAGAAAAGCTAGTTTTTGAATAATATTTCCAGATCAGTTGGAAGTGGGATCGACGGGAAATCTCACAAAAGCCTGTTCTTGCATGATATCTAACTCACTCTTGAACTACAATGTCTGGTTAGTGGGGAAAAAGTTGAAGTAAGCACCTGGCTACCAAATTAAACCAAACTTCTGAACACTCACATTCACTCATCACTACAGGTTATGTGCACTAAACCTATTTCCCCGTTCATATTGTTTGATTCTCATAGGTTTGTGTGCATGTCACAAGTAAAAATTTGTTAGAGTGGAAGGAAAGGGCTACCATCTTGATTTGATTTAAAGAAAGCATTTGTTGCTGGAAGAATTGAATGCATACGTTTTGCTTATCTGCCGCGTCCGCAGGTTTGGCCGATCGCGGCTCCCAGTGGCTGCGGTTCACCGCTCCAGGCCAATGGGAGCTGCTGGAAGCAGCGGCCAGTACGTCCCTCGGCCCGCGCCCCTTCCAGCAACTCCCACTGGCCTGGAGCAGCGAACCGCGGCCACTGGGAGCTGCGATCGGCCGAACCTTCGGACGCGGCAGGTACACAAACCGGCCCGGCCCGCCAGGGGCTTTCCCTGCACAAGTGGCAGAACAAGTTTGGGAACCACTGCCCTAAGGGACAGATTTTCAATATTGCTCCACACCCAGCAGCTCCCATTGCTGTCAGGTGGTGAGCAATTTTACAAATCTGCTCTGGACAAAAGCTGAGGCAGGTCATGGCTTGCTCTGTTTGTTGATGGGTTGGATCAGCTCAGTTGGGGGGTTTACTGTTTTTTCTAAAGAAACTATTGGATTAATACGACAGGAGCACTGAGCCTTGCCTAGATATGTATTAACGTAGGAATTGCCGCGCTGGACCAGACTGGGCTTCAGCAAGTCCAGTATCATGCCGCTGACAGAGGCCAGGACCAGATGCTTCAGAGCAAGGTGTAAGAATCCCCCAGTAGCAAATGTGGAATAATTGGAACCCCCTACATAGGTTTTATTCTGATTTCTAATAGAAATTGGCTTAAATCATGAAGCACGAGGTTTAATTCCCATCCAAAATTTTATTCATCACTAATTAGGATTTTTCTGGGTATTTTTGCTCTCCATATACATGTCCAGTCCCTCTTTGAATCTTGCTTGTCTCTGCTCCCACTGAAGTCAATAGGAGATTTTTCTTTAGCTAGTGTGGTTGCAGGCCTTTAGCGATCAAACAAAACTTCTTTTGTCAGTTGTAGGTTCTGAAAGCAGGGCTCTTACCTCTGATTGAAAGTTGTAAACCTCTCTGTTCTGTGGCTTTTCCAACCTACTGACAAGTTGGAATACAAAGCCAGGCACTCAGACTGCAAGATGGCCTATTATTAAATCACTAGCAAGCTATAGAAATGAAATTCTAGCCGGTTTGTTTATTAAAACGAAGACTTTTAGGTAAGCTAGTCTTGCACTGGGTGGGGGTTGGGGAGGGGGGCGACACCTAAATGATGTCCAGAGCCTCATGTAGACACTCTGCAATAAAGTCAATTTCATCTTGGCTAAGGCACTATCTTAAGTGCTCCCATTACTTAGTTTCTAGGTGCCAGTGCATCTATTCTAATCAGAATTCTGGAAAATAATGAGCTAGTCACCAGGGAAATATGAGCAAGTACCATTCTTCTGTGATCAAAATTCAGCCCCTGAAATGACCGTGTCTATAGCAATAATTTGCTGTGTCACAAATAATGTCTTTGGAATGGCACAATGTCAGAAGATCAGTGTCTCCTGCTCTTAAAATAGAGGCTTGGCTTTGCTTCAGCATTTATGTAACAGCAGAAAAAAAATCATGACCCTGTGATAATGCTCTATTTCATGGACATTATCTCAAATTAAATTTAGCTTGTGCAAGGTAGAAGTACAGCTCAAGGCTATGGAAGTATGTATGCATACTTTGGAATTTTCTGAGGAAAGCAGTAACTAACTAGACTAAGATAGCAAAGGCAAGATCCTTAACAGACCAAGCTGGTAAAACTCAGAGAAGGATCAGTCATGTAGAACAGGCTAAGGATTTTCTACTTAGACCCAGCTTGAATTATTGACTCATCCACAGCATTGGGATGGGGGGTGATTGACAAAATGGAAAATGTAGTCTTCAGGGAGAATGAGATCTCCGCACTCATAACAATGAGTCAAAAGGAGGAACTATTGAATGAGTGAAGTCAACCGGGTGTTTTCTGATACAGAAACCTCTTGAAGACTGGAGACGATTCCTGTGAGTTAGAATCTAAGTAGCACTCTTGCAGGAAACTCTGCAGATGAGATATTGAAGATGACTTTGAGTCTTTGAGGAGATTCATTAACTTCTATGATGTACAGTTTTGCAAACCAAAGCGATTTCTACTCTGGGTCTTGACATTTCATTTAGAAATCTCTGAAGCTGAGAACTTTGGAGCCAGGTCTTGATTCCCAGAGATTTTGTCCTCTGAGAGAATTGATGAAATTACATGGGGATAAACTAGATGTAAGTAACTCAGTAGTGGCTAGGTATCTTCCAACCATTCCTTTGGAACTGGATAGTTCAAGGTGAGCTCACTGAAGTGGAGCTAAGGTGATTATACTTTCGTGCAACAATAAGCATGTAACTATGGTGTGTGTAGCTTGCTCTGTGACAGGTTGTAATGTAGTGTTCGCTGACTTGCACCTCTAAATTTCTAAGTTGTCTGCAGAGGCAGCTGCCACTGGGTGATTAGGCAAAAAGCTGATGTAGCATGCTGCAGGGACCCCGTTCTGTGCTTTCTCATGGAGACTTCACATGTGCTATTTCCCTGACTCTGAAATGGAGGCCATTTTGGACTCAAAGTATGGGATTGTTCTTGGTGCATGGACAAGCGTGATAGGAATTGTTCTGAGAAGGACATTCAGACCATTTAGTTAAAAATACAGGCTTTTAAATGTCTGTATTGATGCCTTTGGCTCCAAGGAAGCAACTGAACAATGAAGACTGTTTAAATTATACAATCTGCCTTATAAAATGTCTGCAAAGTCATCTTTACTCACAAGTCTGTTTGCGGACCTGGCTTGCCTGCTCGTCAAGAGTTCTTCTTTATGTCCTAGAACTTCTCTGGGAACAAACGGAGTGGTATGCTCTGTGCTATGCTTGTGGCACAAATCCTGCCCTCCCCAGCAGGAGGTCTAGAAAGCTGATGCATGGGATGGGGGCTGCATACCCTGGGCACCATGGAGAAGATGTGCTCCACTGGGGTTCCATCTAAAGTAGCATGTAGCTGAGTTCTTAGGAGAAGGTCTTTGGCATAGTCAATGGATACAAAGTAACCCTATGTAAGGGGTGCCTGATCCCAAGGGAACTCCTCTGTGCACCATTTTCTCAGTCGGGAAGCCGGCTGAAGCCCCAGTTCTTTTCACTATGATTTATAGCGGGGGTAGGCAACCTATGGCATGCGTGCCGAAGGCGGCACGCGAGCTGATTTTCAGTGGCACTCACACTGCCTGGGTCCTGGCCACCGGTCCGGGGGCTCTGCATTTTAATTTAATTTTAAATGAAGCTGCTTAAACATTTTAAAAACCTTATTTACTTTACCTACAACAATAGTTTAGTTCTATATTATAGACTTCTAGAAAGAGACCTTCTAAAAATGTTAAAATGTATGACTGGCACGCGAAACCTTAAATTAGAGTGAATAAATGAAGACTCGGCACACCACTTCTGAAAGGTTGCCACCCCCTGATTTATAGGCTGGAATTGTTCTGTCAGAGGAAGAGTTGGGATTAGAACTTGGGACATTAAGGCTCCCTCCTCTGAGCTCAGCTCTCTGGATCGTCCTGCCTCTATAACCCCTTATTCAAACTTCTGAATCATTAATATCAGACATGCTAACATGGGCTCCATTATCAAGGATGTGTCCATCTGTGTGGGCTTTGGTTGCAGATTAAGATAAACAAGAAAGAAAGAGAAAACAAAAACCCAGATTGATAAAACGATCCATCTGCAGACAAGGAATGCCTGTGACAGCTGGCTTCAGCCTAGATTGTTTATCTGAACACTGAATGGGCTTGATTTTGTTGTTTCAAGCCAAACTCCTGAAGTTATTCTCATGTTGTTCTTTCTTTGGTAGGTTGAATACATAGCCAAGCCTGTGATGATAATTACAGGGGAAAAGACATCTCCGGGTATGGCTAACTTTCAATGCCAGACTCACAGAGGACCACTCAAGGCACCAAGAGCCTGGGACAGCACTATCAGCACAGGCACGTGCTTGTCACTTCTGGAGTGGAGATTGCTAATGACAGGCAGCTCTCTCGCTAATGGAGAACTGCTGTTCTCTTTGCTACACTGCCTGATTTGCTTATATAATCCCATAAAATCAAAATGATTGTATATTATTAACTAGATGGAGTTTGATGGATAACTTTGATCCAGGCAGCGCTAAAAAGGAGGGGCGGGGAGAGAGAAAAAAGAATGAGATAGAAGGAGGAAAATAGAGCGAGAAAGAAAGATAAATGTCTAGACCCTAACTGACACATTAGAAGGAACTAATAAGTGTGGCAAAAAAAGAATGAAAACTGTTCCCTGCAGTTGCTCAAATAAGGGAGGATTTTAGACTGCTACTCAGTGAGGACTTGCTCTTAGACATATGCTGTGATTTCATTTGATATCATCAGATCAGTCGCAGAAAGGGAATTTTGACATCAATTACTGTAGTTCTGTTTTTTCCTTGCGTTCACAGCAGCCCACATTTTAGAGAAATATATATTGGACTTGCCAGATGTTATATAAAGTAGAAAATTAAATGCAAGGTGCATTTAATGACTCTCTTGCGACTTGAGAGAAAAAGTTGCCTAATCTGCCTGTAGGCCTACTTTAACAAAACCCTGACGTTGCAAAGAAAACAGATTTTTTTAAATAAAAAATTCCATTTTGGTGGAAAACCGTTTTTGGCAGAAAAAACATTGCCAGAAAACTTTTGACCAGCAACCATCCTGAGGGCTATTCTCTGGAATTAACCACTAGCACTGTCTGTCTTCATTGCTCAGCTACATCAGTTTTCATGTACAATTGTGAGTAAATGAGCAAATGAGGCATGCAACTGTCCCCTGATTGCATTAAAATAAGCTCACAATGTATATGGTATGTGGGAGACAGTTATTATACCATTCCCTGTAATTAGAATAGGAAATAAAGACTTGACATCAAAGGGAGTTTTTCTGTTTGAATTCCATGGGCTTTGGAATAGGTTCAAAGTGCAGGGTCTGATGTGTGGTCACCATTGGTAAATGCTGTCTTTAATGGCTGGCTGTGTGAGTGCATATCCACAATCCTCTGATTCTTCTTTCTCAAGTAGCACCCTCATTACTTCTGGGGGAATTCTGCGCCACTGCGCAATGCAGAATTTTGCAGAAATTAACGTGCATGCAGAATTTCTTTCCTCCACAGAAATGGGCTGCAGTCTTGCGGGCCGCCACTAGGGGCTTCTGGACCCATCAGAACCCAGCTCGCATATAGAAGACACTGCCGGGGAGAGGAGGGGGAGCTAGAGGATTACTGGCAGCTGCAGTTCCCAGCATGCCCTGAGGGAAGGAGAGGCCGGTGTGCAGGAAACTCCGTGCAAGCCTGGGACCAAGCGTCAGACCGTTCTTTCCTCTGGATCCCTGGGCTCGGGGGGGAGAGGGGGAAGAGGGTGTTTGGGATGGTGGTGGGGGGACACAGCTGGGCTCTGGGGGGGAGGGGGTGTGGCTATCTGGACAAGGGGGGGGCCCTGTGGCTGGATCTGGGGGAGGGGGTGCTGGTATCTGGCCCAAGGGAGAGGGTTTGGGTGTACTGGCTGGGGGGGCGCACCATGGCTGGGCTATGGAGAGGAGGGGTTGTCAGGTATCTGGCCCCATGGCTGGGTTCTGGGGGTGGTGGAAGAGGGCAGAGAAACAGGAACTGGATTGTCATAGAGGTTTCTTTAACTCTCTACTCCTGGGGGAATTTTTGTGCGTGGCTGTATTGTTACAGACATACTTGCTGACAGGTATTTTGAAATAAATTACCAAAATAATTGAAACTGGCATGATTATGTAGTGTTATTTTGACAATTAAAACTTGGAGAATTTTGCAGAATTTTTAGGGGCAGAATTTTTAGTTTTTTGGTGCAAAATACCCCCAGGAGTACCGCATTCTATCTTAGGTACTTATATGGCCCCCATCACTGTGTATGAGCATCCCATAATCTTTAATGCATTTATCCTCACAACACCCCTGTGTAGGGGATAGTGCTATTATCCCCATTTTACAGATTGCCTATCTGTGACTCAGGCCCCTGATTTGCCCAGGGTCACATGGGAAGTTGGTGGCAGGACCCACTTCTCTCAAGTCCCAGGCTAGTGCAGTAACCACTGACCCATCCTGCCTTACGCCAAGAAAGGTTGTTTTCTATGTAATCAAATACTAAAACTGATTCAAAACAAGCTGGGAAGGATGGGAAACAGAGCTGCTGAATTCTATGTTAGCGAAGGAGCGAGTGTAGCATGCCCTCGGGGGGCCCTGGAAATAATGAACAACAATATTCAAGCCGTGCAGTAACAAAGGAGAAGTGTTGGTAGCCTGCCTGCTGCCTCCTCCTTCCCTCCCCAAAACAAATTCACCAGCATGTCTCCTGGACGATGCAACCACACGGTGTTATTGCCCAATTTTTAAGCTCAACTTCGCACATTTGGAGGTCTGTTGCTGCATAAGGGTTTTACAAGAGTACCTCCTGATAGCCTGATGGGAGCTGTGTGTGTGTAAATTCTCTGTGTACTGAATGGAGAATAAAGCTGATATAATATAATTAATATGTGATATCCTCTTTGACCTCCCTGGAAAGCAATCTCATCCCTCTCAGGGGAGATCTGATTAGAGGTTTACATGAGAGGATAGCAATTTCATCTGCACCTCCCTCCAGTGTGAAGCCAGAGCACTATCCATTACTCAGCAGGTACCCCAGTCCAGCCAGCTGCCTCTGTTTTTGGCTTGGCTTCAGTTTCATGAAATGAAATACAATCCAGGAGAGAATGTCTCTGAGGCAGATAGTAAGTCAGATTTGCAGGCTGAAGCAAAGCGGCATCTGAATCAGATTTTTTAGTAAATGTAACCTCCACACACACATTTACTTTACTACTGAGGTTCTGATTCTTCCCCTGGATGTTTAGTAGTGGAGGCTTCTAAAAAGGGGAGTTCCTGGCATTATTTACAGTTAAAAGGGCAGGTATTGACACATTTACAGCTTAGATAGTAAATGTAATTTATGGCAAACCAATTTACTGCATTTGTCTGAGACTCTCAGTTGCCAGGGATTTGACTGAAAATTGATGGAATTATTTGTTCTAGATACACCAGGGATCAGCAACCTTTGGCACGTGGCTCGCCAGGGTAAGCCTGGGGGGCCAGGACGGGACGAGGGATGTACTGGCCGCTGCTTCCCGCCACCCCCATTGGCCTGGAGCGGTGAACTGGGGCCAGTGGGAGCCGCGATCGGCCAAACCTGTGGATGCAACAGGTAAACAAACCGGCCCGGCCCGCCAGGGGCTTTCCCTGGCGAGCCACGTGCCAAAGGTTGCCGATCCTTGAGATACACTGAGGTCTGCATTCCACTGAGGTGACTAGATGGATGCTGACTCTGGGGTGGGTATGGGGGTGCAGGGAGTGGAATGACTGCCAGAGGCAAGTATCTGATTTCTGTGCACCACATTTCCAAAGGGGGCGGGGGTGGTGCAGATGCCCAATGGATGCAGCTAAAAACCCCATACCTGCCTCTTGCACTCCTCTTGTTTGTGCATATAGGTATTTGCATATGCAAAATGGGTAACTGCGCATGCAGATTGGTAGGGGCATAATTGATGGCGGTATGTGTGTAGGCATATATGGATTTTGTCCACATTTCTGTGAGTGCGTCCATTGCACCCACATCTGATATTAGCCCATGGTGTCTTGCCAGGCTAACATGCTAAGTTTACTGACAAAACTACGTTTTTTAAATGCTGTCGTTGCCTCTGAACTAGTGTGGATTTGTTGAATGCATCTAGGGTGACCAGATAGTATGAAAAATCGGGAAAGAGGGTGGGGATAATAGGCACCTATATAAGACGAAGCCCCAAATATTGGGACTGTCCCTATAAAATTGGGACATCTGGTCACCCTAAACACATCCAGCTTTGGTGCTGAACATATCTCCATTAGTGAATCCTGGAGAGCTGTTGCCAGAGAAATGAAGAATAGAAACAGCTGCATAAACACGTGGGTGACAATTTTATTGGCTTGGGTTGTAAGCAGGGCTAGGTCTGAGTGACCAAGCTCAGATCTAGGCTTTGCCCACAATTCTGCAATCAACTCTATGCAGGCAGCTACTAGATTCCCCACTGAAGTCAGTTGAGGCTCAACATGAGTACAAGGCGCTGGCTACATGGATCTCAGTGTAGGGTCAGTGTTTTCCGGACGTTTGATTGGAGATCGAGGTCCAGTTTGGCCATCAAGGGAAGACTTTCAGAAGTGACTAATGATTCTTGGGGCCTACCTCAAAGGGCCTGATTTTCAGCAAGTGCCAAACAACCAATCTCTGAGAATCAGGCCCCCTCAAGGTGTCTCAAGTTGGGCACCCCAGAATGGAGGCACCCAGAATCACTAGTCGCCCGTAAAAACCTTGGCCTGTCCAGATGTAGGCTAGCCAGGATATTTGGGCCTGGATGTGAATTTCCTTTAACTAACGGGGTGTTGAGATGCAGGATTTCGAATAGGACTCCTCTTTACTAAGTAGGACATTTCCAGACATCCTCAAACTTTTTGGATTTATTTTGATTACTTTCTATCCTTCCCTTAGAGCCAAGTTTGACGTCTGTAAACATGGAGTCCTAACCTGAATTTATCCTATAAACACGAGAAGTATAGATCAGAAAAAAGAAAAATTAGAAAAGGCAGCTTTATTTTTATTTATTTATTTTAGCGGATGGCAAGTGGTAAGCATGTTTTATTTATGCAGTCAGAGATCTGCCAATGTTATGGGTTTTTTCCGACTGATGCATAAGCTACAATGACAGCTTACACCGAACCGGCTGTGTGCTAGGCTTATTTACCCTAGACAGAAGGCTTTTAAAGATTGACAGGGAAATATTCTGCACACTGAACTGCTGCTCTCTTAATGGAATGCAACTTTGTTCTTTTATTAACAGTCATTATTAAAAATGTGATTTTTTTTTGAAATCCCAGTGATGGAGGTTGGTTTTCTGGATGAAAAACAAATAATCCTTAAGAATATTATTAAATACTACCCCAAGGATGTCCTGCTTTCCACTGACTAGCTGTGCATGGATGTGTACACATTATCAGATAATTTTAATAATGGATGGTGCATTCCTTCTCCCCGCCCAATCCTTAGTGGAAACAAGTCAGATTTTGCAGGGTCAAGCGTGCTGCATAGTGAGAGTAGTCCCATAAATTTCCAGTGTTCTGCTTGCTCATTCTCCACTTGTAATTGCTAAAAGTGTTTGTTCTGTGAAGCCTGGATATCATGTGCATCCCACAGAAAACCCTTTTGAGATTCTATCTTTGATGTATGCTTCAAAGGGAGCTCATGATCCAGCCCAAACACTTATCAGGCACTGGTGCTCACATTACAACACTTTCCATTAATCCTCTATGGCACCGTTAAGATGCAGAAATTGACTAGCCATCCTATTTCTAAATTTGATAGGAAACTGCTTTGGCAAAATTATTGCTAATGAGGGTTTTTAGCAGCCTGTAATATGGAAAGTAGCCAGGATTCATGTTTTTCAAGGTAACAGCTGAAAAAAAAAATAGAGTCAAGATGTGACTGTGCCTTTGTTAAGTAATTAAGGAATTCAGTCTTGCTTAAAAGCCCTAAGGCTGTGCTTCTGTGTCTGATCTGGAGTTTTTGTACATAGGTAAACAATTTGCAATTCTTGGCATCTGAATTATATTATATAAAAAGGGAGCCATGAATGTTTGTTTGTTTTCTGCCACTGAACCAGAGGATCGGTATCATAACATTCACGTTTTGTCATAGATTAGCTCTTACGACACTTTATTTAAAGAAATAATTGAAGTTCAGCTATTGCAGAGAGTTCCAAATTAGTCAGAGCTTGTGTTCCTTCCTTCGGAGGAGGTCTAGCCAGTGTGTTTAAACAGTGGGGCTTGATACACAAAACATTAATATGCTCCTTATGTATCCTGACTGTATGCTTAAAACCGAGAGATTTGCATACTAAACTTATACTCCTGGAGCCTGCACACCTCCATCAGTAATTAAGCAATGCCCTGCGTTTCTGTTCTATAGGATATGTGGCTATGTGCACATTGTAATGTGCAGGAGATAATTTTGTACTGAAGTTTCCTGTTTGTTTAACTGAGTATGAAATTAACTTTGTGGGTAAGTGCACTGCCATGATAAAATCCACATACTCTATTGTATTATAGCTACTTGTGTATGTTAACAAAAAGCTGCAATTGCAGAATGTGCCTGCCCTCTTATTGCTTCAGGCAGACAGTGTATTATACTGGTGCTTTGAAATCAGCATTAGTTTCTGGGTGCTGGCTTTAGACTTTTGGCCAGCAAAGTCCTAGATGCATTGAGAGCCAGCTACTGAGAGACTTTCCTCTCTTTGCATGTGACACCCCCACAATCAGGGGAGGTGCTTGAGCAAACAACCCCTTGGTTTTAAAGGTGGGGAGGGGAATAGCAGCAGGGCATTCTCTTTGAGGGGGCGCGTGGGTCCGGAACTTACATCTCCCTTTTGCCTGATAGAGTCTGAATTTGTTGCTTTTTGTGGTATGCCGCAATGCTTGTCTGTTCCCTTGGATGTCACCAGTCACCAATGGGAATGTGGCTCGCTCAAGCCAATAAACCTCATGCCACAGCCTCGGGCAATACGGACATGTTAAAATATATACTTCAGTGTGTTCAGCATACATATGGTGTGTGCTTTGTCCAGCCTTTAGCTAGTCACCTTGGAGTGGCTGAGAGGATAGAATGATGCTGCCATATACTGGGGATATGGGAGGGTGTGTGTATTTAGAGTTGCAAGGTCTCCCGTCCCTTGATTTCTGGGGTAGTAGCCAGGAGGAGAGAAGGTAGGAAAGGATTCAGGCCCAACTCCTGAAACTGCAGCCATGCAGGCAAGGGGATAATTTCAGAATTTTTTGGGTGGGGCGGGGAGGGTAAGATGGGTCAGCAAATAGAATATTATATGTCATATTATAATTTATAGCCCGTGCAGTCGGGGGCAGGCAACTGCTCTCCTTGTCCAATAAGAAATGATGGCCCTGCATGGATCCCCATTGACTTCCATTAGAAGGTGGTGATACTAGGCAGGTAGATATACATTATCCCATACATCCTGCCTAGACTGGGAAAATTACATGTGTTTAGGAAATGTGGTAGTGGTGCACATGCTAATTAACCACACAACGAACGAACACATTTTTACACATCTGGGTCTGTCTAGGTGTCCCGTGGTGTTTAAAAATGTGTTAAGTAACACCTGTTTACCAACATTTGCTAAACACGTCTCATTTTCTCAGTCCAGACTGGGACATAGTAGCTTAAGAGAGGCTGTAGAAGTGCACCAACTTCATGGGCCTGCCGAAAATCTAATCTGAATTAGCAAGAGTTTTGTGGTTATTAAATGGAAACTTTGAATGGGAAGTAAATTCTGCAGTGGCTGCTAAATTGTATATCAGCAAAAAAAGGGAAAAAGCAACGTGTGCCATTCCTATTATCTTGAAATCCAACTTCCTTCTAGGTGATGGCATGGTGCATAATCCTTGGTATGAGTCCTGAATTGCTAATATTTGTAGTGACAGGATTCCTAGTTGGGAATTTTCTCTCTCCCTCTCCTGCCTTTTGAAAATATTGTTTCAGACAAGCTTAAACATTCACAGGTGGTGTCTGGGGTACAATTTGTCATTCATTGCAGCAAACCAGCTTCTAAGTCAAAGGTTTCAAGAATTTATTTGAATGCCGAGTCACTTATTGTGCATGCGGGAAATAGTGCTTTCTTTGTTGACGTTTGAATAAGTTGTCTTCTTTTGCGTGCTGTACGTACTGCTGCAGGGGATTAGGGTTGCTGACAAAGGAGGTTGGACATCTCACTGTAGAATACCGGGACTCAAGATGATACCTACAAATGACTGGGAAGTGGCAAGGGTACATACTTAGATTCCCAGTTTGCAGAAGTGCTTACTATAAATAACCATGGCAGTTGTTTCTAATGAATCTGGTCTGTAACTAGACATGGAAATAAAATGTAAATGCAAGAAAACAGAGGGCACCAAACTTTGTAACACCCAGCATTGTATTGGTGCCTTGCCAGAAGCCCAAAGATGGCACTCAGTATGTGTTTAATATCAAAGCTAGGTTCATACAACAAAATGAGTTTAGACTGATCCTGGTCCGGACATGATGGGCCTGGTTCTCATTAGGGTGACCAGACAGCAAGTGTGAAAAATCGGGACGGGGGTGGGGAGGTAATAGGAGCCTCTATAAGAAAAAGACCCAAAAATCGGGACTGTCCCTATAAAATCGGGACATCTGGTCACCCTAGGTTCTCATTTACATTGAAGCCCTTTACATTGCTCTGACCGCGTAATGGGGCCTTAAAGTGGGTGTAACTTATTCCCACTTGAAGGCTGCTTTATGCTGCCAGAGTGCTGTAAAGGACCTTAATGTATATGTCCAATGGGTCCATTGCACCTGATCGATCTCTTGCTGACATTGGTGTAACTTGAGAGTAACTCCATGGGAATGAGAGCCCAATTGGGCCCAATATTGGTTTGTACTTTGATCTTCCTAGATGAATCAAAGCAGCTTGTCGTAGGACTTCTCCAGCAACAAACACCTGACGTGAATTGGCTTAGGGCCCACAGCGATTCCCGGGGGCGGGTGGCTACAGCTGCCCCTCTCATCCCCCTGGGCCTATCTGCTGCTGCACTGTGGGCACCCGCACTGCGCTCTACACAGATTACAATGGGAGCGATCAGCACGGTGCTGCTCGACTGAAGATATTCTAACCTTTCTGAATAGGCTACTTCAGTCCCCGGTACCCGCAGTGCTCTCGGTAGATGGGCACCCAGTACTTTAGAGCCTTTAGGCAGGATTGTGGCATGAAGCTGGTGCCCGAGTTGCAGATGTTTTGTGTCCCTGGAAACTCCAGTAGGCATTGGGCCAGAGGATAGGCATTAAGTGCCTGCTGTAGCTCCGGGGAGAGCAACCACAGTACCATCCTTGAAGAGGGTGCAGAATCTGTTTAGCATCCTGGTCCTGTCCCTTTGCCAGGGACAAGCTGGGCCAGCTGCACTACCCCACGGAGGCCTTGGGCTCCCTGGGTGTAAGGATCACCATTGTGCCCGTTCCCGGGAGATGGGGGGTACAGAAGGAGGCTCCCCTGTGCCCTGTATAGCAGCTGGGCAGAATCAGGCCCTTAAGGATACCACAGATGGCAAGACTAATGTGAGAAAGTTTCATCTACAGAGCCTGGGTTCCTAACATTCCCGTTGACTTAAAGTCCATTCAGTGGGGCATTGAAAGCCCATGTTCAGGTTATGCTCCTCATTTCAACTAAGCAGGGGATTCCCCTTCCTGTCTGTTGGGGCAGTGACTTCACTGGCTAACATTCCCACAGGCCCAAATCCCAGCCTGATGCACTGACATCTCCATAAAGTTTAATTACAGCCATAAGCCAAGTGGGGTTGGAAACAAAGTCCCAAGTCATAGGAATTAAATCAGGGACCTCATAATTAAACTTCAGGGTAACATAGCAGTCAGCTGAAGCAGCAGATTTGCTAATTCCAGGATTTTATATAGGCTCCTTCACAACTCTGCTGGGTTATAGGACCTTTCATTCTCTCTCTTCTTGACAGAAGCTTTTCAAGTGCAAATGAAACTGTCCCTTTTCTACTGACACTTGATCAGTATCATTTTGGTGCTAGTTTGGGGATTGATAATCCACTCCGTCTGCTGCTGAGCCGTTTCTCTTTGGAGTTCAGTTCTGCTCTTTATCGTACAGCAGAGTTGGTTGGATTTGCAGTGCTTTAGCTGATATCTCAGTTACTTCCCGTGAGCTTGTTTTCTCTTGTACTTGCAGTGTTAGGGAAGAAAGTGAAGCAGTGAGGACCTTTATGAGCTTTGGAAGATTAGTAAGAAGGTAAACATCACAACCGCGCCGTTTCTCTTTAGCTAAGTGTTATTTAGAAGTTAGAATGAAGTGGCGCTGCCTTTAAATGAGCAGATGCAAAAATAAATTCAGTGGAGGAGGTTGGGGAGCAGCATGCAGTGCTCTCTTCTAGACTGAAAATAAAACCATGATATCTCCACCTTCAGTGGTCAAACTAGGAGGAACAAGTATGGTCATTGGTGAGCTATAGTGAGTCTAAACTTACTGGGTCAGGGAATTTCTCTTTGTATTTGTCATTTTCTTCTAGGGATGACAAGAAGAAATCCTGATCAGCTAAGCATTAAGGCCCAGATTTTTAAAGTTGCTCAGCATTGCAAGGCCTAAGGTCTGGATCCTCAAAGGTATTTAGGCACCGAACTCTCATTGATTTCAATGGAAGTTAGGAAGCTAAATAGCTTTGAGGATCTGGGCCTAAGTGACTTAGGCTATGTCTACACTACAGAATTAGGTCGGATTTATAGAAGCCGGTTTTATAGAAACCGGTTGTATGCAGCCGATTGTGTGTGTCCCCACCTAAAATGCTCTAAGTGCATGAAGTCGGCGGACCGCGTCCACAGTACCGAGGCTAGCGTCGACTTCCGGCGCATTGCACTATGGTACCTATCCCACAGTTCCCGGAGCCTCCGGCGCCCATTGGAATTATGGGTTGAGATCGCAATGCCCGGATGATGCAAAGCAGTGCCGCGAGGGGTTCTGGGTACATTGCGTCAGGCCCCTCCCCCGCCGTCACAGCAACGGCAGACAATAGATTCGCGCCTTTTTACCTGGGTTACCTGTGCAGACAACATACCACGCCAAGCATTGAGCCCGCTCAGCTCAGCTCACCGTCACCATATCTCTTCCAGGTGCCGGCAAACGTGGGACTGCATTGCTAAACAGCAGCAGCAGCTTACTGCCTTTTGGCGGTAGACGGTGCAGCATGACTGGTAGCCTTCATTGGCGATCTGGGTGCTGGCAGCTGTGGGGCTGGCAGCCGTAGGGCTGCATTGCACCAGCCCCTTGCCTTTTGGTAGAAGATGGTATATTACAACTGGTAACCGTCGTCATCGTACTGCAGTGGCTGTCGATCATGGGCACCCGGGCAGACAATGATGGTTATCAGTCGTAGTATGCTATTTTCTGCCAAGTGCCCAATATTGTCTGCTAAGCACCCAGAAGAGGCCGAGGGCTATCTGGGTGCTGGCAGACATGGGGCTGGCAGCCGTGGGGCTGCATTGCACCAGCCCCCTTGCCTTGATGATGATGGTTATCAGATGTATTATTCGCAGGATGGGGCAACATTGCTATACAGCAGCAACCCCTTGCCTTTTGGGCAGAAGATAGTATATTACGACTGGTATCCATCGTTGTCATACTGCAGTGGGCATCAGATCGTGCAATAGACCTGAAGGCTTACTGCCAAGCGCCCAGTATTTGCTGCCAAGCACCCAGAAAATGCCAAGGGCTATCAGTCATGCTGCGCCGTCGTCTTAAGATGTAAAAAATAGATTTATTCTCCATTCATTTGCTTCCCCCCTCCCTCCTGCTAAACCCAGGCTTTTGAGTTCAATCTTTGGGGGGGGGGCATTCTGTGTGACAGTTGTTTGTGTTTCTCCCTGATGCAAAGCCACCTTTCTTGATTTTAATTCCCTGTACCTGTACGCGGTGTCACTCGCCCCTCCCTCCCTCTCTCCCTCCCTCCCTTCTTCCCCTGGTCCGTCAGATACTACTTTCGCGCCTTTTTTCAGACCAGACGCCATAGCCAGCACTGGGATCATGGAGCCCGCTCAGATCACCGCGGCAATTCTGAGCACTATGAACACCACGCGCATTGTCCTGGAAAACATGCAGAGCCTCCTGGACATGCCAAAGCCAAACCAGGACCAGCTGAGGAGGAGGCGATTGCAGCGCGGCGACGATAGTGATGAGGAAATTGACATGGACCTCTCACAAGGCACAGGCCCCAGCAATGTGGAAATCTTGGTGTTACTGGGGCAGGTTCATGCCGTGGACCGCCGATTCTGGGCCCGGGAAACAAGCACAGAGTGGTGGGACCGCATCGTGTTGCAGGTCTGGGACGATGCCCAGTGGCTGCGAAACTTTCGCATGCGTAAGGGCACTTTCATGGAACTTTGTGACTTGCTTTCCCCTGCCCTGAAGCGCCAGAATACCAGGATGAGAGCAGCCCTCACAGTGGAGAAGCGAGTGGCGATAGCCCTGTGGAAGCTTGCAACGCCAGACAGCTACCGGTCAGTCGGGAATCAATTTGGAGTGGGCAAATCTACTGTGGGGGCTGCTGTGATCCAAGTTGCCAGGGCAATGAGAGACCTGGTGATATCAAGGGTAGTGACTCTGGGAAACGTGCAGACCATAGTGGATGGCTTTGCTGCAATGGGATTCCCAAACTGTGGTGGGGCGATAGACGGAACCCATATCCCTATCTTGGCACCGGCGCACCAAGCCACCGACTACATAAACCGCAAGGGGTACTTTTCAATGCTGCTGCAAGCCCTGGTGGATCACAAGGGACGTTTCACCGACATCAACGTGGGCTGGCCGGGAAGAGTACATGATGCTCGCGTCTTCAGGCAGTCTCTTCTGTTTCGAAAGCTGGAGGAAGGGACTTTCTTCCCAGACCAGAAAATAACAGTTGGGGATGTTGAAATGCCTATCGTGATCCTTGGGGACCCAGCCTACCCCTTAATGCCATGGCTCATGAAGCCATACACAGGCAGCCTGGACAGCAGTCAGGACCTGTTCAACTACAGGCTGAGCAAGTGCCGAATGGTGGTGGAATGTGCATTTGGCCGTTTAAAAGCGCGCTGGCGCAGCTTACTGACTCGCTCAGACCTTAACGAAAAGAATCTCCCCATTGTTATTGCTACTTGCTGTGCGCTCCACAATATATGTGAAAGTAAGGGGGAGACATTTATGGCGGGGTGGGAGGTTGAGGCAAATCGCCTGGCCGCTGATTACGCGCAGCCAGACACCAGGGCGGTTAGAGGAGCACAGCAGGGCGCGGTGCGCATCAGAGAAGCGTTGAAAACCAGTTTTGTGACTGGCCAGGCTACGGAGTGAAACTTCTGTTTGTTGCTCCTTGATGAACCCTCTGCCCCTCCCCCACCACCCTGTTAACTCTACTTCCCTGCAAACCAACCACCCCACCCTCCCCCACTACCCTCCCCCCTTCGAGCACCACTTGCAGAGGCAATAAAGTCATTGTTGCTTCACATTCATGCATTCTTTATTAATTCAGCACACAACTAGGGGGATAATTGGAAAGGTAGCCCGGGATGGGTGGGGGAGGAGGGAAGGAAAAGGACACACTCCAATTTAAAACTTTAAAACTTATTGCTATGGAAATCATCTAGGGTGGAGTGAGTGGGTGGCCGAAGGCCCCCCCACCGTGTTCTTGGGCGTCTGGGTGAGGAGGCAATGGGACTTGGGGAGGATGGCTGCTGGTTACAGAGGGGCTGTAGCGGCGGTCTCTGCTCCTGCTGCCTTTCCTGCAGCTCAACCATACGCAGGAGCATATCACTTTGATGCTCCAGCAGCCGGAGCATCGACTCTTGCTTTCTGATTACAAGTTGACGCCACCTCTCCTCTTCAGCCCGCGTTTCAGCACGCAACTTCTCCTCTTCAGCCCGCGATTCAGCACGCCACCTCTCCTCTCGCTCATATTGGGCTTTTTTAAAATCAGTCATTGACTGCCTCCACGCATTCAGCTGTGCTCTGTCAGCGTGGGAGGCAGTCTGAAGTTCAGTAAACATTTCGTCACGCGTCCTTCGCTTCCTTCTTCGAATATTCACTAGCCTCTGCGAAGGAGTAAGATTTGCAGCTGGTGGAGAAGGGAGAGGTTGTTAAAAAAGATACATTTTAGAGAACAATGGGTAGACTCTTTCACGTTAGATTTTGCTGTTCACAACATCACACAGCACATGTGCTTTCGTTACAAGGTCGCATTTTTCCTCTTATATTGAGAGTCTCCTGGTTTGGTGTGAGAGATCACTCACGCAGTGCCAGGACACAGATTTCAGCTTGCAGGCAGCCATGGTAAGACATATAGTCTTTGGGCTTTTTTAACCTTCTTAACATGTGGGGATGGTTTCAAACAGTTCTGCCCTCATTTCCCATACCAAGCACCCGTGCCATTTAAAATGGGTTTGCAATGTAAAAGGAGGGGCTGCGATTTCAGGTTTAACATGCAGCACAAACCCAACTAACTCCCCTCCCCCTCACACCCAATTCTCTGGGATGGTCACTTCAACCCTCCCCCCCACCGCGTGGTTAACAGCGGGGAATATTTCTGTTCAGCAGACCAGGAAGGGGCACCTCTGAATGTCCCCTTAATAAAATTGCCCCATTTTAACCAGGTGACCGTGAATGATATCACTCTCCTGAGGATAACAAAGAGTGATAAGGAATGGATGTTGTCTGCATGCCAGCAAACACCGGGACCATACGCTGCCATGCTTTGTTATGCAATGATTCCAGACTACGTGCTACTGGCCTGGCGTGGTAAAGTGTCCTACCATGGCGGACGGGATAAGGCAGCCCTCCCCAGAAACCTTTTGCAAAGGCTTTGGGATTACATGAAGGAGAGCTTTCTAGAGATGTCCCTGGAGGATTTCCGCTCCATCCCCATACACGTTAACAGACTTTTCCAGTAGCTGTACTGGCCGCGATTGCCAGGGCAAATTAATCATTAATCATTAAACACGCTTGTTTTTAAGCCATGTGTAATATTTACAAAGGTACACTCACCAGAGGTCCCCTGTGTGCCCTCAGGGTCTTGGGTCAGTTCGGGGGTTACTGTTTCCAGGTCCAGGGTGACAAACATATCCTGGCTGTTGGGGTAACTGGTTTCTCCGCTTCCTTGCTGCTGTGAGCTATCTATGTTCTCTCCATCCTCATCTTCCTCGTCCGCCGAACCCGCTTCCCCGTTTGCAGAGAGGGACTCATAGAACACGCTTGGGCTAGTGGTGGCTGCACCCCCTAGAATGGCATGCAGCTCCGCGTAGTAGCGGCATGTTTGCGGCTCTGCCCCGGACCTTCCGTTTGCGTCTCTGACTTTGTGGTAGGCTTGCCTTAGCTCCTTAATTTTCACGCGGCACTGCCGCGCGTCCCTGTTATGGCCTCTGTCCTTCATGGCCTTGGAGATCTTTTCTAATGTTTTGCCGTTTCTTTTACTGTTTCGGAGTTCGGCGAGCACTGCTTCATCTCCCCAGATGGCGATCAGATCCTGTACCTCCCGTTCGGTCCAGGCTGGAGCTCTTCTGCGATCCTGGGACTGGGACTGGGACTCCATCACGGTTACCTGTGCTGATGGGCTCTGCATGGTCACCTGTGCTCTCCACGCTGAGCAAACAGGAAATGAAATTCAAACGTTCGCGGGGCTTTTCCTGTCTACCTGGCCAGTGCATCTGAGATGAGAGTGCTGTCCAGAGCGGTCACAATGAAGCACTGTGGGATAGCTCCCGGAGGCCAGTAATGTCGAATTCCGTCCACACTAGCCCAATTCCGACCCCCTAAGGTCGATTTTATCGCTAATCCCCTTGTCGAGGTGGTGTTAGGAAACCGGTTTAAAGGGCCCTTTAAGTCGACAGAAAGGGCTTCGTAGTGTAAACGTGTCCAGGCTTAAGTCGATTTAACGCTGCTAAAGTCGACCTAAACTCGTAGTGTAGACCAGGCCTTTGACTACTAACTCCCATTTTCAAAAGAAGCCTAAGTCGCTTTTGAAAATGGGACGTGGTGTTCTAAGTCACTTAGGCCTTTCAACACTGACTGGAGTGATACCTAAGTACCTCTTATAAATCTGAGCCTTATAGACTAGTACATCTCACCGCTACCATTACCACCATTAGCCGGTCTCTGTGTAACAGAAACCTTCACTGGGGCAGAAGTCCATCCTCAATGCAGGCAACTACCCTAGTCCTCACCATGTTTCTATCATACCTAACAAGTACTAATCCCTTACCTGAATATAGTCCCTTTCTTTGAGGCACTCAGATTGCTTCGCAAAAATGGGTAAGTACCATTATCTTTATTTTAGTGATGAGGGTACTCAGCTATATAGAGATTAGGGCTCAGATTTTCAGAATTACAAGTGGTGGGTGGGAAGAAATGCATATCTAATCTTGCATGCATGGTTATTGTGACTGCATATATAAATAGCAGTTAAGAGCCAGATTTTCAGAAATAGGGGTGTGCACATGCATTTGTGCACCTAATTTGTGCTTGCATTGACTGTAGTTGCACTGCAGTAAATAGCGTATAGATAACTGATGAGCTAAAGGTCTAACAGGACATTTTTGTTTGCAGTTCCAGTGGTAATTGATGTGGAAATTAGGTGCATTCTGAAAATACAGCCCTAGAACTTAACTGTTCATTTGTGTGTGCAGTGCCCATGTTTTTGTGCATGCAATTACATGAACATGGTTCTGAAAAGCTGGGCCAAACAACTGGTACAAGGTCACCGTGTGAGTCAGCATGCGTGTCAAGAGATTCCCATCTCCTATGACCCTTACTCCCCTGCTGTACCAACTGGACCATGATTGCCTCCTTAAGAAAGGGCTAAGAAATCAGGGGAGGTGGAAGATGACCAAAGAGAGAAATATTGGGCCTGTGGGGGGCAGGGGAGAATGAGGAGAAGGCAATAAGTCATGTGACAAGAAAAATCTGGTGGTAGGGGCTATAGAACTTTGTGCACAGATATTAAAAATGAAAATCCATAAGCAACACCGCCACCCCACCCCCCCATACACACACAGATACACACAGCTGTGCCAGGCAGAAAATAAATAAATAAGAAGAAAGTGACAGAGTAATTACTTGTACCTCAGTGTAGTATGTACAGATTCAACCTCTCACAGCAGCCGTGTGAATAATACGTCCCTATGGTACACTAGCAGCCCGAGAAACACAGAGCTGCTGCTATGATTCCTTGCTTAGGACAAAAAAACAACAACAAAAAAGAGAGAGAGACTTCTCATTGTTTCTTAATAATATGGAATCAGCTTGGACTGTCTGGGCTGGGAGGGGGAGAGCGTGAGTATCTGCGTAGGAGGAGGCGAGGGTAGCTTGGCATGTAGTTCTGACGGCTTCAGAATTGTGGTTCAATTCCCCTTGCTAACCTCTCCAGTCAGGAGTCAGAACTGTGGCGATCATGAAGTTTTCAACATGGCAGGCTGGTTTTACGCTCTTAAAAAGCAATAGTTCCCTAGTGCCCTTGTGTAGTGGAAATTAAAGCGTGCGTGGTGTGGAATACTTACATTCTGCCTTTTCGGACAGGTCTCCAAGCGACTGGTGTGATGGTACGTTACCCTTAGAGGAAGGCGAATGTGGGCAGAAGTGGTGGGTGGTAGTCCTGGGAAGGAAAGCTGTCTGGTGAAAGGTGAGGGGTCAGGGGATGACTTTGAGTGTGTGCTGGGCAAGGGAAAGACAGGGAGAAATTAGCCCCCTCTGTTTTCTTAAAATAACTGAATAGAGAGAAGAGGGAATATTAGTGGAAATAGTTTTGGAGCAATGTTTTTGTTTAAAGCCATATCTGAAGGACCTCCCCTCTAGATCTCCATATCTTTAAGCCAATTGCTTACCAGTCTGTGACTGATTTATTGTGATACACAACAGAAATGAAGTGCATTTACCTTAAAGCCTTCTTGGCAGGCTCTGCATCAGAGCAATTGGAGAATTATGTTCAGTGCACCCCCACTGTTAGCTAGCTCTTAGCGTTTTAGTCTGAGTACAGTTAAAAAGGCACAGTATTTTCTGGCCCAAGAGGGTGGCTAAAAGACCAGCATGACCCAGTCAAGTGCATGTCACCATGAACTTGAGAAGCTGGAGTTTGGTGCCAGGTGGCCTCACTGGCTTGGCTGGAAATGGAAATCTTAGAACTTGGGGGTTTGGGATCTTCTTTATTTCATTTTAAAAGACATGAATAAATTCTTCCTCCTAGCTCCCGTCAGGGTCTCAGCAAAGTAAAGGAAGTCAGTGAAGTTCTGGGGAGCTGGCACATGTGCCTGGACCTGTCTGCATTTTAAAGAAAGTTAGAGCAGCAGCATTTGCTTCTCACTACCTGGCAACACACAACCTGGAGGGGAAAGAGAGCTTTGTGTGGGATAAGATGCTGCACTCAAAGTGCAGGGGATTTCCACTGAACTTCACCAGACAGGGCATATTAGGCATTCTCGATAGGGTTCAAGGAACTGCTGAAAGGAGGAACACAAAGAGAATTTGGAGGCTCAGTCCAGTTCCCAATGAACAGGTGAGCCTGTCAGCAAATCATGCAACACTACAGCACCTCTGCAGAGAGAAGCAGGACTGCGTGTGTGTTTGGGGCGGGATGGAGGCAGCCTGAAGGCGCAGCGTTGGGGACGCTTGCCCAGCTGCTATCCATGTTGCACCTGTTCTGTGCACAAACAACAGGCTTCAGTTTGCTAGACTGCCAATCTGCCACATTTTACCAGCACAAAATTCACATGTTTTTTAATAAGTAACCCTTTGCTAGTTGGAATGTGGAGACGAGAGGGCATCCTGGGGTTTGTTAACCTTGAGGATTCATTCTACAGCATTACCAAGTTTATCTGCACTAGAGCTCTGTGGTTTCCCACCGGGTGTTGGTTGTTTCCTCCCAGGGAATACATCTCCCCTCACCCACACAGCCCTTGGGTTGTGGCCATCAGCCTTCCAGTTATCCTTGAGCTCATCAATACATAGGAATCGCTCTCGAGTGACATAACGCTCTTTCTTCTCTTCAGGAGCTGAGTGTGCCATCTATAAAACTCCTAGTCCTTGTTGGGTCAGGTAGTAGGGACTGGGACTGGGTCTAAGACCTTGCACAGAAAATCAAACCTGGGTCTCCTATGTGATGGTGCAGCGCTCAAATTGTTAGGCCATTGGGTTGGGTCTTAGATCTGGTTTAGAACTTGCCAATATTGTAAACTATTCAAGGGCATAGACTTGACACCTACTGAAGTGTCACGCAAGCACAGCAGCTCCTCCTCCCGCTTCAGGAGAGTGATGAAATCTGAAGCACCTTCCCCTTGCAATTGATTGGTGTTTATCAGCTCTCTTGCATCCTAAGCAGTTCTGTAAGCCCATGGCCAATTTTGCATCTCTGATATTGATGAAAACTCCAACTCAATCAGCTTTAAGCAAAAAGGAAGAGAGCCTTATACACTTGGGAAGGAGATTAAGGTTAAATGAGAGGCTGCACTTGAATAAAGGAGACTTGGCAAGTTTACAGTTTGCTGCAGGGGCTATCGTAATAACCTAATTTGATTAAAGGACCTTTTAAAAAGTTAGCTTTATGGCTTGACTGCCTTTACATGTTGCAAACAAATTAGGAATATTCATTGTGTTCCCTCCATTGCTGAAAGTGTGGCTAACAACTATAAAGTGCTGTCAGTTTTTGGCCATGTGTATGTTCTCTCTGCATGCTGCACCGGGTCTGGCCAGATAGACAATATCACAGACTCCGCTCGAACTGCCTAAGAAGACCACGGACTCAGTTCAGCGGCGAAAGCGCTCAGCGAGGTTTATTGCCGATAAAGCATGGCACTGGCTCCCTGGATCAAAGTCTACAGTTACGCTAGCACATGTACGCCAGTGACACCAGAGCGACTCAGTGAGCAGCAGGACTTTCCACTCCCCCTTGGCCAAAGACACCACTTCTGTGACCCGTCTTTTATGCACTAAGTCCCATTGCCATTCAATGAGACTTAGGTTCTCAAGTGTCTAACGTCACTTTTGAAAATAAGACTTGGGCTCCTAAGTCAGTTAGGTGCATTTGAAAATTTACCCCACGCTGACCAGGCGTTACACTTGGTTTTTGGGATGATCACCTTCCATGTGTGTCTGTGCGGATTCACGAGAGTGTGCTGTGAAGGTGTTACCACCTGTTGTGTGCTTTTTAAAAATTGTGCAAGGGTCAACCTTGGCACCTGTAAAAAACCATGTGTGTAGATTTCAGGTTTGATCTTTGCTTCAGGCGCTTCCCCTTCAGTGCTGTGTCCCACTGTCTCAATGCCGGACTGCAATAATATGCAGGCTGCCTGAAGGATGCGAGGGAAAAATAGTTCTATCAGAATGTGCAATAAAGACCAATACCATGACTACCCATGGGAATAAAGCTACGCGTGGTAATAACCATGTGACTAATCTAGCTTTAGTGGCCAATGAACATCTCAGGTTTTGGGTTTATGGGGATCGCATTCCCATGTCATTACACCAAACCTTCACTGCACAATTTGTGTGGATAAATGATTTGATTGATTCCTCTGATAGGAAAATCCTTTCTCTTTGAGAAGGGTGAGGGACGTGATATCAATGAGAGTGCCTGGTTACAGGGCTGGTGTTGCCCGGTATAATGCACTCTTCCTAAAACTCATTGCCTTACACCTTCATTTCCGAACAAGACTGAAAAATTGCAGGGCCAGCTGTTCTTGTCCTTTACACCATTGCACAAGATTCAAAGCTAGGAAAATGGCGCAATTTGTGTAACGTTTGTGCTGCTAGTGCCTTATGACTTGCACGTTGCTTAGCTATGGAAGCAGTGAGAGCGTGATGCATCTTATGTGCTAATTAGAATGCTCTTTTCGGAGAAACAGGTACATTGTGGGAGCCGAGGGACCCCTCCAGCGAAATCAAGGACATGCCAAAACAACTGGTCCGTTATCTGAAGTGAACTCCTCTGCTTGCTGCTGATTTAATTTAGGAAATAACGATGCCAACAAAAGCACTTAAGACAAAAATGGTCACACACAGATTCCCAGGAAAGTGGAGAATACAGAACGATGCAGTAGATGCAGACAGTGTCTGATGGAAATGCTGGTGGTAAATACAATAACCTTTGAGGCTGCTTGTGGAGCTCCTGATAGCTGGATACCGCTGAAAAGAAGTGGCATCTCTCCTTGCCTCATTGACTCCCTAGCTCTTTTCAAATCTCATCTGAAAATATATCTTTTTTCCCTCTGGCCCCATTCGTTCCTCTTCCCCACTTTCCTATTTAATTGTATTATTTAACTTTGTGTGAGTGTTGTTTGAAAGATCACAAGAAAACTCTATTGCATGGTGTGTAACTCTCAGAATATTGAATGTCATTTGTCAAAGGGGGATGCATGGGCGTGACAGCCTGTTCAAACGAGTTAATGTGCAAACGAGTGCCTAGTTTGTGCCCATAGTTTCTGTGCATAATTAGGGGTGAAATTTCACCTTCCATGCAGGGCCCAGGCATTACTTAAGTCCTCAATAGTGTTTAATGGAAGTTAAGTGGTGCATAGGTCTGTGCTGATCCTCTGCTCGGGAGTGAATTTCACCCTTAAAGTGTAGTTTATCTAAACCAGTGGTTCCCAAACTTGTTCCGCCGTTTGTGCAGGGAAAGCCCCTGGCAGGCTGGGCTGGTTTGTGTACCTGCCGCGTCCGCAGGTCTGGCCGATCGCGGCTCCCAGTGGCTGCGGTTCGCTGCTCCAGGCCAATGGGAGCTGCTGGAAGTGGCGGCCAGTACGTCCTTCGGCCCGCGCCGCTTCCAGCAGCTCCCGTTGGCCTGGAGCAGTGAACCACGGCCACTGGGAGCCGCGATCAGCCGAACCTGCGGATGCAGCAGGTACACAAACCGGCCCGGCCCGCCAGGGGCTTTCCCTGCACAAGTGGCGGAACAAGTTTGGGAACCACTGATCTAAACTTATATTTGGAACAAAGCACTCATTTTCTGAACCGTGTGGAGGGACTTTCTAATGTCTCAGACAGGGCTTCAACTTGGAACATCACAGGAGGAGTTTGTGGAACTGACTAGTTAGCTCTTCTGAGTTTCTATGAAATGTTTGGTTATATCATAAGTATGATTGTCTATTATTCTGATAACTGACCTTGTCTTGATCGTACCAAGAGAATAGCGGCCCTCATCAAATCATAGAAAGGAGAGGCTGAAAAGACCCAATTTTCAGCAGCTCTCTCGCAAATGCCGCTGCAAAATTTGAAGGCACACCCTGAATGCTCATCAACTCCTGTGTGTATAAACCCATATTGAGTTGTAGGGCATGTAAGTTACCCGATCTATGTGTACAAGTGACTATTTGCATATGCAAATGGCAGTTAGTTTTAGGCATAAACAGGGGCAGTGCATAATGTGAGCATGCGCAGGTCAAACGCCTTGTTCAACGCTGGCCTTGGTAATCATCCCCTTAACAATGCAGGATTATTTCCTAACTTGTATTTTGCAGTACCTCTTTCAAACAAACTTTAAGTTGCACGAAGAGACGGGCTTCCATAACTTCCCCATGTGTCTTCAAGGTTCAGTTTTAGCCTGAAAAATGACTATGTAAAAATGGCAACAGTTTAGACTTGCACCTTGTGTACTCAGAATCTCATCTTGCTGTAGTGACCAAAAAATAAGTTTTTGGTACTGTTACCTTTCAGTGCTAGTCACAGAGTGTTTACGCAAACACATCCCGATATCAAGTGGTACTAGATCATCTTGATATCAAGAATGGTACAGAAACATTCCCCAAGGATAACAGGAGCATGCTGACTCCTCCTGAAGGATAAGGTCAGGATGACAGTATGTAATGGAGATGTTTTAATCGAACCAACATGTACAAGATGAAGGGTGATAACTAGCGACGTCAGGGAGCAGTAACTAACTACGTCAAAGGGGAAGTACTAACTTGTTTGTATTGGGATATAAAAATGTATCTCAGAAGGAATATCTTTGGCCAGCCTAGGACCAGTGGAAAGTCCCACCACTGACTGAGCTGCGTCCATTGTCACGAGCATACATGTCTTAGTATCCTCGTAGAGTCTGCCAGGTGCTATTACGGTGCTTCGTCAACAATAAACCTGGCCGGGTGCCTTTGCTGAAAACTGAGTCTGTGGATTTATTGGGCAGTTTAATCAAGGTCTGCTATCTCTGCTATCTGCGCAGAGCTGGGACAGCACACTGAATGAACACACATGCAACCAACATCTGACCACATAGCCAATGCTGCAGAGAGAGAGGAAAGTGTGTTCCATTCTTTCTTGCGCATCATCAGCAAGATTGTTTACCAAGTTCTAACCAGTCAATGAGTTTGCACAGGCATTGCTAAGAGTCTAATTCATTATAATGTATTGTTTATATTGTGGGACAGCCGCCAAAGCCCCAGACTTCAGTTTGCTAGGTGCTGTACAAACACAGAACAAAACGATGGTTCCTGACCCAAATAACTTACAGCCTAAGTTAGAAATGTAGCCTGTGGAATCTTTCTGACGGGTGGTGCTATATTGTAAGCGAAGAACCCTGCTGGACTCTGAGCCCCAGCTGAGTTTGCAGGGCTGGCAATGAGAAAAACGATATTTTTACTTGCACAAGGATCGGTTTTGATATAGAAACCATCTAGAGGCGAAGTGGCAGGGAACTCCCCAAAGTCATTTGTACAGAGTCACTTTCCAGCGTTGAAACGCACTTTAATGCCTCCTCTTCTCAGGTCTAACTTCATTTCCCACCCTTTTCACTCAGCAATGCTTCAGTGCACACTGAAGGAAATGGTGAGGACACTAGTAATTTTGTTATGAGCCAGCAGCTCAGAACTCCCTTCAACAACCTTGACAACATGAAAACACTAAGTGAAGAGGGCTCTGACAATCAAAATGTTAATGCAGACACAAATGATAATATAACTGGATACACTCCGAGTCTTTCAAGAAATGCCCCATTGACAAGTGCTGTCCCACGTCTGAAAAGAAATGTTCCTACATAAAAAAGCATGACAGACTGAATCAACATCTTCAGCAGTGACAAAATACAAATGGAACGGGGGAGAGGGCCATGGGAGAGCGCGTGTACATGTGTGACTGTGTGTGAGTGAGTGTGAATGTGTGTGTGGTTTGAAAACAAGTAATTCAAGCAGCGAATAAGAGAACTGTCTTATGGACAGGGCCGGCTCCAGCATTTCTGCCGCCCCAAGCAAAAAAAAAAAAAAGCCGAGATCGCGATCGGCGGCGGCAATTGGGAAAAAAAAATCCGCGATCGGCGGCGGTAGTTCATCGGCAGGTCCTTCGCTCCTAGAGGGAGTGAGGGACCTGCCGCCCCCGAATTGCCGCAGGTGCCGCCCCTCTCCCTTGGCCGCCCCAAGCACCTGCTTGTTAAGCTGGTGCCTGGAGCCGGCCCTGCTTATGGACATGGGAGTCATTCGACTGCACAGCAGATCAGCTCTCACTCTGCTCTGAAGGAGCTGAGGCGCTGCTCTCAATACCTGAATGTTTGTTTTTAATGTTACATAGGAAGGAATTATTACAAGATTTTGAGAAGTGCACCAAAGACTAACAAAAGGATGGAAGGCCTTGTAATGATGCACAGGTGTTCCACAAGGGGCACAAATCCTTCACTGTAGGTCACAGTGCAAGGGCCAAGAGCAGCCTTCGAGAAGCCACTACTTCCACTCTGTGTGGGCTGATGGACAAGTGGGCTAGTAGAGGCAGAGCTTTGGCTCCACCCCCACCTCCCCCCACAATGTGCTGAGTAGCACCGCTGAGCTGATACAGAGGGAGAAGTAATTGGCTCCTGGTATAGACTAGCAATAGGTGCCTTTCCCCACCTCCCGGAGCAACACAGGGGACTATGGAAAAAATAGGGATTGAGCCACAGCTGGTTCCCTGGTTTGCTCCTGGGGTACAGATGTGATGGTCACTTCCCAAACTGGCATTCAAAAAGCAAGTCACCAGTGACAAAAGTTTGCAAGTGGTATCTATGGAAAGCACATCTTTTATTTTTTTTTTTGCATCTGCAGTGTTCTGCTGGTCTTCTTCCTGCCTGTGCCTCTCTCACGCTGGGGCTGGGGGAGGAGGTGGGAAAGGGGAAACTAACAAGCGCTTGAATATTGGAAATTGTCTGCAGGGCATGCAAAGGCTTCAGAAAGTGGAATACTTGCACCATACTGAGCAGAGAGAGAGATATGCGTGATCGGGGAAAAGCCCCACAAGTCAAAAATCTGATACCGCACACGATCATGGAATAAGGCCATAAAAGAATTATTTTCAATCCCGCCAGTACAGCAATTTTCTGGAGGGTAGGAAAGAATTGGGTATCTTTCAAATGGCAATACATAGCTTGGTGTTATGGGACTGTTTTAATCAGTTTTTCTGGGGAAGGGTTTGAGCTTTAACCTGTCCCATGACTTCCTGAATTCTGTATTACTAAACTTCCCGCTCTCCCTCCTGATCATTTTTCTTTTCTTTTCTTTTCTTTTCTTTTCTTTTCTTTTCTTTTCTTTTCTTCTCTTCAGCAGATGCTTTCTTTCATCCTTCCTTATCTGGCAGCATTTTGTTGCTGTGTGCTGAGAAATGTTACCAGAAAACTTTAACTACCATCACCAGGGATAAGAATAGTTAAAAATAAACCCTTAAGTCCTTTATATCTATCTATCTTATGGTGCATGCACCAAAGAATCTTCAGGTCTTTCACTCACTGCTGACTTTGGCCAGAGTTGAACCTATAACCCACAGGTCAAAGGCTGTTTGCATCCTATTACCAATTTCCAATAATCCTACACTTTGCTCCGGTACTCTTCTTATTTTGTACTGATGAAATCGTCCATAAAGAGGCTATTATACAAAAAAAGTTTGAAGACAGAACAAAAATAATTGGAAAATAGTCACTCCAGGTCATATTTCCTGAAGTTTTCATCCCATTCTCTGGCAAATTATCTGGGCAGAACTCAAGGTGGTTTCCTTAACTGCCTTTCTGTTTACAACTGCAGTGCCAAGAGATCATTAATTCATTAGCAGTTTTCCTAAAATGGAGCTCGGTTGCTGTTACTGAAGTAAAGAGATCAAACCCCATGATCCATCGCTTTGTGACGGCAGGTTGGATTATCTGCTAGAGCACATCCATGGTAAGTCCTCAGTTTGTAGTCTCCCTCTCTATGTAGGATTTTTGATAAATTGAAGGCACACTGAGGAGGAAAAGAGTAGCAAAAGCAACAAGCTACTTATTAATATTACTGCAACACATTTGCAGGCAGAATAAAGAAAATGTGGAGTAGAAGTACTTCTAATCCAAGGTGACCTTCATCTTAGAGCAAGGGGATGACTTCTACTGGAGTCCAGTGCATAAACCTTGTGTTTTTTCTCTCCCTTTTTGCGGTTAAGATAGACGCCTAACATAAAAGCAATTGGTGTTTGTACCAGTTCGATCACTTTACTGTTAAATGATCTACATGTGCTTTCCCAGCACATACATGAAAACTGGAGGCAGTAAAATTAAAATGAGTTCACAGCCTTGTGTAGCTCTCACTTTATGTATCATGTTGTGGTTGCGAGATAATGAAGAGTCATTTCCAAACTCACTCAGTGGAATGATCCCAGCTGACAGCTCCCTTCTGAAGCCCTTGTTTATAAAAGCATGTGTAAAAGAAATCTAAGCATAATGTGTCTTTCTGGGAAGTTTTTCTGCAGCCAGCGCAGCCACATACACAGTCTGCTTATCTTAAGGCCTGGGCAAAGAACTAATTATTTGGACCTAAACTTAAATCTGTTTCCTCAAATATGGATTTGTGACTCTTGCCAGCTTTCCTGAGAGGATTGCAACCTCATTTTGTTTGCTGTGAACTTCTGCTGAGGTGTAAAATAACAGCAATCTTGAGAGCTAGAACCGCTGAGGGATAGATTAAATTATAATGCAACGGCTTCTGTCTGAGACTAACCAGGACTGCTACACACTGAAGATGGGCATCCACTTCTAGATAGCATGGTAATACCACGCCTGCGTCAGTGTCACTGTCTGAGCCAGGAGACAGTATTTCAAGGGAAGAGAAATTACATTGGCTGCAAATAAATATTTATGGATCTGTGGCCATTTTCCTAAAGAAGGAATGACATTTAAAAAAAAATCAACTTGCCGCCTTTGTGGCAGTGGGGTGATTGAAGGGAAAAGGAATTTAAATCACAAATGGGAAGCGAAGATTGTCAACTCTTTGGGGCAGGGATTCTCTTGCTGTGCTTTGGTTGTGCATTGGGGTCCTGGTCCACGGCTCTACCGCAATACAAATAAATAATAATAAATAATGAATCTGACTTTCAAAGGCACAAAGGGTAGTATGGTGCCCTTTGAAAGCCAGTGGGAGTTGGGTGCCTGACTCCTATTTGTGCCTTTGAAAATCTCCCCCTCTGTCCCCAGTGCCGAATTGCCAACTCATGATTTTCTTGCAGATTTGGGGATTTTTTTAACCTGTCTCATGATGAAAACATGACAGGCTCCCACCTCAGTAATTTTCCTTTATTCAAAATGGCCACTGCCTCCTCTTACTGTCAATGAGGCTGAAGCCACCAAGATGGCTGCCATTGCCCTACAGTCTATCTGCACGTGGAAGTGAGGGTGCCCTTCATAAAGCCGGAGGCCACCTCCCACTGTTTTCAATGAGATTCAAGCCAAGAGGCAAAATGGCTGCCACTCTGTGGTTCAGGGGGCTGGACAGAACACAAGGACTGTGAGGAGCAGCCAGAGACACTGTGAAAGGGGGATGGAGGGAGTGGGGGGATCAGGAGGCAGATTTAGGGGCTTCAGGGGAATGAGGTATAAGGCGTGAGGAGGGGAGTTGAGGGGGGATTTGGAACAGGGGGAGGCAGTGCAGGGGTTGGGAGGGGGCCCCATAGCAGCAGGAGGCAGGGGAGCAGTGTGTGTGTGTGTGTGTGTGTTTGTGTGGAGTGCTGCCCACTTTCGGGCAGAGAAATTGGGGGGAGGGAGGAGTCAGGGTAGTGTTGGTTCGTGCAAATGGCTAAATCAATCCTATGTTGTTTTTACTGTGATAATGTGACTTATATGAATGATTGATATAAGTTTAAAGTTCTTTAATATATTTATCTGTAACTTGTCAACCTTGAAGAGTAATATAAGTTCTGGATACAAGGGTGAATCATGATGAGTTAATTAGGTCAGTGGTTCTCAAACTATTTACCATCCAGCCCTTCTTTTATCAAAGGGGATAAACTAGGAGGGGAGAGAATCAAGACAGTAATAGGAACTGGATGGCAGTTTTCCTATTTAGGGGTGTTGGGAGGGAAAGTGGACTCACCATCTGAGCAACCAGGGAGAGGCATTTTTGTGCACATTGAAGGTTGATTTATCAGTCTGAAATTATCACACGCACATTGGCAGAGAAACAGAGGAGAGTTAAAAAGGCAAAAGACAGATTAAAAATCATGATTCAATGGTTTTTAAAATCTCATGACTTTTGAGGATCTAACTCATGAGTTTTGATCTTTTGAGGTTGGCAGTACTGCCAGTGAGACCTAAACTGAAGTCCTCCTATTCCACAAAGTAGCAGCTCTGTTACTTACATTATAGGATAATTCCTGGAGGGGAATAATGGACAGTTCTGATGTGGGTCTCCTCTCCTGGGTTCCTGTATTGAGCTTTACTTGATCCATCCATCAATCCATCCAGCCAACTGAACAGTCCAGCTCTCAAGAAGCTGGTAGTCAAAGCTAGGGAAGATTATGAGGGACTATAAGGAAATGTTCCCCCCAGGAATGGCTGCTAAGTGCTACATACACCTATGGTGATGTAGAAATGAATAAAATCAATATAGTATAATTAGATGCACTCTGGATGATTTATGCCTTTTTCTAAAACAACTCATATTGGCCACCATCAGACAAAGAATTCCAGGGCTTGACGGGCTTTGATCTAGGATGGAGTGTCAACATCCCCATTTATCATTTCATTTTGCTCATGTTTTTTAAAATCCCACCTTATCAGTTGCTCAATTTTTTAAATTGTTTCACAACCTTCTGTTTCTTTGTAAAAGATGGAAAACAACAAATTTAGCAATTTTTTGTTTTTTCAGTTTTTGGTTGTTTATTATTTATGTTCTTTTCCCCCTTCCCTGTTTTCAGAGGAAAAAGGAAGAAGGGATGGAGAGAACGGGAGGAAAAAAAAAAAACAAAATAACTAAAATGCGCAATTAACTCACGCGATTAACTAAAAAAAATTAATCACAATGAAAAAAATTAATCGCAGTTTTAATTGCACTCAAACAGTAGAATACCAATTGAAATGTATTAGATATTATGGATGCTTCTCTACATTTTCAAATATTTGATTTCAATTACAACACAGAATACAGAGTGTATAGTACTCACTTTATATTATTATTTTGTATTACAAATATTTGCACTGTAAAAATGATAAACAAAAGAAATAGTATTTTTCAATTCACCTCTGACAAGTATTGCAGTGCAATCTCTAACGCAGGGGTCGGCAACCTTTCAGGAGCGGTGTGCTGAGTCTTCATTTATTCACTCTAATTTAAGGTTTCACGTGTCAGTAATACATTTTAATGTTTTTAGACGGTCTCTTTCTATAAGTCTATAATATATAACTAAACTATTGTTGTATGTAAAGTAAATAAGGTTTTTAAAATGTTTAAGAAGCTTCATTTAAAATTAAATTAAAATGCACAGCCCCCCGGACCGGTGGCCAGGACCTGGGCAGTGTGAGTGCCACTGAAAATCAGCTCATGTGCCGCCTTCGGCACGCATGCCCTAGGTTGCCTACCCCTGCTCTAACGTGAAAGTGCAACTTACAAATGTAGGGTTTTTTTGTTACATAACTGCACTCAAAAATAAAATAATGTAAAACTTTAGCGCATACAAGTCTACTGAGTCCTACTTATTGTTCAGCCAGTCACTAAGACAAAAAAGTTTGTTTACATTTACGGGAGATAATGCTGCCTGCTTCTTATTTACAATGTCACCTGAAAGTGAGAACAGGTGTTCGCATGGCACTTTTGTTGACGGCATTGCTAAGTATTTACGTGCCAGATATGCTAAACATTTGTATGTGCCTCCATGCTTCGGCCACCATTCTGGAGGACATGCTTCCATGGTGCTAATCAGGGCCGGCTCCAGGCACCAGCTTAACAAGCAGGTGCTTGGGGCGGCCAAGGGAGAGGGGCGGCACCTGCGGCAATTCGGGGGCGGCAGGTCCCTCACTCCCTCTAGGAGCGAAGGACCTGCCGCTGAACTGCCGCCGCTGATCGCGGCTTTTATTTTTCCCTCCAATTTTTTTTTTTGCTTGGGGCGGCAGAAATGCTGGAGCCGGCCCTGGTGCTAATGCTTGTTAAGAAAATAATGCGTTAATTAAATTTGTGACTGAACTCCTTGGGGTACACTTGTATGTCTCTTGCTCTGGTTTACCTGCATTCTGCCATATATTTCGTGTTATGGCAATCTCGGATGACGACCCACCACATGTTGTTCGATTTAAGAACACTTTCACTGCAGATTTGACAAAGCAAAGAAGGTACCAATGTGAGATTGCTAAAGATAGCTACAGCACTCGACCCAAGATTTAAGAATCTGAAGTGCCTTCCAAAATCTGAGAGGGACGAGGTGTGGAGCATGTTTTCAGAAGTCTTAAAAGAGCAACACTCGGATGCGGAAACTACAGAACATGACCCACCAAAAAAGAAAATCAACCTTTTGTTGGTGGCATCTGACTCAGATGATGAAAATGAACGTGCATCAGCCTGCATTGCTTTGGATTGTTAGTGAGCAGAACCCTTCTTCAGCATGGAAGCATGTATTCTGGAATGGTGGGCGAAGCATGAAGGGACATATGAAACTTTAGCACATCTGGCACGTAAATATCTTGCGAAGCCAGCTAAAACAATGTCAGGTGAACGCTTGTTCTCACTTTCAGGTAACATTGTAAATAAGAAGCAAGCAGCATTATCTCCTGCAAATGTAAACAAACTTGTTTGGCTGAGCGATTGGCTGAACAAGAAGTGGGACTGAGTTGACTTGTAGGCTCTAAAGTTTTACATTGTTTTATTTTTGAGTGCAGTTATTTTATGTACATAATTCTACATTTGTAAGTTCAACTTTCATGATAAAGCGATTGCACTACAGCATGAAAAATACTATTTATTTTTTCTTTTCTACAGTGCACATATTTGTAATAAAAATATATAAAGTGAGCACTGAACACATTGTCTTCTGTGCTGTAATTGAAATTAATACATTTGAAAGTGTAGAAAACATCCAAAAATATTAAAATAAATGATATTCTAATATTGTTTAACAGAGCGATTAATTGTGTGATTTATCATGATTAATTTTTTAAATTTTTGACAGCCCTAATATTTAGCAAAAAATGATTTGAGTAAATGAAAAAGAGCGTCTGTTTTGACAGCTAAAGCATGCAAATTACTTTGAAATTTTGGAAACTTTTGGTGAAAATTACTTCTGAATTTTTGATCTGCTGTACTGATGTTCTCCCTCCCCCTTCCAAGTTTCTCACCTCACCTTTGTCTCTTCTGCCTAATTAATTCCATCTTTTATCCCTACCAAACTCCTTTTTAATAGAGCAGGTTGAAAAATGTCAAAATTAGAAATTTTTTGAACTGGGGTGGAAAAGGTACAATTCTCATGAAAAACGTGTCTCTTTCCCCAACCAGCCCTGCTTTTTAATTTGGACTTACTGTTTCCATCTTCCTCTCAGTTCATGGCTAACCTTGCTGTCGTCAATTAGGCTGCCATTGTGTAATTTACTAACAAGTCTTTCTTCATTTCTAGCATTCATTGCATGATATCAAGTGTGTTCAGGAAGAGGAGAAAAGAAAACAAACAAAAAACCCCAACCAAACACCTCCCCTCCTCCAAACAAACCCCCTATTATCACAGAACCAGGTGACGTGATACTGGGGTGGGGTAGGAGAACTCCTCCATTAGGCCCAGTGTGGAAAACACTCCTGTCTGCAGGTTATTATAGGGTTCAGAAGTGAGGAGTTGTCCTCCTGCAAAGACCTAAATATAGGTAGTAAAGCCTTGCACTCAGTTTGCACCATTTTTCATTAGGAAAAGGGCATGTTGCAGTGCTTTCAAATGAGTCAAACGAATGGAACAGACCAGACTGAGCATGTTCTACAATTTCAATCAAATTATTTTGTTCATGAGTATTTTAAGACCGCTCCTAGCCAGCGTTCGGCAACAGTACGTGCATCATTCACCCATTGGCCACAACTGTAGCACCAATTTCCATTCTAGGATTATGGGACCTTCTAGTCTTCAGGTGCACGAGGTCAGGCAGACCTCATGTGAGACTTGTCCTGGGTCTCCTGAGTCAAAGCTGCCACGGTGCTGAAATGATGTGGGGTTGTTCTGTGATGGATATTTCTTTCTGATTGCATGTCTTTTACAAGGACACAAATGTAATCTCAAAAGAAACCACTTTGCTAATGTTCTCCAAGGATAAATATTTTATATTGTGCTATATTTATTCAACGCATTTCCATCCTGTTGTACTTTTATATTTTGTAAGGTCTGCTGATTATGGCAAGGGCCTGTAAGTCTGAGTTCTGTTTCCAACTCTGCTACTGATCTTGGGCAAATCCCTTAATTTCTCTCTGTCTCAATGAAATGAGGATAATAATACTTTACTATTCTCACTGGGCTGTTGTGAATCTTGGTTACTTAATGGTTATCAGGTGCCTTAAGACCTTGCATCAAGAGTGCCCTATTAGTATAAGGTGTTTATGGTAGTGTACCTTACTGAGATGAAACATTGAGGTATAGGGTTATATTTTGGATATTAAAAGGCAAGGAGCTTAGCCAGCTCAGGTCCTACCTACAAGACGCACGGCCACATTTTAAAAAAATTATGGCTAGTGAAATGCGTACGTATTTGTGTCCAATTTGCACTTACAATTAGCACAGTTGTAGTAATTAGGTGGGAAATGACCTGTTAAGTGGCTGAGTGAGCAGACTCACAAGTGATCGTGTGTAATACTGAAAATCGGGGCTGTACAGCAAAGTGTCTGAGAGAGAGAAAATATATCAAGCACCTTTAAGGTATCAGTACCTGCCTTAAAAAAATAAGTAGAAATGATATGATTCTGTTACAGGCACCTCGTAAAGTTATATCTTACCACACAAATATATGTGTGACATGTCAGTAAAGACATTGCATGTCGCTCCATTCTGCATTGGTTAAACCACAAACCATCTGTACGGTAGTAATGAGGATATAATATCCCAAATAAAATGAAAAGATACAACAGGGCCATTTATTGCTGGTGGACTGTCTTGTGAGGAAATTACATGGAATGGTTTATGTGCCCGTTCTTGGTTAAATAAAGAATGATACAACATGCCCTGGTCAGACCTTGCCTGTATCGATTCAGCGTGTTTTGTTTCTGACAGTAGCGTGGGATGTTTGAAGAGCAGGAAGTTCGGTAGCACTGTAAATTGATCTCAGTAATTACACACTTGGTTTACATTTAATAGGCTGGGTATTCTGAGTTAAAAATAAATCACATGATTGATAAAAGTGTTCACTGAGGTTGTAAATGCTCTCTACTTTACCTAGTGGTTGAATGCTAGCACACAAGGTTTTCACGGTATGGAGTTTGTTATGGCACCTTTCATACTCAAGGTAACTCAAAGTACTTTAGCAAGTAATGGGTTATAGATAGTGTAGCATTTTAGAGATTAATGGAGTAGTCATTGTGAACTCAAAAAGAACAGGAGTACTTGTGGCACCTTAGAGACTAACAAATTTATTTCAGCATAAGCTTTCGTGGGCTACAGCTCACTTCTTCAGATGCATAGAATGGAACGCACAGAGAGAAGATATTTATACATACAGAGAGCATAAAAAGGTGGAAGTACGCATACCAATTGTAAGAGGCCAATCAATTGAGATGAGCTATCAGTAGCAGCAGAAGAAAAAACTTTGAAGTGATAATCGAGATGACCCAAGTTTTTTCTTCTGCTGCTACTGATAGCTCATCTCAATTGATGGGCCTCTTACAATTGGTATGCGTACTTCCACCTTTTCATGTTCTCTGTATGTATAAATATCTTCTGCCTGTGTGTTCCGCGCTATGCATCTGAAGAAGTGAGCTGTAGCCCACGAAAGCTTATGCTGAAATAAATTTGTTAGCCTCTAAGGTGCCACAAGTACTCCTGTTCTTTTTGCGGATACAGACTAACATGGCTGCTACTTTGAAACCTGTCATTGTGAACTCAGTAATAAAGCATTCATGCAACCTGGGATATTAACCCATTTTAACGAGAATGGAAATATTGGCAGGGACATGACAATTCTCTAGTCTTTCTGAAGAATCACATGAGACCTTGATCTTTACGACGGTAGCTTCCAGGGACGGACAGAAAGGGACTTTAACCTTTCTGTGGAAGATTGGCACCTTGAACAACATAGTCTATCACTGCCTCCACATTGGGCATTAAGCCTTGGATTTTTTACTTGCAACAATCTGTCTGAGGCTAAAGTGCCATCAACTGAGCCAGTGACACACAATCATAAACCAGAGGGGATGCCTTCATAGTCTGAACATTGTGTTTGAAATAATTATGCTCCTTGAGATGACATGAATGTAATCCAGACATGGTCAACTCAGCTCATCATCCTCACAAGGTGGATAAATGGAGTGGCATACTTTTAGTGAAAAAAATCTTGAAGATGGAAGTCCTGTCCTGTCTGCATGGACAGTAGAGATCTCATGATGCTTTTTAGAGAGTAGAAGGTTTGCAGTTGTGTTCTTAACCAGCACTTTCCCTTTCCCCACTGTTGGGTATCATGCTGCCTACCCATTTATTTCCCCCTCCCATCCCAGAGGGGCATGAGTTTCACTGACTCCATATGTATATAATGCCTATGAGATTCTTTGATCAGGTAGCAAGGTAGGGCAGTATAACCAATGAATAATCAATTAAACAGAATGCACTTGCTTTATAGATAGGACAATTATTGCAACTCTGGTAGATGTATCTAAGTTTAATATTCATTTAGTGATGAATTATGATTCTTAAAAGAATTTAGAAAGAACTAAGGGGAGATTTTCAGTGAAACAAAGAACAATCAGGAGCCCAACGCCCATTGGAAGTCAAAGGCACTGACTTCAAAACGTGTACTCGTGAGATAGTCTATCATACAAAGTCATTTAATTAATACAAACTTTTAAATATCAATTTTAAATTAAATTCTCGCATGAGATCCAAATACTAAATTGTAAGCAGAAATTTTCATTTCTGACATCCTGCCTATATGATATGTTTGAAATACGATAAGAAACAATCCTTAGTTAAAGCGCAGTTAGCAGCTTTCTTGGAGCATGTCTCACTATATATGAATGTTTCCTTGGAAGTTGGACACTATGATGAACAAGTTAGGCAGCCCTCATCCATCCCTTCAAAGTCAGACAGTTTTGTAACCTTTGTTGTGCTGACTCTTCCTAGAGTGATTTGACTTATTGCCTTCAGAGAAAAATAACTCTCTGGTCTTCGATCTGACACGAAGGTCCCAGAGTGGCCGTCTGAACCGTACTGGATCAATCATACTGGTGTCCATGGTTGTGAAGCAGAGCAGCATCTAACCCAAGGAGACTGCCATGTTCCTCAGAGCAGCTATCACAACAGCTAGCCAATAGCATTTAAAAAATTTCTTACTGAGCTTCTTTTCTTTTTTGTTCTGGATAAGCACAGCATTTTAAAATATGCTCCGTCACATTTCGTGTTGAAGGTACCTGTGAAAGTGACTCTCAAAAAAGACGTTGAGGGTTTCCATATTTATTCGCCTGGTGACATGTGCACTTATTATATTGGCTCAGATGACAAGTCAAAGGTGATATTTTCCCCACTGTAGTCTTATAAACGCCACCAGGGCTCTGAACAATCAAGGTATTATTCTGTGTGCTCCTACTTCCTCACCAGGAATAAACAGTTTGCCATCAAATACTAACTCCTGGCTCAGGTCTATACTCCTCTTTGAGCTTCTCAAGAGAAGAAGGATGATCTAGCAGTTAGCAGTAGCCCGGGAGTCAGGAGATCCAGGTTCAACAACCTGCCCTGCCACAGACTTCCTGTGTGAGCTTTGGCAAGTCATTCAAGGTTAGAGCTACAAGGGGATTTAAGCTCAGCATTGCGAGGTCACCTGTCACTCACTGGAATCCCCAGTGCTGAGTTAGGCACCTAGGCTCCCTATAGAATGCTAGAAAATGCTAATTGCCTAAGAATGGCATTCATAGAAGCCAGCAAGTTGAGAGGAGTGCTCACCCAGGATGTGCTACACCTGGCTCCAATCTATACTCCACCTGATTCAAGTAGGGACTTGAGCCCAGATCTCCCAAATCCCAGGGAAGGAGGGTGCATTTGCTTGTCAGCAAACACCAGCCATGCTCTGGCTCCCACTAGACTTAGTTATTACTTGTTGGGTGACCCCCCAACACACTCCCATTCCCTCCCAAATCTGTGTTCTCCACTGTGCAGCTCTCTCCTAGACAGGTCAGATATTTTCAGTACGTTGTCCTTGTAAGAGAACAATATGCAACAACTCGCTCCTTTTAAGGCCTAGTCTCCACTGCTGCTTACGTTGATGTACGTTACATTGCTCAGGGGTGTGAAAAAAAATCACCCCCTTCAGCGACGTAGCTTACATTGACTTAACGCGGTGTCTACACTGTGCTGGGTCGATGGGAAACGCTCTCCTGCTGCCTTAGCTTCCGCCTCTCAGGGAGGTAGAGTACTGAAGTCAACGGGAGAGCGCTCTGCCATTGACTTATCGCATCTTCACAACTCCTCCTGGGTCTTAGTGAGGAGCTGATTCCACTGTGCTGCAGCCACCCTGCCCCTCAGGGGCTCCATGTCCCCTGGGCACGGGCGGCTTCTCCCCACCTTAAGGGGGCATGGTATACAGAGGCCAATGAACCCGTGGGAGGACAGAAAGGTGTCCAGATCCTGGGGAAGGGAAGGGGGACTAGCACAAGGGGGAGGGGGGGAGAATGGGGAGGAGAGGAGCAGCCCGGCAGAGACAAGCAGGCTGGAGGTGTCGTTGAGCTTTTCTATGTGTCATGCAGGTTCCTGGGACGCTGAGGAGGTGGTATCTGCTACTCAGCTTCCTGGGTTCATCAGTAATCTTCCTTGAGCCCAGGGAGATTACTGATGAACCCGGGAATCTCTAGCAGATAACAGTTCCTCATCTGCCCCGGAACCTGCATGGCACATAATAAAAATGTCCTCGGGCAGAAGCCCAGACAGTGCAAACTGCCAAAACCCGCCATCCAGCGGCAGTGGCTGTGGCAGGGAAGGCTGAGCCTTCCCTGCCCTATTATCCCCGCCGGCCTTGGTTTTGCCCCTTACTTTTATAGTTCAGATACCCCGTGAAATGCATTTTCCTGATAGTGACCCGCCCCACTCCCCAGATAAAGTTATTTTCAGCTGAGAGCAAGCAGACTCAGAGTCTGGTGGGGAAGCGGTGTTATGCTGTTTCTTTTCACCTGCGTATGCTGAACTGTAGATTTTCTTTGTCTTCGTTCTGCCTCCCTCATGCTGTCTGAGGACTCTGTTTACAGCTTATACGCAAACTGAGGTAAACACACATCCCTTTGTTTAAGACAAGCTTGCTTGACCCATTCTACCTAATTGGGAGAGGGCGATATGTGAGTTTTAACGGCATACAAGGGTAATTTCATAACTTTACATGAAAATGTTACTATATACAGTTCACCATGTGAGTTCGTTTTCAAATCATACCTTACAAGGCAGAGCTTTGTACAAAGATTATTACAATAGTGTGTAGGGTGTGAATACAGGTGTGCATTCCATCACACACAGGTGTGCGCATGGGCTAACTTGAAGTTAGCCTCATGGCCATGATGTGAATTAATATGAATGTATGAAAGCTGGGCCTCATGTTGGATGAAGACAGCCATGGTACCATGCTCACTGAAATGATAAGCATGGCCCCCGCAGCAGATTACGACGTCAGGTGGGTGCTTAGCAGCAGGAGTAAATGAATTCTTAAGTAATAAAGAGCCACTTTTCATGCAAATATGCCTAGCAATAAAATCGGAGGGCAGACAAATCCCCAAGCATGGAACCACTATAAGCAACATTGTTTTAAAATGGAATGTTTTATCAAACTTTTTCCCATCAAGGGCTGCTTGCTGCTCTTCAAGGAGTTGGGGTGCATAACTACTACAATTACAGAGGCAGAAGGTGAAAGCAGTTTATAAAAGCTGGGTGAGGTTGGCCCTTGACTCTTTAATCCAGAATTAAACTGTTTCTGATTTCATGCAGGAAAGATCCTTTGCAAAATGAATGGACTGCTAGTTAATTCAGAATCACGGAGCTTCTTGAGGCAAGGGTCCCCTTCGAGCCTGGTTGGCTGGCCATTGAAATTCCTTTAGTCTTTGGTGAGCAAAGACCGTCAGGTTAGGAGGCCATTTGGGTCGGGCTAGATTAACCCCACCTTTTGGAGTTGAACAGACAGCTGAAAGATGGCAATTTCAGGCTCCACTCCTCCCAGCACCCTTATCTTAGTCATTCAGGGCTGGATGATGTGCAAAGTTATTCCATTTCCCAAATGTCAGGGAAAGAGGCATTGGCAAAAGAAGCAACCTCCTTGCTGTGATGTGGCATTAAAAAACACAGCTGCTGGGTTAAAAAGGTCCTCATCCTTCATTACTGCATAAAGAGATCTCCAACCAGATCATGCGTCACTGACAGCCTGTTCAGAGGTGGGAGAGGTTTGATTTCTTAGGCCCGACTGCTTTCCCTACCCTTTGCTTTCCCTTCATTGCAGTCACCTGACTGGAGATTCAGCAGAAGTAACCGCCGCTTTGGAGACTTTTCCTTCATCCAACAGAGTCATTTGGGTGAGCTGGGGGGCTTCTCTCAATGATGCAATGCAGGGACATCACAGACCGCTTGCGGGCTGGCTGCTTCCTCCGTAGGTAGGCCAGCATGAGGCCTGCTGCTAATGTGCTGAAAGCTGTGTGCCGCAGACGATGGACCGAAGCCGGAAGCGGCTTTCTGTCATTACTCACAGCCACCAACGTGCGGCTGCTTCCAAAAAAAGCATTACAGCAAAAAATAAAAATATTTTTCTCATTAAAGGGCCAGGGGGAGGGACGAGGGGGAGGGGTGGGGGCGGGGGGGAAAAGGTCTACAAGCAGGATAGATAGATTGGGCTGTGGAGCTGAGATGAACGCTGTGAAGCTGTGCATTAATCACAGTGGGGGGAGGGAGGGAGATAATACAGCTCTATCAGGAGGAAACCATGTGTTATAAAACAATGCAGACATCTAAGCAACCAAACAGCCATGTGCGATAGGGAAGGGGGCGTTTCTGTTCAGACCAGGTAGGTGCCCCATTCTGTGGATGTTTTAATCCCCAATATGAGAGGCTGGGGAGAATCCAAAAAAATGACTCATGGCTAGGGCTCTCACCTTATGAGGATGCTATTTCTGTGAGCTTCCTGTAACCCCCCCTCTGCAACGCACACGCTTTGCGTCAAAATACAAATCTTTAATGTCTCATTAACTCGATCCCCCTGTGCAAGCTCTACGGCAATCAGGAGATGAGACAGTAATAAATAATAATCGTGGCTGAGGCATCGCTGCCGTAAGCTGGAGAGAGGCAAAAGCTTGTAAAAGAAGCGTGCAAAGTCAGTCCCCTCTGAATACCCTCACTTGTTTCCTTTCAATCTACACTGGTATTAAGTGAGATGCTGCATCTCTCACTAATAAGTTGCATGAAACGTGTCACTTCCATTCCCGCAGCAAATGCACTGAATTAAAAACTAAGCAACTGAAAGCCTTGCTGTTAAAGACTCAGAAGAGAGTGCACTTAAGAGCTACCTCCGACACGATTTGCAGTTTGAGCTACCACTTATAGACACCTTGGACTACCCCGATGAACAAGCATATCTTCAGGTGGGTTCATTCAGCCTGAACTTCGGCTTTGGTCCCTTCAGTGCGTTTACTGAGTCCCCGTTTCGCTAACCGATCATTTCACTAGCGGCTGTTCTAAAGGATGGGCCCTGGGCTCTCTGTTGCCAGAGGCTGATCTCAAGGATAGCACTATAAATCTCAAGGTCTGTGATTGCAGTCAAAGAATTTACAGTGTTGTAGCTGAAGGCAGGAGCCGGCCTCTAGAAACACTGATGTGAATAGGAGGCAACTTGGTTTAACCTCCCCGCCCCCCACGCCAGTGAAATGATGGCCATGTGCTGAAGACTGAGAATGTCAAAAGTGGGCCAAAGGGCTCCACTTCTCACTAACTTTAAATGGAAGTTGGGCATCTCTCTCTCTCTCTCCTTGGCTACTTAGAAAATCCCAGCTACAGCCTCCCACTGAAAAACGAGTGTTTTGACTACGTAATCAAACTGTGGCTTTCTCACAATTACCTACCTTGCACTTGAAGGGACCTTTCCATGGGTCTCATTATTTTCTGTCTCCACCCACTTTGGGCCTTCAGAAATTTGCTTTCTTTTTTCAATGCTAGTATTTCCTTGTGGGGGAGGGAAGGGGGGGGCTGAGGAAACCAAACATCCTGATTTTTTCTTTAATCAACAGAATAATCAATAATCGTCTCACTGCGCCTGCTAATAATGTCAGTGCTAATGAGGGCTGAACATGCCACATACGGAACACTGAGGCAAAAATAAAAAATCTTCCTTTGGACTAAGCTAAAGTTTTAGGGCCCACTCCAGAATTTTATGTACATGCTGAACTTTAAGCTTCAGTCAGCTCTTAAAGTTAAGCACCTGTCCACGTCATTGCAGGGCCAGGGCTTTTGGGGGCAGATAAGAAGCTTTTACTATGGCGATGAAGCCCACACAAGTAGCTAGAGACGGTGATGAACTAGATTTTTGTGATACAACTGTGTTGCATAAATTCCTTGGGTAAAAATAATTCTAAGAAACTGAGCAGCGCAGTTTGAAAACCGGTGAACCAAGTATACACAGTTGGCTCAGGGACAGCAGATTGGGCTATATAGCATTTTTCAGTTCGCTTGTTTGCTTAAAAAAAAATGAGCCAATGGCGTTCCACACACTTGCCTGAAACAGCTCCCGAGCATGGTGGAAGCGCTCGCTTATCAAGGAGCGGCGTCAGCAAGGTTCTTAAGCACTTGTGCAACTGCCAGCATGTGCTTCATCCTCCTGAAGGCAACAGAGTAAACTGGCGTCCTGATCAATGGTGTAAAACTGGTGTGACAGCAGAGCTGGGCCAAGACTAGGCAAAGGGGCCCTGTAACATTAGCTCTTGCTTTGGTGGGTGATTAAAAGGTATCCCACCTTGAGCCTTTAGAGTTTGTTGGGAAAATATTGGAGATAGTCCTGGATAAATTCTGGATTTAGCCATGTTGGCCTCGCTAAAAATGCAAATGGTTGGATTCAAACTTTGGCACTGGAGACCAGCTGCAAATGGGCCTGAGAATGTTGGAGGAGCTCAGGGCCTGATTTGGCTCAGAAGTTTGTAAACGTGTGTGTGTGATTTTAGTGCTAGTTTGAAGCAGGTATTGGCCACTGCCCGAGAAGGACATTCAGGATCTTGGAGCAATGGTCTAAGCAGGTCTGACAAAGCCTATGGCATGTAGTGCTGTTGCAGCTGTGTTGATCCTAGGATATTAGTGACACAAGGTGGGTGAGGTAATATGTTTTATTGGCCCAACAGCTGGTGTGTGTGTGAGAGAGAAGGACAAGCTTTTGAGCTTACACAGAACGCTACTTCAGGTCCTATGGTCACATTAGTAGCACAATTACAACAGTGTGTGTGTGCACCTGGAAGAACAAAAGATACTTTGCCTTGCTGAATGCGGCTGCAGATTTGGGTAACATATTTACTATTTTTACTGAGCTCGTCTACAAGCCTGGGTCCTTCATACTGTACTTTATAGTTGGGCTAGTTTATCACTGGCACAGCCACTGGCATCAACATATTGTCAACTGGGGCAACAGCACTTCACTTGTGCACATTCCTGCAGCTGGGCAGAATCACAAGGGTTTTACACCTTGTGACAATGCCACCAGAGTCTTTTGTGTGGGTTAGGCGTGCTCTGAGACCGTGAACTGGGTCAGGTCCTGCAGGCAAGATAGGCAGGGAACCACCTAACTTGAGACCCCCACAGGGGCTTATGTGTGAGCTAGTACTGATCAGCTCAATGCCATCAGGACGCAGGCAACTGTGGGCACACACACAGGCAACGATTTAGGCGCCTATGGACTTTACGTGGCTAGGCCGCTGCTGAACAGGGGTTTTGAGGATCTCAGTAGTACCTAAATGCTGAACTTTGCCACCTAAAGTGGCCTAAAGGCTTGTCTACACAGTGGGGTAATGCGCCCCACAGGGGTGTGATTTCTAAAGCCCACTAACATGTTGCAAATTAATTGGTCTGCATAGACCCTGCTAGCATGCACTAAAGGTTCCCTAGTGCAAGTCAATGTAGGGCTATGTGGATCTAGCCCCAAATGCTTTAATATCATAGTAGCTGTGCTTGTGTAAGTTCATGCACAGGAGTTTCTGAATGTCTCCTAGCACTGTCTCTCCACCGATCTCTGTTACTGACACACCAGACAAAAGGAACAGCTCTGTGTGTGTGTGTGTGTACACACGCATGCGCGTGTGTGGACGCAGAATAAGGGGGTGCTCGAATGCCTGTTTGCGGTTCTGCATTGACTGTGAGTGTGAAGGCACCAGACGCTATGCGACCCGCTGACCTCCATCCATTCCAAGTGACAATGTGTTTGCTGGCAGTGCAAAAACGGCTGCCCAATTAATGCTCAGTGAGAGGCCCAGGAGTGGGCTGGCAGGTTTGAAGGTCACAGACTGTTGCCGGAACACGGTGGGAAAGGTTACACAGCACCTGCCTGCGTTACGCCTTGCGCTAGCCCACTGTAAAGCGATCACTTTAATGAGCCCTCAAGTCACAACCACAAAACAAGTTTGGAATATCCTGAAAACCAGGGGCTTGCAAAAGAAGTGTTGACACCACCTTTACTATTGGCCCAGTGCAGCTGCCCGAGTACGGCAAGACATGGCCACAGTTAAGCTCATTAGTGTTTACCCTTATCTTCTTGCTTCAAGAGACAATTTGAACTCCAGTAGCTGCTGTATTTTTTGCTAAATGAACAGGGGCTGTGTATATGAAAAAAACAACAAGTGAGACTATTAAAAGGGGGATTTTATTTATTACACCGGAGCTAGGCGCTAATGCACCAGTTCAGCTTTGATACACAATAAATCAGCAAAGCTGTTACTCAGTTTTGAACCAAGATTGCAGTGGCACTAAAAACACATTGAAAACATTTACTCTCTTCCCTTTTTTTCCCCCTCTTTTGTTTTTGGTACAAAAATGGTACAAACAACAATACAAAATAGTTGTGCTGTTGACGGTTACAAAAAAAGGTTTTTGAACTTGTTTAACTGATGCACTTGCTTTTGCATTTCGGCGTGAATACATCAGAACACTAGAAGTCTTCTTGAAAACAACCACAATCATGCGGGCTGCTACACAGTTTGTCCATTTTAAAAGGAAACATGCAAAAAGAAAAGAAAAAAAAGCGCTCCAATTATACATGTTTTTTTTTCTTCCCCTACTTCATTTGTAGCTTTGAGCAAATAACTACATTATGTACACATTGCAGTGAGCAATTGTAGGTGGGTTTTGTGTGTACTTGAGATACCTTTTTCTTTCCATGTGAAACTGAGAGGATTTTTGCCTGGGAGAAAACTAAATTGGCTCGTTGCTGTTTTTAAACATATGCTTTTAACACATACATTGTTTCCCCCAACACGTTTACATTTACACTGAAGAGTTCCAAAAGACGTTACAAATAAAGGTCCCATAGTTTCAAGATAAGTTGTCTTCAATATTTTTTTTTAGGCTAATCAAAGTTGCAACTGCTGCATGTGTGTTCTACAGACCCTTCACAGACTATAGCAATTATGCATGGGTGAGATTCACCCCTGTGTGAGGGAACTATGGATTAATGAATTCCCACTGAAACCCTATGGGGTGGCTTCAGATCTGAGCAGCACTGAATCAGGCCTTAAGGGGGTACATTGACCTTGTGGTGGCCTCTGCACATGAGTGAATTTTACCCCATTGCCTTAAAACAATCAACGGTAGCTCTCCTGGTCCAAAAACAGAAACAGAATTATGAGTAGTACATAAGGACAGTTAATAGCACCAAAGGTTACCCATTTACTGTCAGTTTCCCGTAATCTCCCATTGAGGGCATCTCTTGTTTTGCATTGTTGCACATGATTTCCTTGACTGATGCTTAATATTTACAAGCTGCATAATAAATACATTGGATACTGACAGTTATGTTTACTAATGCTGTCACTGGCCATGTTCTGGCATGAGGCAGTCCCAGGTGGGGGAGTGACCTCAGATATTTATGATCTCTGGCTCAGAGACTATATGTAACCTTGGTCTCTGGGAGGTAGGGCAGCTTCTACATTGCATTCAGCAAGCCCCTTGCTGGCCTCTTCCCCTAGACAGAGGTGAGAGGTGCTACAGTGTTTATTGGCCGTTGTAAGAGGCATAGTGGGGAAAATGGAAATCACAGAATGAGGATACCAGGAGGGGGTAATGCTCCATTCTTCCTGAAGCCAGTGCTCTTTCAATCATCTCCCATGTCACATGGGAAGTGGAGGATGAAGGAGCCCATTCTCGTATGTCTGGACTCCACGTCTTTCATTAATTAGCTTGTTATGTCTACTACTATTATGTAGATTTTTCAGAGAATAAACTTTCTTGTCCCCAATATATTAGCTGTTAAAAAACCCAACAACTTACAAGTGAGTCTTGATAGCTGGTAACCTGTGCCTCTAACATCCTGCCTCTAAACAAAAATGGTATGTCCCATCATTGACCATCATCATAAGGTTCAGAGGAATGGTTTGGTACTAGGCTGGGTGGGAAATGGTTTTTCCCATCCCTGGGAAATGTTCACATAGCCACATTTTTTCTTGTCCTGAATCAGAATGAAAATCAAAACTCACAGTTGCAAGAACCAAAAATCTGACATTTTTTGGAGGGTGTGTGTGTGTGTGTGTGTGTGTGTTTCAAGTCAATAGAAATATTTTATTTTGACATTTTCCTCTTTTTTTAAAAAAAGTTAAATTGAACAAAGATTTTGAAACAAAAAGTTGTTTTTGACTCAATTTTTTTTGTGAAAATTTCCAGTTCAAAAATTGGGACTTTTTGCCCCCAAAACTTTTCACATCAGAAGATTTGTTGAAGCCAAGCCTGTCTTGTGAACAATTTTGGTTTTGACAAAACAGAATTTTTTGGCAAAAGAAAAAGTTTGTCAAAAAATTCCCAATCAGGTGTCTTTGATACAAATATCTTTTTAAAGGGACACTGTCAGCTTAAATGTAAGCAAATTTCCTTGCCTATCTTACAAGCCCCAACTAACATAATAAAGGTGAAAAACTGTAAAAAGTGAATTTATTTTTGCTATTTATGCTGCTTGCTTCCCTTCTCTGCATATCCCGCAGCTTGGACAATGGGTCAGATTCTTTCTACAGTTACCCCCATGGACGTCATTGGGGTCTTATGGGGAAAGTGTAAGTCAAATTTGGTCAGAAGACAACAGATTAATTTGTTTCATGAATGGGCTCATATGCACTAACATGGGCTGTAATATTTGTAGGGGCAAATGCTGCAGGGAAATGTTTGTTTATTTTTAAAATTTCCAATGGAAACAGATTACTTTATTTTATTTTAAACCACTGAAAAATTTCTGTTAGTCTTCGGATTGGTAATCACTAAATGGTGTGATATGCTTAACCCTAGCAATGTCCTTTTTACTGTGGGTGGATAAATGTCTTGTTCATCTCTATTGTAAGTCCACTTATTGGGATAATCAAATTAACTTGTACATAGTTACGCTGTACAGTCTCCCTAACCTCAGCTTCTTGTTATCGCAGTTCAGCACTTTTACCTATACTACTACCACACTGTTTTTATTTTGGAAAATCCACCACCACCAGAGACACAAGAGGTAACACCAATCCTTCCAGAACAGATGTTTAGACTATTTGCATTAGCCAACTGGCACCAAGTGGTTTGCATAGCATAACTTAGAACTGGGGACCATCAGGTTTGACTCCTGGTTAGCGGCTATTCACTTAGAGTAAAGCTTTCCAGGGACTGGCTGTCTGCATAGAGGGAAAGAAACATGCTAGCTAGACAGAACGGGGCACTGCTTGCATCTCGTGTCTATAAACTGGATAACTCCCTCCTCCCCTTTTGTTTCTTCCTTCTCTGATGAAAAGGAGGTTACAATAATGGTTTCAAACAACTGACATGTACTAATCATTGAGAAACAGTAAGTGCATGTTTTTTATTCATTCATTTTGTTGCGATTGGGCAGTTTCCATGCAGGTGCATCATCCATCCTGGTTATAATCTATTCAAGTCAAACGTTTTTCTGGAAAGAAAGAGGATCAAGACAGTACATGGATAAAGACCATAGGCCAAATCTCTGCAAGGAGACTGCAATTCAAAACGGGCTGCTGTACAAGTGCCATTATTTCCCCATGTATCAGAGCAGGTACAAACTGCTTGACTTGCCAGATGCTGTATAGAAAAGTTTGCTAGTGTGTTACATTGGGCTGGAGGGGTGAGGTGTGTGGTGCTAGTGAACAAAGGTTTTCAGAATCTGCAAGTGGCAAGATGAAGAAGGCTGAGTTCCCAATTATGGGGTAAATATTTTTGAAAGGCATCAGATACTGAATTTGTCATGCACTGCACTTCATCCCAGATGAGGCATCTGCTGATAACCAGCACCTTTTGAACAACAGTGATGTGTTACCACTGGACTCCTCACTGTTTCCTCAGGTATTACCTGCCGCAATTTTCTCTCCTCAAGAAACCTGTATGTACGCTTTTTGTTTTTTTCCTGGATAGTGAAAGGATAAGCCAACCAAACCCCCTCCCCCCCGGCATACTTGGTAATTAATAATATAAAAGATAGAGATTGAGTCCTCTCAAGCATACTTTTACCACATTCCATTTCAGACAAGACACATTTCAAATGCTCATTAATTTACAGAAATTGCATTTTATAGAAAATATGATACAATGAAATATAAAATGCACTAGGAGCATTTTAAAAATCTATAGACACAATCCTGCAGCCTAGTATTCCCTCTTAAACAATGTCTATTCATTATCACGCACACACTTTCTCTCCCGCTTCCCCCCTGTTTAACGCTCAGCATTCAATCTACATATCAAAAAAGCATGATCATCCCCTGGATAATCACCTTCTGATACTGTGCACATTCTTGGATTTAAATGAAAATATATCTAAGCACTTCTACAATTTTTTAGTGAACCCACTGCAAAATTGTCTGCAGAATATAAAACATAGGTAATCCAAGATTTCATAGCACATGAATTAAGTGGCTCATAATCCATTAAATGTGGTTTATATTACACATCCATGCAGTCTAAATCATTTTACAAACATTAGACATAAAGCCACTAGTCCAAATCAGTAAAGGAAAAATGTAATAATAATAATAAAAAAGCTAATAACTATTTGTTATTGGTTAAACTGACCCTACATATAAACTAGGTAGTATGCTACCATTTATAATACTGACGTTGTGTCTGGATGCTGCAAAACCTCTTGCTTAATTGGCAACGTTTGAGCATGTTTACCACAAAATACTTACTAGGTCCTTGTTGCTTTTCTTCTCCAAAAGACATTTAATATAGATAGAAGTGCCTACCCATCAAATATAAAGGACACACATTAGTTGGGTTACATGATGCTGTTGAGCTTTGGCTACGGATGCTCAAAGGCATTAATATTGTACTAGACCTACTTTATTCTAATGTCATGGTAATGTACTGATAAACGGTCCGTGTTATTAACACTGCCCTAGTCTTGAGGTTACTGATTATGCTCTGTCCCTGTGTATGGTTAAGCTAGGAATACAGCATTGATTTTCATACTAACAAGCATCATTATGGATGCATGACAGCAACATGTAACCCAGCTTCTATTTACACTCAAAAGGTTGGGGGAGCCAAAAACACATCGATAGCAAAAAAACAAACAAATGGCCTTTGGTCATTTCATGATTTACTGTAGGGTTTATGCAAGGTCTGTTTGAGATTTTTTGTTGCAATAACCAAAGGCTTATCAATGCTATAGTTCTATGCAGCTACATCAAGTGTGACCAGGTTACAGGAGAAACCCCAGTCAATATTTTGCATCTGATAAAACTGAATTATATACAACAATATGACTAATTCACCACCTGCTTAGGCTTAAAGATGGCTGTTAAGGTTTTTTTCCCCCACCCCAAAACGAGTCACCCACTTAACAAAAAAAAAAGGCAAAAAAGAAACAATCTCCACAGTTCCTTTTGTTAACTCCTTCCCAGCTAGAACTGGCTTAGGGTCATAGAGAGTGCTGCTCAAGATGGTTGAAACATTTGTTTTTGTATGTTTGTTTTGATCACTCCTGAGATTGAAGGGAATCTGATACATGTACCAAAAGGCACTTTCAAATATATATATATATATATTTTAAAAACAGTGCTTCTGTTCTAAGAAATTCAAGTTAAGACAGAGTGCCTTTCACTCTCTTTAGTCATAAAGCGGATAAATGAGTGATATCCCGGCTGACATTAAAAAAAAATAATGCAGCAGAGACAAGTGTTCATGCTAGACAGCTCAATGTTCTAAAAAAACCCAACCAAACCCATTAAAAAAACAAAAAGAAAAACCTCCTAAATCACCACTAAAAATAATACAGTCAGCAGGGGATATTAATTAAAAAAGCTGCCACTTCTGTACAGTTCTTGCTTCTTCATTGTCTCTTTTTTTTCCTGTTTTCGTCTTTTTTTAAAATGTTTTTTTTCCTTTTTTTTTAAATAAGAACATGAGGTCAGTTTAATCTTCCTCGCCTCCCCCATACATGTCCGCCAGTTTCTTGAACCTAGGCCCCCAGTCATTAAGGTAGTCGTAATCCTGATCACCGGAGCTTGAGGAGTTGAGGGAGCTGACAGAGCCTGCAGTAGATCCACTCCCCTCGTAGTCGAAGACCAGCAAGGAATCATACGGTGGGGCTGTAGGGTCATTATCTGCTGCTCTCAAGCCCTGGGATTACAAAGAAACTGTAGTAATAGATGCTGTTTGTTACATTCAGGGTGTATACAGAGAGAAGTTAGATAAAAATATAAATATGCTTCCTGGAAGATTGTAATGTAACCCTACTTTATTTCTTAGAATTCAGAATGATAACACACAAGAACCCAAAACCAGAGAGAGACAAAGCAGGCTGCTCCCTAAAAGCTGAGAGACACAACTCACCCCACCTTACTCTAGGCTGTCTGTCTGCAGAACTGAGTGCTGCTCTCAGATCACACACACCACTACAGAGCCCCTCTAGTCTGCAAGCAGGACCAGGAACACCACTTCCCCACAATTCTTAAAGTGATACTTTGCAATTCTAACACTTCAATATACCACACTGTTAAACTTAAGAGAACTCTTCAGGGACTGTGATAATGGGGACTGTAAGTACCTAGACAGACAGATTTCAATGGGGGTGGTGGCCTTGATCCAGCAAAACACTTAGGATGAGATTTTGTGCTTCACCTGTACAAGGTGAGTCTCTGGCACATTTTAGAAAGGTCTCTTTTCTGGTTCACTCTGCACAGACCCTTTTATATGGCTGCAGTTGCTGACAGGCTGGGCTAGACTAGGGAAGAGGTCCTGGGATATGGATACAGATTTAATTCCGGTCCAGTATAAGGGAAAAATAACATAATGGAAAGTACCTGATCTACAGCAAAAGTTCCTCTTTATTAATCATTTCCAGAAACTGCAGTCAAGGTATGAGTGGGTGGAATTAGTTTTACTGGACTGAATAATAGTGGAAGTGTGTCTGCACACAGAGGTGCGTAAACATCAATGAAAAGAAGGGGAGAAAGAATTTAATGAGAAGAATAAGAAAAAACCCAGCAGAAATTGGTATATGATAGAATTAAATTGCTGCCACATTCATATTTCTGACACATGAAATGAATCGTGTTTTGTCTCAGAGGAAATAACACATTGATTGGTTTGCAAACGCACAATCATTCATTAAAAAAATTATTGGATAAACATTTAAAAAGAATTAAAAGTGCAGTAAAGTTGCAATAATCGAATGTGCTCTGTTCAGTTATGAGAAGGATTTCTCTTTTATGAAAGGGTTTTGGTGCCAAACAGAGCTTGTTGGAGATGGAGGCATGTAAACTGATAGGGGTCTGAGAGGCAGGAGCTCCTGATAGCTTTTGTGGCTGTGAATAAGTCATTTAATCCCTCTGCCACAGCTTCTCCATCTGTAAAAAACCCTCTCTTGGTCAGAACCAGATGCTGCTTTCATTTCAGGCAATTGTGAAAGTCCTAGGCACTGAAATGGGAGCAGGATTAGGGCACAGTTCTTTGAAGATGAAAAGCTACATGCTCAGTATTGCATTCTGGGTGAAAGTAGAAAATAAACCTTGGGCTTCATTGTTGCATTTTGGCTCATTTGGGCTTTAAAGCCTTTGCGAGGCCAAGTCCTGTTTCCATCACGTCCATTGACTTCTGTTTGATTACTTGACTGAGTAATGGGAGCAGAATTTTGGCCCATGGCGAGAACTGAAAATGTGTTGGTAAATTTTACTCCAAGCATTTTGTATCAGTGGCATTAGCTGACTGAACAAGCCTTGAGAAGTGAGAGAGAAAGCCTAAAAGAACATACCTCATTAATAAAGTCACCAATGTCCCCAGGATGGGGGATTACTGGTCTTATAGGATACTGAGGTTCAGCACCGATGGGTCTCTCATCCACTCGTCTGACTCCAGGTGCCTTGTTCAGTACATGATCCATAGTCTCCGGCTGTTGAAGTTGGCTTAAATCATAATCCTGTAACAAATGGAGATGCACAGAGTGAAACCTAGAGCTTTTTGTTGAGATTTTCAAGAAGGTCTACATTACACTGGCATATAAATAACTTGATGGACCCAATCCTGTTTCAACTGAAGTCAATAGCAAAATTTCACCACCATCTATATGGCATCTCTAGTTGTGTTAATCTAATCAATAAATAACTCATGAAACTGACCCATGTGTGCTCCATGAGACTAACCCCATTTAAAACAAATTTAACACCTAAGTTAAATCAAATATATTTGAAACACTGTGCGTATTTCACTTCAATACCCTATATCTTTGTGATAACTTGGATTTATTGCACATGTGTGGCTGTGGATATATGTGCAACATTTTGATCAAATACGTAATTTACTGTAAGAAAATCAATATTGGTAGCTATATTATTGCAATAATGTTTCTGTATTTTAAAAGATTAAAAACAAACTTGAATAGCATGTATGGATATAGATCTTTTGTAATGAATAGGTTCTTTTCCTATAGATCTATTACGGTAAAAATGAGACTAAGATGTAACAAGCACTAGGTAATATTTCAAATTCATAACTGTAATGGTGTTTTGCTACACTTTCTTTGCTGCTATTTTTAAAGAATTCTTCCTAAAACCACATTACAGTTGCTTGAAACCAGATTTTTCAGCTGGTTTGAATATTTATTACTTTGTTCTGTTGGTTAACCTGTTCCTACTACAGAGAACTGCCCTTGGATGTGGGATGCTTAAATCTACAGGAGCAGTATTTATAAATAATTTCTTCGTGATATTAAAAACAAGAAAGAAGAAAGTGAGAGAAATGCTAATTATGAGGATTTTTGTGCTGAATAAGAGCTTGACTGTGAGAAGCTTCTTTCCCATGGATGTCAGAGGGCTTCTGTAAATGTAGGGAGAGCAGACTATTGGAGTTGACTCTGGATTCTGTTAAATGGGTCTGATTGAGTTCATAAGTCCAGTGTTTTGACATTAGTGCAGCACTGATGCTAATACTGTTTTATTGTTTCCTTGTATTCCCCTGTGTATCTGTACCTACGTATTGTCTCTTATACTTAGATTGGAAATTCTTTGGGGCAAGGATTGTCTTTTTATTCTGAGTTTTTACAGTACCTAGCACAATGTGGTCCTGGTCCGTGACTGGGGATCTTAAGCACTACCATAATAGAAACCATAAAAATTCCTTTTATGATAAAAGTGATGCCAGAATAATGATATACCTAAAGGAAAATGAGATTCTAGGGCAGTTCTGTTTGCCCTTTGTATTACAGTCCCTGGCCATATTCACTTCTGGAATAAATAAGCTCAGTTCCATTGACTCTATTAAAGTTTAATCCATTCACACCAACAGTTAATTTGACATTGCGCATCTGTATCTATGAAGTTATGCAGCCCACAACAAACAAATGCTGATAAATCATTTATACCACCTCACAGCTTTATGTATTCTATATGAACAACAGATTTTAGAGAAGATCTATTTTAGAAATGGTTTAGAGTGTTTTTAATGGGACTATTTTTTGTATATCTCCACCTGAAAAGCCAGGGACCATAGGCCTGGTCTACACTACGGGATTAATTCGGATTTAGCAGCGTTAATCCGAATTAACCCTTCACCCGTCCACACTACAGAGCCAGTTAATTCGAATTAAAGGGCCCTTTAAATCGATTTCTGTACTCCACCTCGACGAACGGAGTAGAGCCTAAATCGATTTTGTTAATTCGAATTAGGGTTAGTGTGGCCGCACACCACCGAATTACTGTGTTTAAGTTAATGGGGTAGTGTGGCCGCACACCACCGAATTAATGTGGTTAAAAACTGAATTAAGGTGCTTAGTGTGGCCGCGCACAATCGAATTTATACAACCTGTTTCCCAAATTCGAATTATCTAAATTCGGATTAATCCTGTAGTGTAGACATACCCTTAGATGTGAGTGCAACTGTCCAGGGGTCGGAGAGAAGAAAATGAATACATTTCTAAAAGTCCCTAAAATAATCTGAGATAGGCCGGAACAAATGCATAAGCAATTTACAGCTGTACATTATATATCCATGATCTATGTACTATGATCATATTATACACACACAAATTGAAAATTCCACACACAGTATATATCAATATTTTCTTTTTATCTGTAACTCTCCCCCTTCTACACAATACAATACAACACAACACAACAGAAAAGGTGGAGGAGTTGCACTGTATGTAAGGGAGCAGTATGATTGCTCAGAGCTCCAGTATGAAACTGGAGAAAAGCCTGTTGAATGTCTTTGGGTTAAGTTTAGAGGCGAAAGCAACAAGGGTGATGTCGTGGTGGGCGTCTGCTATACACCACCAGACCAGGAGGATGAGGTAGACGAGGCTTTCTTCGGACAACTAACAGAAGTTTCCAGATCACAGTCCCTGGTTCTCATGGGGGACTTCAATCACCCGGACATCTGCTGGGAGAGCAAGACAGCAGTGCACAGACAATCTAGGAAGTTTTTGGAGAGTGTTGGGGACAACTTCCTGGTGCAAGTGCTGAAGGAACCAACTAGGGGCCGTGCTCCTCTTGACCTGCTGCTCACAAACAGGGAAGAATTGGTAGGGGAAGTAGAAGTGGGTGGCAACCTGGGCAGCAGTGACCATGAGATGGTTGAGTTCAGGATCCTGACAAAAGGAAGAAAGGAGAGCACCAGAATACGGACTCTGCTGGACTTCAGAAAAGCAGACTTTGACTCCCTCAGGGAACTGATGGGCAGGATCCCCTGGGAGGCTAATATGAGGGGGAAAGGAGTCCAGGAAAGCTGGCTGTATTTTAAAGAAGCTTATTGAGGGTGCAGGAACAAACCATCCCTATGTACAAATATAGCAGGTGACCAGCTTGACTTAACAGAGAAATCTTTGGTGAGCTTAAAAACAAAAAGGAAGCTTACAAGAAGTGGAAACTTGGACAGATGACTAGGGAGGAGTATAAGAATATTGCTCGAGCATGCAGGGGTGTAATCGGGAAGGCCAAAGCACAATTGGAGTTGCAGCTAGCAAGCGATGTGAAGGGTAAGAAGAAGGGTTTCTACAGGTATGTAGCAACAAGAAGAAGGTTGGGGAAAGAGTGGGACCCTTACTGAATGAGAGAGGCAACCTAGTGACCGAGGATGTGGAAAAAGCTAATGTACTCAATGCTTTTTTTTGCCTCGGTCTTCACAGACAAGATCAGGTCCCAGACTACTGCACTGGGCAGCACAGTTAGGGGAGGAGGTGAGCAGCCCTCAGTGGTGAAAGGAACAGGTTAAGGACTATTTAGAAAAGCTGGACATACACAATTCCATGGGGCTGGATGCAAGGCATCCGAGGGTTCTGAGAGAGTTGGCTGATGTGATTGGCTGTTATCTTTGAAAACTCGTGGTGATTGGGGGAGGTCCCGGATGATTGGAAAAAGGCAAAGATAGTGCCCATCTTTAAAAATGGGAAGAAGGAGAATCTGGGGAACTACAGGCCAGTCAGCCTCACCTCAGTCCCTAGAAAAATCTTGAAGCAGGTCCCCAAGGAATCCATTTTAAAGCACTTGGAGGAGAGGAAGGTGATCAGGAACAGTCAACATGGATTCACCAAGGGCAAGTCATGCCTGACCAACCTGATTGCCTTCTATGATGAGATAACTGGCTCTGTGGATATGGAGAAAGCGGTGGACGTGATATACCTTGACTTTAGCAAAGCTTTTGATACGGTCTCCCACAGCATTCTGCCAGGAAGTTAAAGATGTATGGATTGGATGAATGGATGATAAGGTGGATAGAAAGCTGGCTAGATCGTTGGGCTCAACAGGTAGTGATCAATGGCTCGATGTCTAGTTGGCAGCCGGTATCAAGCAGAGTGCCTCAGGGGTTGGTCCTGAGGTTTAACAAGGACAAGTGCACTTAGGACGGAAGAATCCCATGCACTGCTATAGGCTGGGGACTGACTGGCCAAGCGGCAGTTCTGCAGAAAAGGACCTGGGGATTACAGTGGACGAGAAGCTGGATATGAATCAACAGTGTGCCCTTGTTGCCAAGAAGGCTAATGGCATATTGGGCTGCATTAGTAGGTGCTTTGCCAGCAGATTGAGAGAAGTGATTATTCCCCTCTATTCGACACTGGTGAGGCCACACCTGGAGTATTGCGTCCAGTTTTGGGCCCCCCACTACAGAAAGGATGTGGACAAATTGGAGAGAGTCCAGTGGAGGGCAACGAAAATTATTAGTGGGCTGGGGCACATGACTTATGAGGAGAGGCTGAGGGAACTGGGCTTATTTAATCTGCAGAAGAGAAGAGTGAAGGGGGATTTGATAGCAGCCATCAACTACCTGAAGGGGGGTTCCAAAAAGGATGGAGCTCGGCTGTTCTAAGTGGTGGCAGATGACCGAACAAAGAGCAATGGTGTCAAGTTGCAGTGGGGGAGGTCTAGGTTGGATATTAGGAAAAAACTATTTCACTAGGACGGTGGTGAAGCACTGGAATGGGTTACCTAGGGAGGTGGTGGAATCTCCATCCTTAGAGGTTTTTAAGGCCCGGCTTGACAAAGCCCTGGCTGGGATGATTTAGTTGGGGTTGGTCCTGCTTTGAGCAGTGGGTTGGACTAGATGACCTCCTGAGGTCTCCTCCAACCCTAATCTTCTATGATTCTACGAACACACCACACCATACACACTCACACACACACAGCTTACCTACGAAGCAAAGCTTTGCCATTATCAGCTTCGCAGTGGAAAAGAAAATCCCCAAACATATTTAGACATTTCTTACAAATTAAGGCCAGAAATTAAGAGAAATTAAAGGCACTTTAGAGACTATTAAGGAAATACAGAAAAAGCCCAAGGCTCAAGCAAACCCTGGGGCCATGGGACCCAGGGGAGGGTGGTAGCTGCTATCTGATTTTATGCAGCCATCTAAATGGAAAATGGGAAAATACACAATTTTAATGATTGAAATAATAGAAATGTTGTTTATATGTTAGTGTCAATATGTTGGTTTGTCAAATTTCCCCCAGCAGATAGGCTTATGTAGATAAATGCTGCACCTGACCCACATCACTGTCCAACATGCCTGGAAATGTCCCATCCATGGTGCATTGTCCCAGCTACATACAACGGAACATGTTGCTTCTTATATATGCTCATGCAACACTGCTGACGCCAACAGAGTTGCACAGGCATAAATGAGCAAAGAACTTGAACCTGTGCATATAAATCAATGAAAAAACCCCCAATATAAACTGTAACTTCGAGTACACCTCTGTAACAGCGAATGCAAATCTTGTGGCTACTCCCTGGCCAGGATGAGCCTGGCAGCCACTGCTTATCTAAAATATCACACTTGGGAGCAGAATGAAGATTCTGAGGTTTGTAAGATGCAGAAAAATGACTCTGGGCGACCTCAGGCTGAGTGTTCAGCTCTCCTCACCTGGTCTTCCTCTCCACCTCCCTCTTCATCGTATTTCAGAATGTTGTCCCGCACATCATCTTCAGGGTCGATCAGAAGTTGCTTCGTATGCCTCTCCTTTTCCCTGCGTTTCATCCACACCACAAACAGCAAGACCATGGCTGCAACAATGAATGACACGAGCCAGAGTAGTGAGATGTCACATAGCACACGGACGAGCTGCGTCGGTTGAAGGGAGCATGTTAAAACACCCTAACCTTTCCCCTCCCCCGCTTCCATAACAGATGGGATGTGGCTGCCAACAAAGAGCCACATCCTGATTTATACACCCAGAAGCAGCAGAGGTATGTACCATCTCTGTGCGACTAATTCCGTTTTGCTAAGGCGACATTTATTTAGCAGTGTTAGCGGTTAATGCTGTTGTAAATAGAGCTGGGGGAACAAGTGACTTTTTGGTTTGCTGGTAGTTCCAAAAAACCGAAAAAAAAAATCATTATGGGTGGAACTGAAACCCAACCTTTTCAGCATATTTTGTTAATCAAAAATATCAGAAAAATTATATTCCTGGTTGAATGAAACTTTTCATTTCAGGTATTTTAAATAAAACCAAAGCAATTGAAGGGCTAGATTCAATACTCAATAGCCCACTGGCTAGGGCTTTCTCCTGAGATGTGGGACAGTCAGCTTCAGATGCCCACTCTAGAACAAGGGCTGGAACTCAGGTTTCTCCGTTCCCAGGTGAGTGCCCCGAACAGGCTATAGGATGGATATCTTCCAAGCTGTCCTGTTGAAGCTGTTCCACTTTGTATAAGTAATTAAATATCCAGAGGAGCAGGGACTGGCCCCCCTGGTCTCCCCCCCACCATGAGTGCCCTCACCGCTGTGTGATAGTGTCATTCCTATTCTCTTTCTCTGGCACTATGACCACTGAAGTATTTTATACAAAATGGAAGCACTTCAGCAAGCCACCAAAATCAACACAACAAATGTCACCCAGCTCTTGTTGTGAATACCTCCAATGATAGAATCCTCTGAATGTTTCAAGGTGTACGTTTTAACCAACCAAGCCTGGAATAAATTGCAAATGCTGTAACTTTTAGCATGGATTACAAACCCCAATATGATTGGGGAAGAATACTTAAATTCTACTAGTAAGCTTCATACAATTCTAACCCGTTATTGCATGTTAAGAATATAAAAGGGATAGATCAATGGGGGGGGGGGTATGTAGATTCCTCCAAAAGCTCTTTGCTACCCATATTCCTTTCAGCATGTTGATTGAGGCCAAGGTTGAAAGGAGCCACATGCATAATCCAAAAGAAAATGAACAGAAAATGGGAGAACAGTAGCTTTCTCCAAGTGTTTATTCTAAAACGCAAATGACTGCAAGAGCTGGAGGATGAAGGAACAGGGGAAGAGGCATCAAGATGTTAAGAAGCAACCAAGCCACAATCTAATGCCGAGCACTTTCCCATGAGTGGGTGATTTTCAGTGGCAGAACAATAATGCCCTTTGTGTTTATAAGACGACACTGCTGTGATCTTTTCCCCCACTTAATGATCTGCAATTTACTCAGAAGGGATGTAATGGGGTGGATAACATTAGTCCATATAATTCAATTTGGACTCATTCTCATTCTTTTTTTGGGGTGGGGGGTGGGAGAGGCTTTCTATATTTCCAAAATCACATTAACTAATGAGACACATTAGCAGCACTAAGGACTCTCACAGGTCTCCACTAACACTAGGTAATGCAACCTCTTTTGTTGTTAGCTTTAAAAAAACTTCACCATTATTCTAGTTTTTACTCAAATAATTGATATACAGCTGAGAAAAGAACAATCAGATTACGGCTCTGTCACATTATCTTCACTAGGAAAAAATGTGTTCTTAACTGGTGATAGCTAACATGTGCTAACTACTATGTGGTAAAATTCTAGTGAAGATAAGGCAGCTTGTAGTTTTAACACGAGTTAGCAGACTCAGATACACCCTAGGGTCCCTATAGTCCAGAGGTGAGCAAACTACGGCCCGCCAGCCACATCCGGCCCGCGGGACCCTCCTGCCCGGCCCCTGAGCTCCTGCCCTGGGAGGCTCGCCCCCGGCCCCTCCCCTGCTGTTCCCCCTCCCATGCAGCCTCAGCTCGTCCCGCCACCAGTGCAATGCTCTGGGCGGCAGGGCTGTGAGCTCCTGGAGCAGCGCAGCTGCAGAGCCCGGCCTGATCCGGTGCTCTGTGCTGTGTGGTGGCGTGGCTGGCTCCAGCCGGGCGGCGCGGCTGCCTGTCCTGGCGCTCTGGGCGGCGCGGCTGTAGCTCCAGCAGCGCGGTAAGGGAGCAGGGGTCGGGGGAGTTGGCTAGAGGACAGGGGAGTTTGGGGGGGGTGGTCAGGGGACAGGGGTGTGGATAGGGGTTGGAGCGGTCAGAGGGCGGGGAACGGTGGTTGAATGGGGGCAGGGGTCCCAGGTGGGGCAGTCAGGAAGGAGAGAGGGGGTTGAATGGGGTGGTGGGGGGCAGTCAGGGGCAGGGGGTCTGGGGACGGTCAGGGGCCAGGGAGAAGGGCAGGGGTCCTGGGGGCAGTAGTCAGGGAAGGAGGGGGGGTTGGTTGGATGGGGCAGTAGGGGGTCCGGGGGCTGTCAGGGAACAGGGGGTTTGGATGGGGCAGGAGTCCCAGGGGGGCCATCAGGGGACAGTGAGCGGGGCGGGGGGGTGGATGGGGCAGGAGTCCCTGGGGGTGGGGGGAGAAGGTGTCAGGGGCGAGAAGCGGTGTGTATGTGTCAGATAGGGGGCAGGGGCCAGGCCACGCCTGGCTGTTTGGGGAGGCACAGCCTCCCCTAACCGGCCCTCCATACAATTTTGGAAACCGGATGCGGCCCTCAGGCCAAAAGGTTTGCCCGCCCCTGCTATAGTCTTTGCCTCACCCTGCTAACTCATATTAAAACCACAGATCATCTTGTCCTCACTAAGATTTTACCTTATGTTAGTTCTTACATATTAGCTAACTCGCCTTAAGAACACATCTTTTTCCCAAGTGAAGAGACACCCGCAGGGAGAATGCAGGGTTTTCAAATTCTATTTGGAGGCTCTAGCTCTCCCCGGGTATTTAGCTGAGCAATGGGAATGAACATTTCATATTTTGCTCTGTCTCGCTGTGGTTTTTAAAACATTTTTTCTCCTTGTCTCCTCATGGTGCCTCAGCATCACTTCACTGAGCACAAGAGGGAAAATGAGACAAACTTGGGCTGTGTGGACTCCAAGGGACTTGCAATCAAGGCGAGCTATCCGATGTCCTTTCATCTAAAGTGGTTAGGAAGCTCTGAGTTCTTCCTCTTTCTTTTCTTCTGAGCACTACAGTATTTATACCCAACAAGAATTCACTGAAGTGAACAGAGGAGGACTGGACAACTAATTACTGCCATTGTGTGCCAACTGCCTGCCATCCCTGCCTGCTAGCTAACAGAACTATTTTCAGATAGTTCTGTGTTTCTTTACAGCGTATCCCAGATCTATTCTGGAGTAAAATAAAAATTTGAAAAAAATGTAACTCTTATCTCTCATGTAAAATCTCTTGACTATTTAGCAGATGACTGAAGTCCTTTTCTTGTCATTTTTTTCAAGTCTCTCACAACAAGCTTCCTGCCTGGCACACAAAGACAATATTATAATGGTTAGCAGGGTCTTTTTTTTAATGCTACTTTTCCATCGCGTTTTGGAAAAACGGTGCCATTAATGCCTTTACAGCTACCTTGAAGAAAAGACCTTCAAAGTGTCAATAGCAGATGTCGTGCGTTCTCTCTCTCCGTCCTTTTATTCACCCGACAGAATGGGAAGCTGTATTACTACTGTTAGATCCATTTTAACTCTGCATGTAGTTTTTCTTGAAATCTATTGTCTTCACCCTTCACAATTTTTTACTGCATAGTTCTTTCCTCAAGTGTGTTATCCTGGCAGCTAATACGTCAGGTATGAAGGGAAAAAAACATTGCACCAAGGTAAAAGAAAGAAACTTTCTACCTCTTACAACCACAGCTAGTGTATCCTAGTCAGCTAGTCAGGGGGCAGATTTAGAGAGTTAGTGGTGTCCTGTGTGCAACTTCACTGTTGCCCTCCCTACCCCCTCGGGACCCAGCCAAGAAAAAGAACATTCTCTCTTATTTCCCACCCCGTTTTTCATTCCTTTTTTCTTCATCCTCCTCCTATATTATAAGTAATGGGAAGTAAATGAAAATAAAGTGAGGTACCTTGATTGGGGCAGGGGTTTGGGGTGCAGGAGGGGGTGCGAGGGGCAGGCTCTGGGAGGAAGTTTGGGTGCTGGGTGCGGGCTCTGGGCTGGGGCAGGGGTGTGGGAGGAGGGGTGAGAGGTGAGGGGTGTGGGCTCTGGGAGGAAAGTTGGGTGCAGGGTGCAGGCTCTGGGCTGGGGTATGGGAGGAGGGCAGGGGGGTGGCACTAACCTCGGGTGGCCTGACTCCCAAAGCGACAAGCACACACGCCCTCTGGCAGCGGCTCCCAGGCGGGGTGGGCCAGGGCGGTCTCCTCACGCTGCTGCCTGCAGGCATCACCCCCACACCCAATGGGAGCTGCGGAGTCGGTGCTCAGGGCAGGGGCAGCGCATGGAGACACACACCCCAGGGGCCTCAGGGACATGCTGGCCACTTCTGGGAGTGGCGTGGTGTGGAGGGAGGGAGGCAGAGTGGGCAGGGGGCTGCATTAGCCCTGCTGCTGGCACGTCTCTGTGCGCTCCTCGGGGGTAGGGAGGCAGCGGGTCTCCATGCACTGCCTGGGGTGGGGGCAGTACATGGAGCCGCCTCCCCTTCCCGCCAGGGGCGTGCAGAGACGTGCCAGCAGCCGGCTGCTTCCGGGAGCGGCATGGGGCCCCCGGCCACGGCATGCAGGCAGCCTGTCTGAGCTCTGCTGCACCACTGACTCAGAGGCAGGTTGTCAGATATTTGTCCTGCATTTTGGGGGTCCCCCTGTCATTGGGTGCCCCGTGCCACCGCACGGTTTGTTTCATGGTAAATCCACTCCTGCATCTAGTGTATCCTATTGCTTGGTCTGACTTATAAAGCTTGACCTGCCTGACTCCAGAATGGAATTACGGAGCAAAAAAATCACACGTGCCTTTTTCCACACCATCATTCAGAGGTCACAGCATAAAATATATCTTTAAAAATAAAGAGGTGAGACAGTAGGACAATGTAACTGAAAAGCTCTTCTCATCACAAATTACATTTTTCATCACTGATAGAGGCCTTTGCAGCTCTTGAACATTAAAAAAGTCAATTAGAATGACAATGAATGTAAAAATAAGCTTTTGTAATAAAAACCATAATTTAAAATGGGCTAATGTATCTGACAATGAAAAAGGAATATCTTAAATCAAGTGTCTGTCAGCTGAAGTTAATTTTAGTCAATAGAATTTTCAAGTGTTTAAATCACACTTTCGAGTTTGATTTATACGGGAGGCAGCAAAAGGAAAGTCTTGTGGTCTACTGCGTCTGTTTCTTCTGGTTCAAAGTTTTACTATGCCCTCATTCTTTTTTATGAAATCAACATTAAAGGCCAACATTTCATCTGATGGGGCTTAAATCAGGCCTGCATACGCACACACATCATGCACCTGCAAAAAGCACACCTGCTTCTTACAAAGGACAGCCATGCTGCACACAGTGGCACTGTGCATGGACACACCACTGCCTGTCACTATGTGCAAATGCAGGGGTAGCTCCCTGTACTTGCAGCTTATGTTTATGTTGGAAGAGGTGGCCATAAAAAAACATTAATTATTTAGATGTAGGGACCAGATAATCCTTTGTACCCTGTGTAGATAATAAGGGACAGATTTTCAGAGATGAGTGTGACAAATCTGCATTGCATTTTATTCTACAAATACCACATTTTCATGAGACTTTTTTCCATGCACACGAGGACAATTAGGTGCATAGCTGGGCATGTGCAGATGCAAATACCCTGCTTTAATGCTCCACCTTTGCATTTGCATGTATAAATTATATATACAACTGTATGCTCCCATCATTGAAACTCAAGCCCTAGAAGGTTGAGTGTATGGCCAATGGAATCCCACTCTCCTAATGTACCATAGCATATATATATTAGGCAGCATTCACGGCATAAGTTGCTCTGTCTGCTCTCCATTTAAACACATTGGGGGTAAATATTAAGTGTGATTTAGCACCAGAACTCCCATTAACTTTAATGGGAGTCCCACAGTTTCATCCTGCGTTTCCTGATGAATATTTACTTCATTGTACATTTCAGTGCTTCTTTTTATCCGTCCCTACTGTGCCAACTCCTGCTTGAAGTTATAATGATATCATTTTTATTTTTAAATGTGTATACATTTAGTTAATGTTAGTGCTCATGAAAGCCCAGGAATGACGGCACTGCTAGAAACAGGGCATCTTCCCCTTAAACCATTGTGATACAGCCTCTCAACTCTTTCAGCAGCAGGCTTGTGAATAGCAAATGTTTCTTGCCGACAATATGACAACGGTGCTCAGATACTAGAGTGATAAGGGCTGTGCGAGCATCTGAATTAGAATAGAACCCAACGACAGAACTCCATTTTTACCATTCCTAGAACCATCCACAAAAACTGTAACTCTGCAAATGAATGAAGGTGGTTAGCTTGCATGAGGAGTAAATGATAGTAGATAGAAATCAAGATTTTTACAGGCATTTAGGTATCGCTTCACTCAGCCTAACTGAGTTAGGTGCCTACGTCTCATTTTCAAAAGTGACTTAGGCACTTAGGAGCCTCTCACTGAAAGACAGTGGGATTTAAGCTTTTGAAAATGAGATTTAGTCTCCTAAATTAATTAGGTGTTGCAATACTGAATGGCACAACACCTAAATACCTGTAAAATTCTGGGCCAAGTAGTACAATTGTTTGCCAGATATATCAAGCTTAATTCTGTTATGAAATCATTAAGTTGTTTCCTGTCTAAAAAAAAGATATGTACAAAGGAGTGATGTAAAGAATGGATCTACTTGTACACTCGCTTCTTAAAAATGTGAGCTGGAACATTTTTATTTTGCTTGGTTCAGCCAGCTTGAGGTGGTGTATATTTACGTCTTTGTCTTAAAGAACCCAATGTACGTTTAAACTATCTTTCCTGAGTGTTCTTCAAACTTGAATTTTTACAAGTGATGGGAATATCTGTCATTCTTTTGGAATCCAACACCTGAAATAGGTACAGCAGGAATCGGTAGTCAGGGACTTGGTTTTTAAATGTCACGAGCAGCAACCTATATGCACCATAGACAGACAGACAGGTGGGTGATCTGGGTGCTATTATGTATTCTGTCACTCACTTGCTGTGCGACCTTGGACAAGTCATTTAACCTCTCAGTGCCTCACTTTACTCATCTATAAAATGGGTCTAATCATATAACTCACCTAATCTGCAAAGTTATTGTGAAACTTAATGTTTGCAAATCCATTTGGGATACTCAAATGACAGGCCTTATAGAAGCACAAAAGCCCAGATCCTTAAAGGTACCGAGGCACTGCTCCACTCAGCACTGCAATGCCTAACCCTAGTGGAATTTTCAGCTCTGAGCAAGGTGCCCCATACACTGCATGGGGATAGTTAAGTGCCTAAGAAAGGGACTTGCAGAAACCAGCTGGCTCAGTAGGGGAGCTGCGTAACCTCTCCAGGAGTGAAAAGCTGAGGAGAGGAGTGGGGAGGAGGCAAGGAGAGGAGCTTAGGTGCCTATGTGGTTATCTGGTGTGCCTGGCTGATGAGCCGCAGACAGCCAAGCCCTCTCCTTGGGATATTTAGCCACACCGCCTCTCCTGGAGTTCGGCACCTAAGCCAGGTCAGCTGTTTAGGAAACACATGCCCTTGCAGGTGAAACCGACTCTCTCTCTCTGTCTCTTGCTCAAACTCAATAGCTCTCTCATGCTCACCGTACATTTCTCTTTGCTGCCTGCGTCTTTTGTGCAGGTGCTCTGCGGTCCCTTCACCTATTGGTGGCCTGCCTCTGCTGATGCTGGGGCTGGCACATAACGGGTGTTAGGTCTGGTCTGAGTGCACACCTGTAGGATTGGGTCTGGCTAGCAAGACGGGCGTTCCCCTGCCTGGTTTGAGAATCTGACTTCAGGGCTTGTGGGGCTTCATCTTGAGCCAAGGCTCTGAGTGGCTCATTAGCTAGGGGAGTGGCATCAGCACTTCAGTGGCTTGCGAATGATGACTGGAGGAATGTTAAGTACCTAGCGGACTTAGGTGCCTCTAGGATTAGGTGACAGCTGAGCAGCAGCTTTGAAAATATAAATGACACCTAAATGATGGACGTAGGCGCCTAAAGAGGCAGACAGAGGCCTAAGTATCATTAAGGATCTGGGCCAAAGTGTTGTGGATTAGTGATTCAGTCCATTCTGCTTACATTGTAGTGATGGCGGTTTGAATGCAGGGGAGTGAATCACCAGCAATGTGGTCTGCACCTTCCACCCTTTGTATGAAGCTGGTATGCACCTTGAAAGATTCAGCATGTAAGAGTGAGACTAGGGAGGAGGCGGGCAGGAAGGGAAGTGGAACACTGATGCTTTTACATCAATCCTAGGAGTACCTCTTTCGCCAACAGCATTTCCAGGAACAATGTCACATAAGGGTAACCTGGCAGAAGGATGGACACAGAGGTGTTTTGAGTGGGCTGCCCGGCACCAGATATTTTCTGTTTTGCTCAGGTACCAATTCTCTATAATACATAAATAAATAATAAAGGCGTCTAAAGTTCAGCATCACGTGGACCACGATTCACTGTAAATATTTTGCACAAGAGTTTGCTTCCAACCTGTTACTTCTCATATTGTTTGATGATGCAGCTGCTAACTTAAAAGGAGACTTTGTCACCTCAAATGACAGTCCTGGCTTTACGGCCCATTTTCTTGGCCACAGCTGAATTGTTAAAGTGCAGTTAATTAGTCAAATCTCTAGGAGAGAATGGAATTTGGTTGCTCTGTGATCTACCGGAGGGATCTGCTCATAAACCTTCCATTTCAATCAGAATGATTCTGACGTAAGATCTCTGCACACACGTTACCTGGTGCAACACTTACTTAGTAAAATAATGATGCATATCAAGATCGCTATGATGGCACCTGTTCCCAGGCCAGCTGCAGCGACAGCCCCGATGGTAGTGCAGTCTCCATTCTCATCACATGGACACACCTTCACTTTAATGATGGAAGTGTTGTACAAGGGAGGGTTCCCTGAATCCGTCACGACAATTGGGACATCATACATGCCAGCTTCCAGATACATTATTCGCAAACTGAGCTGGGCATAGTCACCTGGGGGCAACAGAAACAGACAGAGAGGTGACTGCAGTTCTGACAGGGGCGCTAAAAACAATACTGATACATTGGAAACTTCACTATCAGATTAGCGCAGTGAAAAAGGCTAACCAGGCTACAATACCCTACTCCACATCTGAACCACTTGAGCTTCAGACTGTTTCCCTGAAGTCTTGTTGAATGGTCAGCCTGCCACGACTAACAGGATGAACAAGATGCGTCACGCATGCTTCATTTCAAAGTAATGCCAGTTCACTATACTATTAACCCTGCTTGATGTCGTTAGTAAACCAGTGGTCAGTTGCTTGAATTTAAAAATTGATGGCAAGGAACTAGTGAAACACAGATGATAATGTTGAAAACTGGCTGGAGAGATTTGGGAAATCAGTGATAAAATGGCTTTGCACCTCCCCAGTTCTGGGCTGTAACAGGGCCACTACGCTGGGGCTCTGCTTATATACTCTCCTGCCCCAATATTTTGCACAGCCCTATCCCAGACATCCTACCATCTTATTTCTTCCTGCCTTTCCTTTCTATTGCTACACATGTAATGACTGCAAGAGGTGCTGGATTGGCAGTTTAGGAGATTGAGAGTCTACACTTGGGGGGGGGGGGGGGGGGGGAATCGATCTAAGATACGCAACTTCAGCTAAGAGAATAGCGTAGCTGAAGTCGACGTATCTTAGATCGAATTAAAATTACTTACTTTGCGTCCTCACGGTGCGCCACGGCTCCCCTGTCGACTTTGCTTCCGCCTCTCGCCGAGCTGGAGTTCAGCAGTCGACGGGAGAGCGATCGGGGATCGATTAATCACGTCTACACTACATGCGATAAATCGATCCCCGATAGATCGATCGCTACCTGCCGATCCGGCGGGTAGTGTAGACGTACCTTATGTCTACACTATGGAGACTACACCAGCATAGGTATGGTGCCGTAGCTATGCCGACATAACCCCATAGTGGAGACGCAACTTACACACACGGAAGGGGTTTTTCTGTCACTGTAAAACACCACATCCCCGAGCAGCAGCAGTTGCATAGACGGAAGCATTCTTCTGTTGACACAGCTGTGTCTACGCTGGGGGTTAGGCCAGCAGAGCTATGGCACTTGGGGGTGTGTTTTTTCACACCCCTGACCAACGATGTCGCCCTAACTTTTAAGTGTAGGCCAAGCCTGAATCCCTCTTGTCAGCCACTGAACAAGGAGCTTTCTCATGCCACCCTGGCAGAGTGTCTCAAACCTGGCCGGAAGTGATCAGCTTTTAAGACAAGAGGATAGTTCAGTCTCCATGACATGTCCATTCCTTTCCTTCTACACGGAAACTGCCAGTAAGTGGGCCAATTAGAGCCAACTGAGGTTGCACACCGCAATTTAAAAATCCTTCACATACTGGAAATCTTCACACTTACCTAGCCCGCCTGGTTCCATGGTAAATTAAAAGGCTGCCTTTAAGCAATTATGGTCAGAGAAATGAACATTGATCGTGATTGTGGCTCATGACAATTACCCTGGAACATAAGGAAGACTGATAATAGCTTTTTTCCCCTTGGCCATCACGGATGATTTATACCCAGTTCAGTCCTGATAACTGTTCATAATTATGAACTGCATTAAAAAAGCCAAGTGCCAAAGCTCTTAGAATTATGCTACAGGTCTGATACAAATCATTTCTGATTAGCTATCTTGTCTATAATGTTGGGCATAATGTGTTTAAAAAAATCAGATGAAGAAGCAGGGAAGTTTGAAACTGTACACGGTCCTCATTAGTGCACAGGATTTCAAATGTCCTCCGGATTGCCTGCCCCATTTACCATTTAGCCTTGTTATGGTCCAGTTCTTCCTGACTGCAGATGGCACACTTGGCAGCTCGAAGACAAAGGGCCCAACATTTGGATCGATGTCAGCATCTGCGGCTGTTATGTTGATGACATTCAGGTTTGGCTTTTCACAGATCTGTGCCTCCTTTGGCAGAAGCTCCGGAGCATTATCATTGATGTCAATTAGATAGATCTGCAGAGTGCCAGTGCCACTTGCTGGGGGGATACCTGAACGGGAGAGGCAGAGTCAAACGAGTAATGACAAATACAGCACAAGAAGTGGCATGCACAACGACGCTAGCTTCCACGCCCTTGGACAACCTTACAGCCCCATGTACAAAAGCACGGATGAGGCCTGAAGGATTTTTTGTTTGTTTCCCCCTTAGATTCCTAGCGATTTCCTTGTCCCTGTGTGACATCTTGCAAGAGGTATCATTAAAATCTGCCAAGTTCTCATGAAAAATGCTGTTTTGTTCCACTGAGTAAAACGGAGCTGTTCCATGATTTTACACTAGACCCCATGTTACACAATTCCCACATTAATTGTGTAGTTACAGTGTGTCCCCATCATACTGGGCAGGCAAGTCATTCAGTAAGAGGGAGGAAGAGTTAACAAGAAGGGAGGAGTTCCTAAGGCAAGACATTTGGTATTAACATGATAGCTATTCGTAGTAATTAGTTGGTAGGAGAACAGAGACGTTCAGAATTAGGTAAAAATTAGCCAAAGTTCAGGGTCCAGGTCTCATTTTCTCCAAAGCCCTGAAGTTGGGAGACAGTCAAATAAATGGTTCCAGATTTGGCTCAGTTCTCTAGAGAAGGGCTGAAACTGCAATGGTTTCATTCTGCATAACCTGGTGGGTTAGGTTTGAGTTTTTCTAAACCATACCTAGGATCTGCATCTCATTTTATTCAACCCCCAAACCAGTAGGAGGGTGGGGTTGAATAATTTTTACTAATTTCTGTTTGGGAGGAAAGAGCGGGAGGGCTGAAGCAAGACAGCGGGGTGGGGGGAGGGGAATAAGAAAGACGATGCGGGGTCAAGGATGAAAAGAAGTGTAACGCACTGGTCAGGATGTGTACGTGTCCCCCTCTCTGTCCAGTCCACAGATGATATGGCTTTTAGGCACAGTCTCTCTGATTGCCAGACGCTGGGACTGGACAACAGGGGATGGATCACTTGATAATTGCCCTGTTCTGCTCATTCCCTTTGAAGCATCTGGCACTGGCCACTGGTGGGAGACAGGATACTGGACTAGATGGGCTACTGGTCTGACCCAATATGGCCAGTCTTATGTTTTTAGTTCAAGCTGGAGAGACACCAGTGTTTAGGTCTGAAGTCCTTGGTTCAATCCCCCGTGTGTTGGCCAGACGGTCACTGTCACAAAAACACATTATGATTCTACCTGAACCATGCAAAAATAGATAGTCCCACTAAATATATCCTCCTCCTTTTCAATTCTAAACCTTGTTCCAAGTAGCAGGGGTGCTGTGCATCTCCCTGACACAGAGGTCCCAGTCCTTCAATCCTTACTCAGATGAGCAGTTACATTGACTTCAGTTGAACTATTTGCCTGAGTAAGGCTCCGTCATGTAAAGTTATCTGGATCAGGCTCTTAGTTTTTGTTTTACTTTTTACGATTAAAAGCTGTCACTGTCCTGTGAAATCCTCCGCAAAGGTCTGGTTCTTCTGCTTTCCTAGCCCTGCATGCGTCAATAACCGCCCTTCTAGCAAGAAAAACAGCTAGCTTTCTTTTAAATGGTTCAGTGTTTTTCATTTCCCCCCACCCCTGAACTGCAGGCGGTTTTGTTCCAGGCCTCTACACTACTTATTTTCTCAAACAGCTCTGCCTCTGTAATTTTTTTTAAGCTTACATTTTCAATTCATAGTCCCTTCTTCCTACTGCTGGCATAAAACAAACTAAAAAAACACCACTTTTCCCATCATTCCATGATGCTTTCTGTTTGTTTGGGACTTCTCTATCAAACAAGTTTAGGACTTCTTCTGTCAAACAAGGACTTGCTCCTTGTTTGTTTTTGCTGACTGTGGGGTCTCAAAGTCCCTGGTGGAGCCCTGAAAATCCCTCTCCCATGATTCCTTCATTCTCCCTCCCAACCTTTTATCACAGACACCATCCTTTCACCCTGGAGCTCTGCATAGGTCTTCCTTTAGAACAAACACCCTTAATCAGCCCTGGAGTTTGCTGCAGAGAGATGCAAAGCCCATGGGGCTACTAAGGCTGTACATGCAACAGAGTCATTGTTAGTATCCTCTGTGGAAAAGCGCAGGTGATTTTTCCTGTTTACATGATGCCCAGAATATCTTTAGGACTGACTACAGACTCTACATGTGCTTCTGCACCTTTAGGGACACATTTTTAAAGGGTCTTTAAAATAAACTTCCGATACTAGGAGGCAGTAATGCAGACGTGACTGAAATAATCTGCATTGGCACATGCAAAACAGATACTTGCAAGTGCATGCACAAATGCTGATTTATGCATGCAAGTGGGTGTCTCTGTGCCCATTTACTCATTCAGATGGTTCTTGATGTCCCTGAAGTGCATTCAGGAGCAACCCCAGGAGAGATTAAAACAGTCATAATAATGATTTAAAACAATTTATAGAAATTCCCTTTACCAAACAGATAGTTTCAAATGGTTTCAGCTACTCTAGGGGAAAGGGCAGGGAGGTGTTGATGTCCTAAAAGGATCATGGGGCTGAATCCTCAGCTGGTGTAAATCAAAACAGCTCATTTTACTTCAGTGGAGAATCTGGCTCCCTGGCTTGATCTGAGAGTTAAAATAGAAATGAGCTCGTATGGAAAAGATTTGGTACCTCTAAACGCAAGAGTAGAGGTGACAACTCTACATCTAGCCACAGTGCGAGTGACCACTGTCTTAGCTAACAGCATTGGAAAAGCCTGCTCAACACAGGCAGCAGCTTCTGGAGTGAATAAAAAATGTGATGCTTCCCCATTATCATTTCATTGTACCTTTGGAGGGATTTTCTAGAGTATGCATAGATCTGCTGCCTGGTGGGTCTTCTCCATTCAGGAGAGGGCAAATGCCTTTAAAGTGCCCTCCTATGTACAAGGACGTTTCCCTGGGGCCTTGTAACGCTGAGCTGACAAGTACTGGCGGAAACAAATTAAACTGAATTTATGTGACCTGGTGCTGGGGAACCATCCACCCCTTCTTTATCACTGTGTAATGGCAGACAACCCAAGAGGACCCCCCACAGAAGCACCTGAAACTAGATGGAGCAGAGGGGAGGCTGATAAGGGAAACAACTTGAAATAAAAACATTAAACTGATTATGATTTTTTTAAATAGAAGCTGCACTTTTTGCTCCTGTGTGAATAGCTCATTATTGTAGTTCAGGGAGAAATCATGTCCAAAGAGTGGAACAGCTTATTAATCACATACAGAAAATGTTCAAAAGGATTTAACAAAACAGAATGTTGTTTCTTCCTTCAGGGAAGGAAAAAAACCCCAAACCTGCTTTGATAAGTATGTGATGACACAGCACATGGAACTTAGGAAGAAATTTGAAAGGAGTCAATTAACCTAGACAAAACTTTAGCCCTTACCCTAAGCACTCAAAACAGCATTTTAAATAAGGGGGTGTTGTATATGCATTTTGATGGCTGCACTAGAACAGCAACAGATTATTTTTTCAAAATAAAGGAATTAATTCAGATTTCAGCTCATGGAGTTGCTGAATAAGGGCTCAAGAGAAGAGAGAAGGTGGGGAGCTGAAGCCTGAAGAACTCCCTCCCAGTCAACTTTTAAAGGGGGGTGTCTGCGGCGGGACAGGAAAGGCAAAATCATTTTGGTTCGGCAGCCCCAGCAAATCTGCTGATGGGGGTCGGAGAGATATCAGAGCCACAAATTCTAACCTGGTATTGGGTATTTTAAAGCATGGGATGGGTGCCCAGGCATAAATTCACAATAGTACTTAGGCACCTAAACCCGAGACTTAGGTGCCTACGTCCCAGTTTTAGGTTCCACCTAAGATTTTGCAGTAAAAAGTTCCCTAGGCAGCTATGTTTTGACTCTGCTGCCTCCCACTAGGCACCCCGGCACCTATCTCCCCGCCTAAGCCCCAAAGCAATTCACAAACCAAAGGAAGACAGGCATACATCACCTAACTCATATGTGGGGCCCAGTCTGATAGGCATGGTCAGAGGCCACATGTACATCTGCCCAGGCAAGTTCACACAAAGCTGCCAGAGATAGGGGTTCCCCCATAACTTTTAGTCCAGGGTATGCACCTGGAAGGTTGGTGATCCCTAGTTCAAGTCCCCCCTCCAGCTGATGAAGAGAAAGGATTTGAACAGGGATCTGCCATCTCTCAGGGGAGCACCATAGCCATAGGGCTATGGGATATTCTGAGGTGAGACCCCATCTGTCTTCCCTGTTGAAGCTGTTACACTGGACACTTAACAACTCAATGGAGCAGGGGGACTGGATCAGGGGTCTCCCACATCCTGGGTGAGTGCTCTAACCACCAGGCTACAGAGTCCTGCTCATGTGTGTGCGCTCTCTCTTTCCCTCACCCAAATAACTGGTGGTTATCCACAGTGGAGCAGGTTACAGAACCATTTGTGGCAGAGAGAGAGAAATACCTGTAGCCTGGTGACTAGGGCACTCAACCAGGATGCAGGAGACCCAGGAGAGTACCCTAACCACTGTGCTAAAAGTTATGAGGGAGCTCCTCCTTCCCTTTCCCCACCCCCAACCCTCTGGCTTCTTGAAAAAAGAAGCCTAACCCCAAAGAGGGTTCACAGCAGAGCATGGCTAGCAGAACATCAGAACGGCCATACTGGGTCAGACCAAAGGTCCATCTAGGCCAGTATCCTGTCTTCCAACAGTGGACAATGCCAGGTGTCCCAGAAGGAATGAACAGAACAGGTAATCATCAAGTGATCCATCCCCTGTCGCCCATTCCCAGCTTCTGGCAAACAGAGGCTAGGGACACCATGCCTGCCCATCTTGGCTAATAGCCATTGATGGACCTATCCTCCATGAACTTATCTAGTTCTTTTTTGAACCCTGTTATAGTCTTGGCCTTCACAACATCCTCTGGCAAGAAGTTCCACAGGTTGACTGTGCATTGTGTGAAAAAATACTTCCTTTTGTTTGTTTTAAATCTGCTGCCTATTAATTTCATTTGGTGACCCCTAGTTCTTGTGTTATGAGAAAGAGTAAATAACACTTCCTTATTTACTTTCTCCACACTAGTCATGATTTTATAGACCTCTATTATATCCCCCCTTAATCGTCTCTTTTCCAAGCTGAAAAGTCCCAGTCTTATTAATCTCTCCTGATTAATAAGCCGTTCCAGACCCCTAATAATTTTTGTTGTCCTTTTCTGAACCTTTTCCAGTTTCAATACATCTTTTTTGAGATGGGGCAACCGCATCTGCACGCAGTATTCAAGATGTGGGCATACAATGGATTTATATAGAGGCAATATGATATTTTCTGTCTTATCATCTATCCCTTTCTTAATTATTCCCAACATTCTGTTCGCTTTTTTGACTGCCGCTGAACATTGAGTGGATGATTTCAGATAAATATCCACAATGACTCCAAGATCTCTTTCTTGAGTGGTCACAGCTAATTTAGATCCCATAATTTTATATGTATAGCTGGGATTATGTTTTCCAAAGTGCATTACTTTGCATTTATCAACATTGAATTTCATCTGCCATTTTGTTGTCCAGTCACCCAGTTTTGTGAGACCCTTTTGTAGCTCTTTGCAGTCTGCTTGGGACTTAACAATCTTGAGTAGTTTTGTATTGTCTGCAAATTTTGCTACTTCACTGTTTACCCCTTTTTCCAGATCATTTATGAAGATGTTGAATAGGAATGATCCCATTATAGACCACTGGGGCAACACTATTTACCTCTCTCCATTCTGAAAACTGACCATTTATTCTTACCCTTTGTTTCATATCTTTTAACCAGTCCACAATCCATGAGAGGACCTTCCCTCTTATCCCATGACAGCTTACTTTTCTTACAAGCCTTTGGTGAGAGACCTTGTCAAAGGCTTTCTGAAATCCTAAGTACACTATATTCACTGGATCCCTCTTATCCACATGTTTGTTGGCCCCCTTAAAGAATTCTAATAGATTGGTGAGGCATGATTTGTCTTTACCAAAACCATGTTGACTCTTCCCCAACAAATTATGTTCATCTATATGTTTTACTATAGTTTTAACCAGTTTGCGCAGTACTGAAGTCAGGCTTACCAGCCTATAATTGCCTGGATCACCTCTGGAGCCCTTTTTAAAAATTGGTGTCACATTAGCCATCCTCCACTCATTTGGTACAGAAGCTGATTTAAATAATGGGTTACAAACTACAGTTAGAAGTTCTGCAATTTCACATTTGAATTCCTTCAGAACTCTTGGGTGAAAAGCATCTGGTCCTGGTGACTTATTATTGTTTAGTTTATCAATTTGCTCCAAAACCTCCACTAATGACACCTCAATCTGGGACAGTTCCTCAGATTTGTCACCTAAAAAGAATGGCTCAGGTTTTGGGAATCTCCCTCACAGCCTCAGCCGTGAAGACTGATGCAAAGAATGAATTTCGTTTCTCCGCAATTGCCTTATCGTCCTTGAGTGCTCCTTTAGCATCTCGATCGTCCAGTGGCCCTACTGGTTGTTTAGCAGGCTTCCTGCTTCTGATGTACTTTATTTTTTGCCATTACTTTTTGAGTCTTTGGCTAGCTGGTCTTCAAATTCTTTTTTGGCCTTCCTAATTATATTTATTTATAATGATATATACTTCATTTGCCAGAGTTTATGCTCCTTTCTATTTTCCTCACTAGGATTTAACTTCCACTTTTTAAAGGATGCTTTTTTGCCTCTCACTGCTTCTTTCACTTTATTGTTTAGCTACGGTGGCACTTTTTTGGTTCTCTTACTTTTTTTTAATGTGGGGTATACAGTTAAGTTGAGCCTCTATTATGGTGTCTTTAAAAAGTTTCCATGCAGCTTGCAGGGGTTTTACTTTTGGCACTGTACCTTTTGATTTCTGTTTAACTAACTTCCTTCGTGCTCTTAGGCTCCTAACTCTGGGAGACGGGTGGGCTTAGCACACCCTCCTCTGGTTAGCATCACCCATTGTCTATCTTAGGCGGCTCCCGGCCTAGTGTGCTGGCTTTGGTGAATCACAGTCTAATGCACCTATCTCTCCCCCTTCATTGTACAGGGTGCTTGGGTGCCCGAATCAGGCTTTGTGAATCACAGTGTGTTCCTGTGATTTTCTAGGTGCCTAAAAGCGAGGCTCATCCTTGCAACAGCTCAATACTTTTGTGAATCTAGCCCCCAGACACTGGAATGGGCATCCATAAAGGCTGCTCCAAATCTAAAGGAATAATAAATTAAATAATAATGTGGCAGTGTCTGGGTGTAGTTCCAAACATAGCCACCTTCGCTTATCTTTGGCCTCTCCTTGGAACTAGGAGAGATGTAGGTCAGCAGAATTTAATCACTCGAGTTTGCATTGGGTCAGGATACCGGGGTTGACACCACTAATTTCATTAAAAGTGCTGTGCTATCTTTAATGACTACAAGAGTTCAGGACCTCAGCCTGACATCTCAAGAAGATGACTCGAGGTGTTAACTGTCCACATCATTTTGAATAGTTTCTTGCAACACGTGTTAACTCCTTAACTGTTCCACCTTGTATTTAGCTGTGAGTCACGCTCTGAGTACCTTTCCCAGACCTGAAGAAAAGCTCTGTGTAAGCTTGAAAGCTCGTCTCTTGCATTAACAGAAGTTGGCCCAATAAAAGATATTACCTCCCCCACCTTCTCTCTCTAATCCCAGGAAGAAGCATTGTACTGGTCACTAAGCACTAAAGCACACTAGGTACTATGGTGATGACTGGGCACTTTAGAAATGTAGACAGATAGAGAGAGATCAGATCAGATGAGACAGACAGTTTTAAGGAAGTTATAGCATCTTAACATTAAAACAGGTCAGTTTCTTTTTAATACCATCCCCTCTGTCCCCTCAAATGGTTTCTGATTTCCTGATGGAACGTTTCCTACACGTTCTCAGCTGCGGATTTTGGATGATAATGAAGATTGCTGTGTTTTGCAGCACATGGAGCTCAGACCCCTTTGGTATATCCTTAGATATAGGCTACACTGCTACACAGAACTTCCCAAATCAATTTTCCATTTGCCCTCACTTTCCCTTAATAACACTCTCTGAATGCTGTGCACATTTAATTTACTCCAGCAATTTCCTGTCCCACTTTCACATTTTTAACCATAAAACCTGGGAAAAAGATAACTTATACTGACAACTCTGTCAGGGCATCATTCCTGTTAATGCATCACATTAGAGTATTATTGAAGCATGAACAATGGGAAGCTTGAGCCCACCGTTGTCAGCCGCCAAGAACGTGGCCTCATAGACATTATTCTTAATGTAGACTGACTCTCGATCAAGGACAGCAGCAGTAGTGATCTGACCGTTTGTGGCATTAATGTTCAGCCAGTTTGCAGGATCTGACAGCTTGGAGTATCTACAGAGAAAGGAAATAAATACATGGCAGTCTTTTCAGTGACATGTCCTTAATACGGCTTGAAATAAGGGTTTTTTGGACTCCTGACCCCTGTTTTGAAGGAGCTTTGGATAACTGGTTTTGTTGACAAACAAAACACTAATTGAGTGTCTACTGCTGGTCATTTTTTTGACCTCTGCAATTATTCAATTTTCCCATTTCCTTCCCATTAAAGGTTCTGCCTTCTGCTAAGTGCCACTTATGCTCCAGCTTCCTGCTACAGGCAACAAGCCTATTCTACAGCCAGTTGCTAATAAAGATAAAAGGGCCCTTGTTAGAGTACGAAATGGTCACTACATTCATGTGTTTGTTCCTCTAGAGCTCAGACTAAAGGAGAGATTATTTCCCCATTTCCTACTCCTGCCCTCCTACAATATAGATTGCTCCAAAACTCTGGATATACCTCCCTGTCCACCCCGCACCCCATAAGGAATTAGCGCTGGAAGGACCATATCTACAAGGTGGTACTCCTAAGACTGACATCATTCTGGCCAATCAACATATTTTACATTAGAACCAGACACAACTACCTCAGTGGTGTATGATGGGAACTCATGGCTGTATTCGCCATGAGGCCAAACTGAAGCAATTTTAGGTGTGCCATTTTGGAGTGGCTGCGGGGAGGTGTGTGTGTATATGTGTGCGCATGTATAGGGAATAGGGTGACCAGATAGCAAGTGTGAAAAATCGGGACAGGGGGTGGGAGGTAATAGGAGCCTATATAGGAAAAAGCCCCAAATATCGGGACTGTCCCTATTAAATCGGGACATCTGGTCACCCTAGTAGGGAAATTGGAGAAGAATCTCAGACAGAGAGATGGATGGTCAGGTGAAGAGTGTCTAGCCAGTATGTGAGGACATGGTTAGCCGGTGCAGCTGTGCACTGGCTGTGGAGAGTAGAGCATCAGTGTAATGACGGGCAGGGAATTTGGGAATTTGGGATGAGAGCTACTGGGGAGCCGGCTCTGTGAGAAGAAAGAGTTGCAATGGAAGTGCTGAAATTCCGTGACCTTAGTAGCATGCAGGACAAACGTTTAGAGCCTATGGAAGTGGATAGGGTCAATACAGTCCTGAGAACAAAGAGTAACACTTGGTGGCAATCACAGAAGGGAGTGTATTTTAGTAGTTAGTGCGCACGACTGGAAATTGGAAAATCTATTCCTGGCTCTGGCTCTGAGACACTGCATCTCCTTCGGCAAGTCACATAATTTCTCTGTGCCTTAGTTTGCCCATATATAAGATGGGGATAACAACACTTACCTATGTATCTCAGGGGTATTATGAGGCTTACTTAATTGCCTGCCAGTATACGGGCAAATGATCGGTCCTAAAATATCTAGCTAAACAACGTGGTCGTACTAGATCCGAGAAGAGCATTAAAACAAATTCATTCTTTTTCACTAGATCAGAGGTGAAAGATTCACGGCAAAACCAGGAACCACGCAGGGGTCCCCTGAGTTCCTGATAGCATTGTAGTCTTGAAATTCGGACCAGGTGGTTCAGCACAGCTTCATCTGAGGCACATTTTCTGCAATCCCCAGGGGTGCTCTGTTAGGCCCAGAGGCCGGGCAGTCTCAGCTGGAGGGCCCCCAACTGTGGAATTTATTCCCCCACGGGTGCTGGAACAATTTCTACAGTTGGGGGTGCTGAGAGCCATTGAACCAAACTGTAAACCCTGTATACGTGCAGCACCCCCCGCACCTGAAGTCCCAGCACCGATGTACTCCCCTTGCCAATCTATCATAGCTCAAGTTTGTTAGCATTCTACAGGGTTGGCTCTATAGAGCTTGGCAGATTCCAGTCAAACCTTTTCCAAATGGCTCTAAACAGAGGCACTCTCTTTAATTTCTTTTAAAATCTCTCTTCATTGCTCATGATTTCTACCTGGCTTACTTTTCTAGTGTGAATGGTTGTTGCTATCTCTCATGTGTCCAGGAGCGATAGAAAGGACCATATTTTATGTGATTGACATAAACAAACACACCTGGGCTTATTTTAGAGACAATTTGGGCTTATTGATGGTTTTTGCATCAACATCCTGCAAAATTCAAGGTCCCCTGATACGTAAGCAGGTGAAACTCCATGGCTTTGGCTGAATTTCACTTTCAGGTTCTGGTTTGTTTGAAGTTGGAACTCAAAGTGAAAATTGAGCAGCCTGAGTCCAGTCTGGACTCAAACAACAATACATTGTCTGCACAAGCCCCTGCCAAGTGAAACTGTTACGTTGCGTGGAGCTATGTGCTTTAAAGCGATTGTTTTTTAATATCATTGTTGTCACTGTGCCCTTTCATTGCTGAAAATGATCAGTGATCCGGCCTGCAAAGCTGCCTTTATGGATTCGTTTGTGGCTAAAGAAGATAATTTGAGATGGGACATAGGCTATGATCACTGACAAAAGCTGGGGCTTGTTGGGGGATGTTCTTAAGCCCGGATCTTTCCTTTGGGAAAATTATATTTAATAAAAGACTATAAAAGCTGCTTGCAAAGATATAGTGGCTGGATCCTGTTCTCAGTTAACTGAACACTGTTTAGGAGATTAGTGTATACATATGTATCTCCCATTCATTTCACTGCTTCGAATATTTACCCTCTGGCATTTTTTTTTTGTCTAACTCAGCAGTGCCAGCTGGGAAGACAAGACAAAAACAAACCAAAACATCATTTTGCATTGTTCACAAAAACTGCTGGGGGAAAGTCTCAACTGAGCCTAACAATATTTTGTAGCTTCTTGCAAAGCCATGGAGTCACTCTGCCCTGATGAAACCCAGGTAAGCGAGAGCTACACTTACATTTAAAAATAGTGTGTTGCTGGATCCGAATTTTCAATGAAATGTGTGTCCTGGGAATGCTATGAAGAACAGCTCTAGTAACTTGCTGTCGATATATAGAGAAGATCATGCAAGGTCCTATGTGTGCGCCAGGCAGTCAGAAGAATGGCTCAGCCCAGCCGCTCATTCTCCCCAAAACCGGAGAAAGTTACAACTAGCAATTTTCATTCTGGATTACAGTCCAAACATCCACAGATCAGAGAGAGTATTTGATCAGAATGGGAACTGTTCTCCTCTATGGACTTCAAAACTGGGTTTAGTGGGGAAGGGAGGGAAATGAAGACCCTTCAAAGCAGTGGTGGGCAACCTGTGGCCCGCATGCGGCCCATCAGGGTAATCTGATTGCAGGCCGCGAGACATTTTGCAGACGTTGACCATCCACAGACACTGCTGCCCGCAGCTCCCAGTGGCTGCGGTTCTCTGTTCCCGGCCAATGGGAGCTGCGGGAAGCAGCAGCCAGCATGTCCCTGAGGCCCGCTGCTTCCCGCAGCTCCCTTTGGCCGGGAACAGAGAATCGCTGCCACTGGGAACTGCGGGGGGCCGTGCCTGCGGACGGTCAACATCAGCAAAATGTCTCGCGGCCCGCAATCAGATTACCCTCATGGGCCGCAGGTTGCCCACCACTGGCCGCGGTAGCTGCATGATTCAAGCCTAACCGTTTTAAAAGTCAGGCCCATAAAGTTCAGTGGAATTTGAACATGCATCTGGAAGGTGCCCAGGTGCTCCTGAAAGAGGGATGAAGGATGGTCTTGTGATTCATTCACTAGAATGGGACTCTGGAAAAGTAGATTTGGTTCCCAGCTTTGCCACGTGTTTTCTTTGTGACATTGGGCAAGTCACTTAGGGCTGGATTTTCAAAGGTATTTAGGCACCCAAAGATGCAGATAAGTGCTTTTGAAAATCCTGCCTATCTGCAACTTTAAGTGTCTAAATACCTTTGGAAATCTAGCCCTTAATCCTTCTGTGACACCTGTAAATTGGAATAATATCACTTCTTTCCCCCTACCCTTTGTGTGTCTTGTCCATTTAGACTGTAAGCTCTTTGGGGCAAGGACTGTCTATGATCATGCATATGTACCTAGTATGGTGGGGCCTTGATCTGAGGAATAATAAATATGTTTTATACTGATAAGAGGACGTAGCTCCCCAAATGATGATTGATTTCAGTGGGGGTGGGTGAAGGCTCTCAGCATTGCTCAGAATTAGACCCTTTCTGAGATTCACTTATGTGATGCGGGCTCTGACAGTGTCTTACTTCACAAATAGCCCCATTCAGAATCTCACCCATGGGTATGGTCCTGAATATTAAAGGCTGCTAAGTGTGTTGAGAGCTTTGGATGGAGGGTGTTAGAGAAGTGCCAGGTATTATAATTACTTTATATAGGGTAGTTTATGCAGTAGATTCTGATTGGTGCATACTGTTGCTTTGATTGTTCTGACTGATGCATGCCCCCAGCCTTCTATATCCTAACTCTTGCTCTTGATTTTATACTATCTCCTTTGTCCATCTGGTTTCCCACCTTACTGCTTGCTGCATGAAGCGATCAGGATCCACAGCTGAAAATGTTGTCAATGCCGTCCCCATGGGCACCCCTTCCTCCAGCCTGATCAACTTGTGGTTCGTTGGAAAATAGGGTGCCTCATTGATATCCGTGACTGAAATGGTGACTCCTGCTGTAGACTGGAAGGACATCTGGATTCCGCTTGCTAGTGGAGCTTGGTTTGACACCATCACTGTCAGCATGAAAGCCCTGTTCATTTCGTAATCGACAGCCTACAACAAACAAGCACACAAGATAACCCCATGTGAAGAATAAATCCCACCTGCTGGTGGAAATCTGGAAGATTTAGAATGGGGTCAATACCATAGGTCACTGTGTAATCTAATTTCTGGGTGTAGGGCCAGGTTCTGCTGTCAGCTGCAAAGGTGTAAATCCAAAGTAATAACCACTTCAGCAAACGAAGTTACTCCAGATTCACACCTGTGTAAATGAGGTCAGAATTTGGCCCTTAGATTTCTGGGAAGTAAGAAAACAGGATAAAAAAATTGGAAAGACCAGGAAGGATTTTCTCTAAGTTTTGGTCAGGTGCTAAGTATTTTCCAGAAGGGAAGGAGACTGACTTTAGGGCTAAGTCTACACTAGGAGTACTTTGCCAGTGTTTAACTAACCCAGTATCAGGGGCACTGGAACAGAGGGGGCCATGGGGCCCTGTCCCCCTCCCCCAGTTTTTACCAGCGATAAGGGCAAGCGACGAGGGGGGGGGAGAGGGCAGAAAGGAGCGAGTGGGGGGCAGAGTCTTAGGGGTAAGAAGCGGCATGGGAGTAGGGCCTTGGGAAGGAGTGGTGCAGGGGCGGGGCCTCAGGGGGAATGGGCGGGGAGGGGAAGAAGGGGCGGCGCCTCGGGGTGGCGCGGGGCCATGGTTCGGGCGCCTCTGCTCCCCACCCCGCTTTTAAGATGCTTCCGCTGCTCCTGCCTAGTATACTATACTGAAAAGGTGCTCCTAGTGTGGATGCAGCTTTTGTCACCATAGCTGACTCCAGTCCCCCCGAGCAAAATAATTTATACCAGCAAAAGTGCAGTTTTGCTGGTATAACTGTGTCTACACTAGGGGCTTCTGCGGGCACAGCTCCATCGGTCAGGGATCACACCTCCTCCCACCCCTGGCCGACAGAACTATGCTACTAGACGTTCGTAGTGTAGACCTGGCCTACCGTAGCATTCAGATTTCAGCAACCGCTCCCACCAAGGGCAGCTATAAAAGCAACAAGCGTAGCCATGTTCAAAGGAATTAGACAGGTACTTAACAGAGTTATTAGCATTTAAAGCTGCTGGCTAAGTAACTGGGTCAGACTCAGTGGACTCCTGAGCCTGTAGCGTTCCTTGTTTCCTCTCAAGTAAGATTGTATGTGAAGGTTGGGTCGCAAGGTACTACAGCTGGTTCGGTAAATCATCCTGGCTCCCACTGGCGCCTTTGAAAGCTGGTCGCGCATGATGCTTTACGGTTACTCACACATTTCCAAAAGGTCTGTTTTGCCAGTGGGTGGCTGTAGATCTCATTTCAACATACACAAAAGGAGAGCGTCTCTTAGAAGGGAGAGGGAATAAAAAAGCTTTACCTGGCATAACTGATTGAACTGCAGAGTAATAATAATCTCTATACCGTCCCTTGTAATTATTATGAAGGTAGCTTCTAATCATACGCCAGGGAGGCTTGAGTTATGCCGGATCACACCTCTGCCCATTAAAACACGCTTTGCCATAATTTATTAATTTAGAAGTATATTAATTCCCTCCAATATGTCTTCTAATGTGATGACTGTTGACTGGCTCTAGAGGCTGAGTGCTAGCGTCTCAGCTGATGTAAACTGGCGAAACTCTAATGACTTCAGTAGAGCTATCCTGATTTGCACCAGCTGAGGGTCTGTCCCCTATGTTCCATGTAAGAAACTGGAATGCCAGGGCAGAATTCAAACCATGGAAAGGCTGGTCTGAGGTTAATGGCCACAAGGGAAAAAACAAATTCCATGGAGGAAAAATGGCAAACGGTAAAATATTGGAATCTGTGTTTGACTGAAGTGCTTGTGCAGGGTTCCCATTACTTACTTGGCAGGTCCAACACTTACTTAATAAATAAAAGGAACTCAGACAGACTGATACCCAGAACACCCACCAGCACTGGCGCAGGGACTTACGCTGCTTTCAAGAAAGGAGGCACATTAAAACTTCTTACTTCAACACTATCTGAAGCCTTGGAACTGTTCAGCTAATGTGTTTCCAGCTCCGAACACTCCTTCTAGTCTCCTTAATTCATATTCATTAATACTTCATTTTCCTCTGCACTTGCCTTTTGCTAAATATATCAAACTAAAAAAAATTATTTATACACATTCAACCCACCGTTCTGTGGGCTGTAGCTCATCAGATGAAAATATGTTGAGGGACGGGGCCCATAAAGCAGAAGACACTACATTGATATGCTACGGGAAGCAGAGATTTGTTAATGAATTCAGAGTTGTGGCCTGGCTCTTGGTTCCAAGGGAACTAGTTCAAATCTGTCTGTTCTCTCTCATCCTTCAAGCCCTTGCCAAGGATTCCTAAGCATCCCTTTTAGAACCTTCTTCCCTACAAGGCTCAGTATTGTAGCCAAAACTTCCTTAGCCTGGGCTGGAGAGGATGCCTTCAGAATGTGACACTGATCAGACTTGATCCGCTATCAGTGCTGACACTAGAGGCCACTATCAGTTCTCTCTAAGATTTCTTCCACTGTGCTGAGAATTTACTGATTCTGTACTGTGTTCCACACCCTTTGCACAACGGGAGTGGAGACCGACTGCCAAATCCTAAGCCTCCCCTGGAACGAGGGAGTCCTCAGCAGGTGCAGACTGGTGTAGCTGGTTCTTATGCCTCTCTCCCTGTGGCCCCCCTCCCCAGCAGAGGGGTGCACTGGGGCTGGAGGGAGTTGTTCAGGGGCAGAGAGAGGTGGGCAGGGGGGAGTGGCTGGACTGCGAGACACTCTGGTAATCCCCAGCTGGTAGATGGTCCCTTGAGGATCAAGTTAGAACAGCCTCCAATCTGCACCTGAGGTTGGTCAGGGAATCAGAGGGGTGCAACTGGCTCCCTGACAGCCCTCTCAGTCTCCTGGCTTAGCAGAGAATCTGGCTTTGCTTGTTTTAGGTATGCAAAGGGAATGCTAGGCCCGAATTCAAACCATAGAAACACTGAGGCCAGTGGAGAGAATTCCACAGGGGGAAAAAATGGTGAAATATGGGCTCTGTATCTGACTGAAGTGCTTGTGCTAATCTTCCCATTGCTAAAGCATTCCATAGCAGTCAGGGCCATTTCAGCCCTACACAGACTTAATACAGCACATGCCCTGGACAGCATCCATCAGGGAGACTCTTATAGTGCCCTGACTTCGACTTAGAGCTGACCTCTGTGAAGAAACCCAATGGTGCAAACGCTGTCTGCCCTTTCCCAGGGCTGCAAACCCACCGGGATGGCAAGCTATGCAAACTGCACTTCCCTGCCTGAACGGAGGTCCATCCAGTTTTCAGTATAATAGCTGCGTGTAAACGGAATAATCCGCGACTATTGATATTAACCTCAAACTTCATTTCATTTCTGTATGTCTCTGGGGTACCATATGGTTTATCTGAGCGTATGGATGGCAAATGGGTATGCAATGGGTGAGCATTAATCAGATGTGACGGGACAAACCTCATAGTGGTTTGTTCCTCCAGTTCTCAATTCTTCACACTGGGCTAACACTTTCCATCTTCATGTCACTGAAAATGCTACATATTGATTAGCCCAACAGCAGGAGCAATAGCCCAGAAATATGTAACATCTTGGATGAGAATATGTCTCAGGGAGAATCTGATTCCTCATGTATTTCTTTTATTATATATATGTGTGCATGAGAAAGAGATGTATGTGTATTCATATGATATATTACACACATACACAAACACAATAAAAGAACATTATTTAAGATTGCAAAGTCAAACACTCAAAAGACAGGAAATTCCAGAACTAAGGTTGCCTGTGCAACTGCTTGCCACCACAAAAGTGGTTCTGCACCCGCTGCGTGTACACCAGTTGGGATCTATATCTGAGGGGTGCGCCCACTTTTGCAGGCACTATCCGCTGTGTGCACAAAATTTGAGGCTGTCCAAAAATACGGCTCTGACATCTTGTCTTGGGACGCACAGCTCAGCCCTCCTATGAGCACAGTGGCTCAAGTTACCTAGGCACAGCTGGTTAAAACAGAGGGCTTACACTGTGTCCTTCTCTTCTCAACATACTTGTAACTGAAGGGAACAAATTTGCTTTATGCTATTGTTATGCCAAGAGTGAGATCATTAACGGAAGTATCTCCATGCAGAGTACATAATACCGCATTAGTGAGCTGGCTGCACGGGGCATCCACAGCTGCTCTTGGAGAGCATGTTCAGACTCTGCTGTGTCTCTACTGAGGGGGAAGTTACTCTCTCTCCATTTATAAGGCTTGCAGTGGAGAAAAGGGCCTTGCACCCTCACAGGAATGATATGAAAAGCAAAAATGAAACTGTGTCCTTTGGTGATCAGACTGGAAGGGCACAGGTGGTTTTGCTGAGAGCTGGTTAAATGCTGCAGAAACAGCCTTCACAGACATTCATTTGAGTTCTGACTGGCTGTTTGGTTTGAACAGCTTTATTAGGGTTACCATACGTCCGGATTTTCCCGGACATGTCCGGCTTTTTGGTCCTCAAATCCCCGTCCGGGGGGAATTGCCAAAAAGTCGGACATGTCCGGGAAAATAGGGAGGGAGGGGTCGTGGGGCTTGGGTCCGGGCTGGAGCCGCTGGGGCAATAGCCGTAGCCGCTGGGGCCAGCGGGTGCTCGGCTGCCGGCCGGCGCCGCTCACTCTGCCAGGGCCGGGGCCGGGCCGGAGCCACTCGGCCGGAACCGGGGCCCGAGCCGAGCCGGCCGGAGCCGCTGGGACCGGGGCTGCTTGGCCGCCGGCCGGTGCCGCTCGCCCAGGGCCGGGGCCGGCGCGCTCAGCCAGAACCGGGGTCGGCGCCCCAGGGCCCAAGCCGGGCCGGAGACGCTGGGGCCAGAGCCTCTTGGCCAGGGCCGGTGGACTGATCACTCAACGAAGCAGTGAATCAATGACATACTTCTTCAGCCCAAGAGTCTGTCTGTGAGCCTGTGCCTTCGGGTGGTGGGAAAGAACTGGCCAATAGATGCCACAAGCATCTGAGGGATCTGAGGTCAGTTTGCACTCAATCCCCCAACAGTAAAACATTTTGTCTTAACTGAAAAGGCTCAACAGTTTTCAAAGCAGAAGGTGAAATCCAGAGTCTTTCCTTCCCCACCAGGAACAGTTAGTCAGAGGCAGTTTTCTCTCACACTCTCCTGTTGAAGAGCACTGAGAAAGAGGGCCAGCTTCAGGCACCAGCCTGGCAAGCAGGTGCTTGGGGCGGCCACTCCAGAGAGGGGCAGCACGTCCAGCTATTCGGCGGCAATTCGGCGGACGGTCCCTCACTCCGGCTCGGAGCGAAGGACCTCCCACCGAAGTGCCGCCGCAGATCGCGATCACGGCTTTTTTTTTTTTTTTTTTTTGGCTGCTTGGGGCGGTCAAAACCCTGGAGCCGGCCCTGCTGAGAAAGTCTTCCAGTTTGATAAGAGTGAGAAACTTAGGATGTACAGAAGGAGCAGGTGAGGTTATCTACTAAAGACATTCTATATAATTTCAGGCTTTGAGCTCAGTGTGACATGATAGGATTTTCGGTGTGATTCGTTGCATTGTGATCACTATTGGTTATATAGCAATGGAAAATCAGCATTGGCATCAATGGCATCTTGACAAATCTGTCCTGCTTTTTGCCTGCAATTTCTGAATAAGGGATGGTTCATTATGCAAATGTCCTGGTGTAGCAAGGATGATCATGTAAATCCCTTGGTTTTCATTTTGATGTAGCTCTAAAACTACAGTCATGACACTTTATGCTTTGCTAGATTAGGAATAAAGGGCTTTTTTCTTTTAGTGAAAATTGTATGCGTGTTGGCATTTCTACTTCAGATCAGCTGCCGAGGTGGAAAAAAGTTAAATTGTTTCATTTTGCCATGTTGAGTTTTTGTTTTTTAAGCAGAATAACCCCCTCCCCCCAACCCAACCAAATCTGAAAAGGTATTTTGATGTTGCAGCAGATAAGGCTGTCAGTCATCATTAGAGAGCAATAAGAGTGATAAATAAAAAGACCTGCTGAAATACCATCTAGCAGGTAAGATGATGCTTCCTTTAAAGTCTCAGCAAAGTGGCATTTGCAGACACAAACACACAGCCTAAGGGGCAAAGAATAGGACAAGCTCACACATTCCTACCACGGTAATGTGAATGGCATTTCACTGATGTCATTTTTCCTAATAGTCGAAGTGTATGTATTAAGAATGACTGCAATTTGTTAGCTACGAGGGAGTGTTTTTTCACCCACAGAGTCGTTCTCTAATTGTGCAGCTCTTTACATTTTGGTGCTGCTGCAGCACTGTATTTATTAAAACTTTTTTGTTAAGAGAAGGTCACACTTTTCAAAAGGTAGAGGCTTTGTTCTTGACAGCATAAATAAATCTTTTCAGGTGCAGCGCATGGTACATGTAGGGCAAGTTCCTTCAGATCACAGCAGCCTATTCATGCTTTTCGCTTTCTTGAGAGTCAGTGGGAACATCCGTAGGAATCTTATCTACTAACTGATTCACTGAATATTGAATGAATGTAGCTGTGTTCTGACTGCATTTAATATCTGCAGAGGCATTCACTGCCTGCGGCTGCTGGTCTTATGCAAGTGAATGTGAAACAAGCCCTCAAATGAAGACTGAACTCGGGCTATTTGGAAGGGTAGGGGATGAAGGGAAATGGAATTTGATACCTATTCCAAATTTTCTTAGGGTTCCAGGTTCCAAGCTGTAGCATTTAGGACATTGTAGAAACTGGATGAGGCAGAGCTCTGAACTTCACATTGCTCACTTCCTACTTCTGCAGCAATATTGAAAGCAACAAGCTGTAGGTTAAGAATATCCAGGCCCCTGTTTCTCAAGGAATCTTTGGGCCAGATCCTCAGCTGGTATAAATATGTATAAAGCCATTGATGTCAATGCAGCTGCTCTGAGTTACACCAGCTGCATATCTGGCCCACAAAGTGTGTTGATGGTTTGGTATCGGTAAAGCAATAGCTCCCAAACTTTTCAGGCAACTCTACTAGAATCCTAGAATCATAGAATATCAGGGTTGGAAGGGACCTCAGGAGGTCATCTAGCCCAACTCCCTGCTCAAAGCAGGACCAATTTCCAACTAAATCATCCGAGCCAGGGCTTTGTCAAGCTAGACTAAAACCTTTCCTGCACCAGCTACGGATGACTTTGTCCCCTTTCCTCTTTGCCACCAACAACCTCATCCCTCCTTGTGACAACAATCCTCCTTCCCTCCCTGCTTTCATAAGATATTAGGTGTCCAGGTTTTGTGCTGCTGCCCATCTCACATGCAGATGGGTCTGCTCCAACCTTCGATGGAGTGTGGTGCACTCCAAATCCTAGAATACGTCAGACTGGGCAAGGCTACAGAGTACAATCTCCACTATAGTTTGGAGCCAGAAAATGGTAAGACAAACAGGAGTAGTACCTAGAAGTGCAGCTCAGAGACTGGGTCCTACGTTCATCATGTGAGTGTTTGTGAGGGCTTGTGGTGGAGCAGCCAAAGAATGAGAGGGTGGTGAACCAAGAATTAGTGGCTTGTAGTACAGTATGCATGTCACGTGCTACAGAGAGAGATGGGAAACAGCAGATGAAGATTCAAGCACTGACATTCCCAGGCAAAGAAACATGAAATAATGGCAGACTTCTGGGAATCCTCCTGGGAGTAATAGCTTAGAGGGTCACAAAGACTGACTCGATTTGGCTCCCATTGAAGTCACCTACCTTCACCACAGTTACCATGCCTTCATTGGTAATTGGATCCGTCCGAATGGTGAAATGACCAGAAGGATCTCCACTGATAATACGGTACACGGCGTTCCAGTTGGGGGAGTGAGGCTGGTCCCGGTCCACCACAGTCAAATTTGCAACCACAACTTCCACTCTGTTCTCAGGAACCTCCCCGGAATACTGCAGTCAAAAGACAGAAACTGTTATGAAGAGTTCTTAAGGATTGCAGGGCTAAATCCCCAGCTGGCTTAAATTAGCATAGCATCCTTGAAGTCACTGGAGCTATGTTGATTTACATCAGCTGAGGAAGTGGACCTCAGTGTTCAGAGACGGTACTTGTAATAAAATAAGAGTTAAAAGTATTCTCAGTTTCTACACCTGCCCCTGAGTCCCGTTGGCACTTGTGGTTTTACAATTCCATGTTCTTTTCTTTAAATGTTTTTCCCCACCGTGTTGCTGTCTGAAAGATCTACACAAACAAATGCGTGAAACTGACTAAGTGGCCAAGAGGAACAGCCAAACTGTTGTCAGATGTGCAAAGTAAGCAAATTAGGGGGAAAAAAGAGATTTCCTCGCCTTAGTAATCACGTTCAGTTATAGTAATCGGAGCTGTTAGTTGTGACAATAGGAGATGAAAAATGTCAGATCAAAGTGATTTTTAAAAAAATTTGACTGTGTCCCTTTAATGTAAAACATTTTCAGATACTCAGCTTTCAAATGATGCAATCTTATAGCTTGATTTTATCTAATTTTTCTTCTTTCTGCTTTTGATTTGATTTTGCCTACTATTTTTCTAGTGATTTTTTGCGTCAGCCTTTCCTATAGGTTAATTCTATTATTTGTTTTCATGAACCACATCCAGTTTATGCATATTATGATGCATTATCTGCCTTCCTCTCAATTTTCTGCTTTCAAAACCTTGATTTATCATATATCTGGTCAAGGACCCTTGATAGTTCATATTTCCTGCCTTTAGGGCCCAAAAGCTCCCACTTAGACACCTAAACAATGCCCAAATCTTCAAATGTGCTCAGCAGACTGACGATTGTATTGACAACAATTGCGAATCAACACTTAGATGGGCATACAGCAAATTAAACACCGGGCAAACAATGGAGCTGCTGGCTCCAGTTCTGAAATTGAAACTCAAGCCCCAATTGTGGCCTCGAACACTTTTGAAAATCTGGCTCTTAATATGTCTTTATGCAGAAGTATGCTAATTACAACAAATCATTATTTTGTTATTTAGCTGAAGATTCCCTTTAAAGAAATATTGTTCTAGTCTGACACCATTCAACATTTTGGTTTATATATACTTGCCACCAATATATAACATTTCACATCTGACAGCAAAAAGTTTTAATTTGCCATATGCCAATCTAAATGAAGTCTTGCCCTTTAGTGCTGTCTTTAATGACATTTTGCTGTCTTTTCACTTATGCCCCTGTCCTAAATAAGTTTTCATTAGCAAATACAGATGGTGTTTTTGCCTACGTCCATTAGGTAGTGGAGCAAAACAGTGGGATGCCACTTATTAATTCTAGTTCTAAAATATATCATAGTTCCTCTACTTCTCTTTGTTTCCCACTATGTAGCCAGGTCTTTATGTATTCTCAGGCCCAATTTGGAATCTCTGCAGCATTCAGTTTAAGCAGGGGAATATCATATGGAAATTTATCAAAAGCCTTTTGAAAAATCCATTAGATCATGTCATCTGCACACTTCTATTATCAGTCTTGTCTGAAACCTGCTCAAAAGAACTCAAGGAGATTAGTTAAGCAGGATCGTCTCTTGCTAAATCCATGATGGTTGTATCCCATTGGATTAGATTAATGTTGTACTGCATGCCAGCGATGACAAGTTGATGGCTCTTTGGCTTGCTTGGGCAGTTGACTGTACTGTGTTAAAATCAAGGTATCATATTTGCTGTAATTCCAAAGGAACTAAGCATGTTAAATTGAGTATTGTACATATCCCAGGTCACTGCCAGTTCCTGTCTTGAGCCCATGTGAGTCACATGAAATTTAAAGATTTAATCTATCCTATTGCTCAAATCTTAAAGCCCTCAGCCAACTTTTATTTACTCAAGCTAAACTCCCATTGCCTTTAGAAAGAGTTTTGCTTGTGTAAAGATGACAAGAAATAACTGTGAACTTCAGAATTTGGTCCGCTATTCATTTAACTCTTTGTGGGACCAAGTAGGATGAACTCATTCATTGATAGAACTTTTTGCTATAACAGTGGACCAAATCCTGCAAGATACTGCACATCCTTTACTCCCAGTGGGCTACATCCTGTAAGGGGCTGAGTCTTTGAGACATCTACTGAAGTCAGTCCTTTAAGGAAAAATCCTATGGAATTTAATAGGGATGAAATCAATAGAATTTTATAGAAATAGCTCTAAAAGCCTTTAGACTTTGAGAGAGAACAATATTCTCTCTCAGGGTTATTTTGACCCATCAGATATAATTCTCTAGGATGTGTTTTGGGGCTTCTTTTTTTAAAAGAAGCCTCCAGGAAGGTTATTATTTTATGTCAGACTTTTCCATAAGGGTGGGAGTCACAATGCTCAGCAAGTATTAAGCATCTTTCAGGATTTGGTCCATTCAGGTCATTGGGAGTTGATGGCATCTGAGGAAGCAATCAACCCTTTACAAGATCCAGGGGTTTCCGTGGAAATTGGTCATTATGCATACAGGGCCAGACCAGCTCGGGTAGATCAGAGTAGCTGCACTGAAGTCAATGGAGCTATACCAATTTACACCAGCTGAGGAATGAATCCTGAAAGATACTTAACACTTTGAAGTCTACATCAATTTTTTATCAGCTGTGGCTCAGTACTCATTGTAACCCACTGCCTCAGCCCTCCGGTCTATCTGACACTCTTCCATTGTTTATGTAAGCATGTGCTGTAATGTGCCCACAATTCTGTTTGCTTTTAATAAAATTAAGTAATGAAATTAAATTACATCTGGTACTGGACGGATGGGAGTTTGGAGATGCTCAAACATATTTAACGTCATTTCCTCCCTATCCTGAAGTAACTGAGAATGATGAGCAGTGCGATATTTTACTGTGCTTTCCCCAGGCCTAGTAAGTTTTCTTTAATGAAGAGTGCAAGGGATTTTCAAATAGCGAGAGGAGTATCTCTGCTCAAACACTGTAAAATAATAAGGGGTCCAGAGAGAAGAGCTGGAATAAACAAGAACAACAACTCAGTAGTGCCTGCCCTATACTTGCTGCTTTATCACGAGTGTGATTTTTATAATGTCAGGTAAAAGGAGTACAGTAATTAGCAGACAAATGTTTTCAGAAAACAGACACCCTATTCCAGCTTGTCCCATGAGCTTCATAATCCAGTGTGCTCTGCACGGACTCCACCTGACACACATGGGAGCCAACAGAGCTCATCCCTCTTGGAAGCACTTGCAGGATCAGGCCCTAAATGCACTCAGTGCCATTTTATGACTCTGGGCAAAATGAGGCAACTCAGACTTATCCATGATGGGAAAGTTACAGAGATCCTGTTATTTAACCTATGAAGGGAATTGGTTTTTCTTAGCAACGAAACTTTGGTCTCCTCTTCCAGGCTAGTTTCTACAAGCAGTTGCCTCCTTCTAAGGACTGCAGCCCAAATGAGAATAAAGACAGGACATTATAATGTAATGTGAATCAACAGTGTGCATGAGAACAGTCTCTGCGACACCAATGTGTTCACACTGGATCCATGTAATTGCAGACCGCCCCCACCCCCTTCCTGGTGTTCCAATTGATACATCTTTCAGAAGAACAACACCAGAAAGAACCATACTACAAACGAAAAAGAAAAGGAGATTTCTCAATAAGGAAGCAAGATTTCAGTCAGAAGGATGCTTGTGAGAATCAAAACAGGCCCTCATTCCCAGTGGCCACTGCTGAAATCCAAAAGTGCCTGCTGCTTCTTGTTCTGGGATTTGCATCATCTCTGTTTGCAGGTATGAGGATGAGGTAAGACTATTTTTGAGCTGAGTTGATTGTTAGCTGTTCAAAACGTTCATTATAGAACCTGAAACCACATGAAACACACCTACATTTTAGATGTAAGGACAAACTTGATGCCCAGCTTAGGTGTGTCGAAAGCGAAGGTTTGGGAGCCTTTCAAATGAACCCAGGTACAGTTTTAATTGACCCTGGATTCATTTACGATTTTAACATGAAACGCATCTATTTTGACTGAGGTTGACTTTGAGATTGTTTATGCCTGAAATTCAAGAGGTGCAAACCCATATGCACTGAAATCAAAGAAAAGGATGCACATGGCCTCTTACAAAGCAAAACTGCAGAGTTTCACCCAGCTCTGCAGCAAGCATCACGTCTGACATAAATCTCGTGTCAGTTATGAGCAGGCATCACACAGGAATCATATATCATCTAAAATATTCATTGCTTAAGATATTTTATCATCATCTACATCTTCACTTTATCCTAATATTGTAACATTTACTTGTATTCATCTGTAATTTATTTTGCTTCATTTTCTATTGCTGCATTATGAAGCTTTTCATGTTCTTAGTCCTTTATTTTAATCTCTCTCTCACTAGTTATTTTGGAATTGATTGTTATTCAGTCTGAACATAAATTATGAGATAAATAATTGGTCTGCCAATTTACCATGATTTCTTAAACCTGCCCTATTCATCTGAAGTTATGTAGGTTCCATTTTTTTTTCATATTGGTATGATTGTAAAAGATCCTCTCACTGGCCTCTAGAGCTGGCCTGTCTGAAGTCATATGGTGCTGGAAAGGTAATAATTCATTTTGATTTCCAGGCTGCATCAAATTATACTGAAGTCATTTAACCCTAGAGTTTATTTTTGTCTTGCTCAGTACTTGACAGCACATATGTTCAAGCATCACTCAAAGGAGGAAATGGAAAGAAGCAGGGAAATGATAAGTTCACACACGATGACTTTATAACTTTGCAGCATCTTCTAAGTCTAGTCTGAACTGTAGAGCCAAGCACAGTGGAATAAAACCAAACAGCTCCTTGCAGCCACTCCCAGTGTGTGCTGATGTGAGATGGCTGAATAGGGAGAAAAATTATTCAGGTTCATTTTGGTGACTGCTACAGGGATTTTCATTTCTTCCATGTTAGCCCCTCTTTCTCTTTCATGAAGATTTGCTATTGCAAAGACTTGCTCATATGCATATTTGTAAAAAAAGTGAATTTCTGATCTCTAACCATAATTACAACACAGAATTAGTTGTGAGTAGAAGCAGTTTAGACGGGTTAGGCTATCCACACAGAAACAATGCCCTGTCATGTAAGTGACCAACCATACACCCTGAATATCAAATCACACATACCTAATACCCATAGGAATGCTCGTAGGGAACAGTTTATGATCAGTCCAGAAGTTGAAAGTTGTTTCCACAAAATATTTAGCAAAGAATTTTGAATATTAAATAAATTGATAAAAACTGTAGTTTGTTGGCAATTTGTGTAAATGAAAAAGGGTTAGATTATTCCAGGGGTCGGCAACGTTCGGCACGCGGCTCGCCAGGGTAAGCACCCTAGCGGGCCGGGCCAGTTTATTTACCTGCTGACGCGGCAGGTTCGGCCGATCGCGGCCCCCACTGGCCGCGGTTCGCCGTCCCGGGCCAATGGGGGCGGCGGGAAGCCGCGGCCAGCACATCCCTCGCCCGCGC
>NW_020664481.1:8590994-8771579 GCF_002925995.2 Terrapene triunguis
TTGACTGCTCCTATACCATGTTTATACACCTGCATTTTTACTGTTAGGATTAAATAAGTCTTCTACATCTCAGAAAAGCCCAGAGAAGTAAAACAACTCCAAATTGTACTCTTTATCTGACAACTGGATATTTAGATCAATAATCCTCTATTTTTTTCTCTCTGTTTCTACTACCAGTAATTTTGCTTCTCTTCCTAGCAGCCTAATTGCTGTTTTCTTAAGCCTTGCCATCAGTTCTCTGACCTTTAATTTTCAATATAATTTGCTGTATGGATGACTGCACTAGGTTCACAAGTTATCCTATCTACTCTGGTCTTTATGCAGATTGGGATCTCAATTTCTGTGCCAGTGTAAATCTGGAGCAACTCTCAACATGGCTTCAAAATTGTTACTCTAAATTTACCACCCCATAATCAGAACCTGGCCCTAAATCTCCAAATTTTGAACAAGATGATCAAGTCTTGTAAGTAATGTACATCAGATTTTTTGTGTAAATTGGGCAGATATTGCAATTTTAAAGTGTTAATCAGATTTTATTAAAGGCCTTCTCAGTGGTATGTGTTCTCTTTCTAACACTGATCGTGTTCTAGCTACCCCTAGCTCAACAGCCCTTCTCCTGAAGAGTAGCCCACTGAACACCTCCTGCCTACCCTATCATCAAGTGACCAATCAGCAAACTCCCTTTCCTTTTTGTGTTCATTCTTACAGTCTCTCTCGCGCAAACACACACTGCACTACACTTCTGTGTGTATTCACTTGGATCAATTCAGTATTCATTTCATGGGTACATATGACACATCAGACTAGTTATAGGCCATGTGGCAAATGCCTTCCAATGCATAATCTGCAAAAGTCCAATACCATTCTTGCCAATTTGTAGTTTTGCTCCATTGGCCCAGCTGTCACATATCCCATTATGAAATGAATTACTTGGGCTGGATACATTTGCTCTCCACATGTTCTTTAATTATCTGCAGGAGTCAGCCTTGTTTTAATGATGTTCAGGAACATGGATTTGGTAGCTCACCAACTTTTAAAGGCTGATCTGGAAGTGCTAGCTTTATCTTCACCATTTGGTGCTACTAAAATGCCCGTCTGACTGAAAAGCTCTGACACCTGTGAGTGAGGTTCTAAGGTCTATTAAAAGTGTTATGTATGCATACTACCATCTTGTTTATTTACAAATGTGTCTTGATTTAGGGCTTATAAAGAGAACAGTGAGTGACAGAATTTAAAGAGGGGGAAAAAAAGGCTAGGAAAGAAACAAACTAGTCAGAGATTGGTTCATTTGTTTACTTACAGATGTTTAGGGTATCTTTTCTATTTCTCTTTCACTCAGTGGGCTTGCTGGCAGGATCCCACTAGTATGTCAATATGCCTAGCACCAATGGGCTAAGCATTTCTTCCAATTGTTCAAGTCCATTCCCTGACCCTGTTTGATGCTGCCTGGGTGTTTGCAGCTTGGACTGTGGGATGACTTTGTTTTCTGAGTACAGCACCTTTCAGTTTCTAAGACCACCCCTTGACTGTGTGCAGAGACAGCAACCGTTTTGATCTCAGACTTGCTGAGAGCTGTTGACTTCACTGTTGTTCTTTACTAGTGTTGCTTTCCTTAATCTCAAGTAACAACTACATTTAACTGAAACTCTTTGGATAAGGAAACATAAGTTCAAACTAAGAACTTGGAAAGAAGAAAATGTGCTCTTGGGAATGGCACATCCTATCCTCCTTGCTCTGAGCACTAGAAATGGAACTTCTGTAATCTCAGACTCTTACATTCAAGAGAGCCAAGCTTGGATCCAGTTTTAACCTTGCATCAATGACTCCTAGAGTACTTGTCAAGGATTCACAGACAAGAGGACAGAATGGTGGAAGGCTTTTTTTTTTTTTTTTAAAAGCTTTGCATTTCTCATAACAAAAGTTATTTTTTTCATCCTTAAGATGTTACATTCTTTTTACAGTATGAAAAGATGTTATGAAAATGATGACACTGAGACACTGCTTTGCTGCAAGATAACCATTTCTGGATAAATATATCATATGAAACGAAGCCCACATATACATTTATACATTTAGTAAAAATGCTTTACAACACAAAGGAGCTTTTAACAATGTTCGCATGAAAGGTTTAAAAAGAGATTAAAATTATGTCCTTGGAAAGGTGCACAGTCTTGTAGAAAGAAAATTCTACATTAACCCCATGCAGGAAAGTTGTATGTTATCTGTATTTAAAAGGCTATAAAGTACTACTTTAATCAACCGACTTGACTTTGGGGACTTTCATGTCTCACTGAAACTCACGAAGTCTGGCAGAGCGTGGCTTCTAGAACACAAAAGCCTTTAATCTGTAACCTGGCACTCTTGTACATTCAAATCCTGATACTATCACCTTGTTAGGAAGAAAAATTGTGAATTTATCCAAAATGGGATCTCATCCAGTCTAAATGATGTAGCCTTTGCAGCAATGACCTTTAACAACGGTTGTACTCAACAATAAAAGATCTTATCTCAAGATCCAATGGAAACAGTGTATGTTAAAATTCTGATCTGATAGCAGAGACTTCTATTTTCAAGTTTAGATGAGAAGCTCTTGAACAGTCCATTTGCTTTCTTGTCTAACCCACATTTGTTTCTTGCCTGAGGAACAAATGGCATGAAAAAGAAACGGGTGCATTTCTGATGAATATTTGTCAGGTTTCATTAATAATGCTACCTTTTAAATAAGGGCATAGACGCTAAAACTGCGGGAACTGGCTACAGAAACCTACAAAGCTTAATTCTGCTAATAAAGTAAAATAGCACTAACTCTTTGCACTGATATAGCACTTCTTTACAATGGTAGGCAAACACTATAGCCTGCATTGAACTGAAGCACAGAGAGGCTGTGACTTGCCCAAGGTCACACAGAAAGGTAGTGGTTGCGTCAGGATTGGAACTCAGGACCTGTGCTCAGCGGCCTAGACCAGAGCGGCCTCCTGAGAATATCATGAATTAAAGTACCTAGTTTACACACACATTCAGGTCAGTCCAGGTTAGTCTCTCCATCACCACAATGCATTGCCTTATAGCTCTCTGATAGCCATCAAGCTGTTGAGAAGCAAACGACAAGATATGACGCCTGGAAATGAATTGCATTAAACACCGTAAAGCAATGCTGCAGATCAGCTGGCTCAGCAACACTTCAGTCAGCAATTTCCTCCTCAGAGTTTCACAATGCATTGATTTCAAAGAAGAGAAACCAAAATGATTTTACATCCCTAGAAAAAAAAATCAACAGAATTAAAAACAGCCCTGGGTTATAACCCAGCCCTGTAACAACTGGTTGTAAAGTTCTGTCTGTAGTGGCTGCAGGATCTTATCCTCCTGGACTCAGGAGAAGTGCTAATGGGACTTTCACCTTGCAACAGATGGTATAAGCAAAGCTCTTCAAAATACAGCATTAGGTCCAGATTCTGCCATTATTATTTATATTAAGCACTTACCTTCCTGAGACTTGGCTTCCCATGTGCTCAGGACCATGGTGAAATAAATGATCAAAGAGGAATGTTTTGGGGCCAGATTCCCATTCTAGTTACACAGTTGAATAACTTTTGCTTTGGTGTAACTGAGATCAGAACCTGGCCCCCAAATTCAGGAAGGCACTTAGGCACATGCTTAACTTTAGGCATTTAAGCCATCCCATTGAAGTCAATAGGACTATTCTTGTGCTTAAAGTTAAGCATATGGTAAAATACTTTCCTGAATTGGGGCTTTGGTCATTTGTATGCAAACTTTCTTTTTACATAAGTCTAACATGAAAATCCTCCTTTAACTACATTAAATCAATTTTAAACCTGATGAACTCTACTAATTTGTTGGAATGCATAATTAACAGGCCCCAAACCTTATTCTTCTTCCCTATACCTTAAAGTGGCAAATCAATATGCTTCATTTGCTCAGATTTTACAAAACCTTCCCCCCCCCATTTAGAATATAAACCCACTATGACAGACAAAGATTCAGTGATACAGTTCAAACCACAAGCCACTGAAATGCACCCCATAGATCTGACTCAGTACTTCTTGGTGAAATTTGTATAGAACAAGCTGTTTTAATTCATGCAAGTTTAATAAAGTTTCACAAAGAAGGGCCTTAAGCTGATAAATCTAGTTTAGGATTTTCTTATTAACTGCCCACCTCTCATAATGAGTTTTTAATTTATTTTTTTCCGATTTTAAGGCATATAAAAACTGTTCATGTACCTTTGGGATCTGAAGGCAGCTATTTGGGAAAGGAAGACATTTAAGAGTACCGGAATTGAATTTTTCATCTACACCATAATCCTAGTATTGAGATTTATAACAAGTTTCCTCTGTAGCAAGGCTCAATCAGTCTGCATGGTGATTTCTTCTCAACCATATTCCATACTGCAATGGAAAACTCTGTTGTTTCCAGATTAGTTTCAGAATTCGCATATGGAATTTTTTTTTTTATGACTGGAACTGTACAGCAATACTAGACCGGAAAATCCATAAAATCTGCTGTTTATTGATAGAGCCCCCCAATTCAGTGAAGTATCTCTGTCCAAGAAAGGCACTTAAACACAAGGTAAAAGTAAAGCACATCCTTAGGTCCCATTGATGTTATAGGGACTTAAACACATGCTTTTCCTGAATCAGTGCCAAGATGATTATCACTATTTGCTTGTTGCTACAAAAAAATTAGTGTACCAACATGCAGCAGAAAAAAAATGTAGGCCCAGCTGCAAAATGCAAACATAAAGTGAATGTAAGGAAATTAAGTCAATGTTTTGATGGAGTGGCTAATATAAGGGGTAAAACAATAGTAAACATGAAGGCCTGGCTACTTAGAGTAATGTGGAATAGTAAAGAATAAATAAATAGATAAAATAAATGGCAAATAATGAATGGACCTTGGAATGAGAACGAGAGAGAGAGAGAGAGAGAGGACTAGAAAGAAAAGGAGGACGAGGACTGGGTCTTTTCTGAGAAAGAGAGAGAGACACACACACAGCTACATTGGAAGAGATAGGGAGGAAACAGAAGAGAGGAAGGCTGTGTGTGTTGTGTCTGGGGTGCGTGTGATCGTACGTGTATCTGATGCTTGGTGCCAGGAGAATGGTACTTTCTCTTTTGCAGTTAGATTACTTTATTATTGCGTAAAGCTGAACAGTTTGAAAAGTTCTAGCGTACTTAAAAAAGTCATGTGAAACCTTTTGAAAGTCCTCTCCATTTCTAATTCTTCCTGTACTGTGTGTTCTGACCCTTTTCACTGCAATTGGGAAATGTTAAGGCATCCTGGACAGTTAGAAATATTTGATAAAAGAAAAGTCACAGCACTACTAAATCCTTTGCTAAGTTATTTTATTTAAGTATGTCACTGAAGATTTTATAACTGAAATGTGCTTAACAGAATTCTGACTATCTATCCTCTTATAATGGCATCCTTGGGAAGCAACTTTTTTAGGCCAGTTAGGTTTTAATACTAGGTCAACAGGATGTTGAAGATTTTTTTTTTTTAAAAGCCCAGCCAAAGAAGTTAGCATATTTCAGAAAGAGAAGATTCATTTTTAGCCCTTTAAGACTATGGATTTACTATATGCATCCAGATTTCTCAAACTCCAATCAGAATTATTAAAATAATCTATTACAAATGGGTATTTGCCTTGAATGTGTTCCGTCAGTTGTGTCAAATCTAGGCCTATAATGCTACAGCACATTTTAGTGTGGTGCCCTGGTTTACAAAGCAAAGGAGCCAGGCACGGTGGAATATAAAGGATATAAAACAATGAATCATAAAATCACAAGAGATACAGTCTTTTTCAAAATTCCTAATTATGGATTGATGCTGAAGGTAGATTAAAAAAGAGGTCCAGGTGAGGGCTGCATGGCATTTTTGAATAGGAAAATTAGGCTGATACTGTCCTCCTGAAACTGATCAAATGAGACAGTTTGGGAAGAAAACATCTGAAATCTCAGCTGCTCTGTGGTTAAACTGCAAAGCAATATTTAAAAAACTATGACAGTTGGAAGTACAAGGGGTATTGAATTAAGATCTGAGTTGTTGACCCCATTTGAAAATCATTTTCTAACTGTGACAAAGCCTGCTAACATTCAGAGGCATTTGTATTCAGGTCAATAGCTTACTCACCCTTTCATCGAAGGTCTAATGAACTATCAATGTTGTAGCATATATTAAGCAAGTTTCACACCTGTCTTTTGATCTGGTGAGCCTAACTTAATACATGCAGTTGAACATATGCACAAAACCTGTGCATCTCTTTGGTGTGCAAACAAAGGTTTTGCATAAGCAACTTGAGCATTTAATGGCCCAACTATTTTGTGTTCTCAAAATGTGTCCAGTTTTGCAGTCCTCATTTGCACACAAAACACTGGGTGCACAAAATCAGAGACCAGCTGAAAATGTTGCCCCAAATTTACTGAAGAATCATATAATATGGCATTCAAGAAATTAAGATTTTAAGAATCCTAATTTGTGACCCAAATTTCCAGGCCATGCCAACACTTTGGGTCAAGGTTCTAAAAACAGATGTCTAAGTTACACATACACAAAATATAAATGTGCATGTGCAAAATGGATAATTGAATGGACAGCTGAATGTAGCTACGTATTTTGCATGTCCAGATCCTCAGCTGGTGTAAACTGACTTCTCTCTAATGCTTTAGAGGAGCCATGCCAATTTACACCCAAAACATGTAAGCACATGCTTAACTTTAAGCATATAAGTAACTCCATCACATTCAGCAAAGTACTTTAAAACATGCTTAAATTCCAGTGAAGTTAATTTGATTTAAGCACACACCTAAAGTTAAGCATGTGAATAAACGCTTTGCTGAATTGGGGTCTAAATCCCTATTTTTGAAAATCCCTATGATTTGGAGTTCTGAGATCCAGCAGGAAATATTGGCTTTATTCCTCCAATGAAACTTTCTCAAAAGCTATTTTTTGATAGAAAGAATGCACCACGGGCTGTGGTAGTGGTGTCTAGTTGATACACATCAGTTGGATGGAGAACACTGGTGTTTTGCCTCAAGATTTACCACTCAATGTAGGTAGGGTGGAGATCATTTAATTTAATTGTGGACATTTTGTCGGCAACAACTGGTAATGTTACATCTCATTGCACTTTGGCACTGGCATCTTTTTTACACTCTGGACATTTCATCCACATTATTACATAATGCATATTACAAGGGTATGGTTTTATGGTTTCTTACTCCAGATCCCATATATATATATTAAATGGAGAAGGAAAATTGTGATGAGACACTATTAAATGAGCTATCACAGTAGGAGATGTAACACAGCCAGATGTTGCAAATGAAATAGCTCATGACAAATGGTCTATGACAAGATAATGTGAGAGCTGATGTGGTGAAACTATACTATATAGAATGTGTATGATCACTTCAATATACAGCTTTAGTGAGCAGGTTGATAATATTGAATATGTTGCATGAGCCAACAAAAACCATCATGCTAGAATATCAAACATCCCCAACAGATTATTGTGTGTTACTAGGGGTACGTGCATGCAGTTCATTCCCATTCATGGGAATTAGATACAGGCACTGAGAGGACAGAAAAGCTCTTAGTGTTGTAAACTACAGCTGAGCACATACTTATGATGTATCCATTCACTGAGGTTATGTTGTAATTTTTGGCTTTCGACTACTTATGTGTTGTGAAGCAGGGAATGAATAGTGCCATGGGCTCTACCTCCTGTCCGGCATTGTAACTCTAATTGGCCAAAACTGTGCTTTCTAGTGTAGAAAGAGATGGTTGCATTATTCTTGATTTTAAACCAAGAAATACATGGGTCCAATTTAAGAGTGATCAATCAAGCATTTTTTACTGCCTTTTTTGGGGGGGGAGAAGGGGTGCAACAGGGAATTGAAATCTGTAATGAAATTTGTCATTTCCAAATTTTAAATGCACTGGTCTTTGGCAATTTACAACTCCAAGGTCTGAAAAATTCATTATTAACAACTTCCATCAAGGGTGTTCCTGAAACCAAAATTACTTAATCAACTCAATTTAGCTTCTTGCGTAGACCTAATTCAGAAAAACTTTATCTTCCTGAATTGTTATTGCAATTAATTTCTTTCCCCTTTTCTTTTCTGCAGCAGACTACGTTACAGTAATTAGATATTTTATAAAAATGAGTTATATTCATTGAGGGTAGCTTCACTTTTACATTTGATTAATCATATTACCACTGAGGTCTGGGGTTTGTCTCCAAGGAAAGTTTAATGACCTCATTTTAATTCTTCTTTTAACCACAGAGCAGGTATAAATGAAAAGAAATAAAATTATCTCACCCCCCGCCCAATCTCAAGATTACATTTGATGGTTTTGCTGTGTGACTGACCCATTTACAGGGAACAGTCTATCTGATTCTAATTAGATACAGGGCAGAATCAGGCTAAATAGAGCCTTGAACTGTCTCTTAGTAACCCAAGCTCAGTATAGTGGTGAGGAATCAGTGCTCCTGGAGCAAAATGGCAGCCAGTTTTTAATACCTTGGATATCTAATTTAGGAATAATTGGGCAATAAATATTCTAAAAACAAATAACCAAGCCAAAAGGCACTGAATTTAGATTTCAATTAAAGGATTTTATTTGTAAGGAAAATATATCAGGGAGACCAGATGTTTGTGTGCGTGTATAATGGGATCATTACACTTATATCACTTTAATTAGTTTGGAGGCACTCATAGCTATGGCACCACCTTGTGGCTTCATCTGGGGATTAGCACTGCCCCAGTCTGACACCCCCTCCTTCAGTTGCGCACCCCTTGGTCTTTCTCTCTTAACTTGGGGTGATTCCTCTTTGTGACACTGGACATTGGCCAAACTGTCTATCTGCAGTCTCTGGCAGTCTGATGATCCATTTCCAAGTCTGTGCCACTTTCCCAGTGGCCAATAGGGGAACCCAGGCCCCCGCGTTACTCCAGGTTCCTGCCCATGAACCCTATGCTCAGCAACCACAGTCTGAGGTGGGTGAGGCGTTGCCTGGACAAACTAAATGCTTTCCTAAGGGTGTCAGAGGAAGTGGACCCAAGTTCCAAAATTTGTATTGATTTATGGAGTTTTGTTCATTCTATAAAAAAGGTGGGAACATCAGTGCAGGTCAGATCAGTATATGCTTCAGATTTCCAAAGCTTTGGTGGTCAGACCTGGGGTTTTGGTTTGGGTCTGTCATAAATATAAAGGGAAGGGTAACAGCCTTTATGTATGCAGTAACATAAATCCCTCCTGGCCAGAGGTACAGAATCACTTACCTGTAAGGGGTTAATCCGTTCAATTAACCTAGTTGGCACCTGAACAGAAGGACCAATGGGGAAAGAAGATACTTTCAAATCTGGGGGGGGGGGAGAGGGAGGAAGGTTTTGTTTGTGTTCTTTTTGTTGGTTCCCTCTTGGGACAAAGAGAGAGACCAAGCAGGTAACCCAGCTCCTAAAAAGATCCTAACTGATACATCTAAAAATTACAGAAATTGTAAGTAATAGCAAGGAAATGTGTTAGATTCTCTTTTGTTTTAGCTTGTGAATTTTCCCTATGCTAAGAGGGAGGGTTATTCCTGTTTTTGTAACTTTGAAGTTGAGCCTAGAGGGGAATCCTCTGTGTTTTAAATCTTTTTATTTACCCTGTAAAGTTATCTTCCATCCTGATTTTGCAGGTGTGATTCTGACAGATATTGGTTGATATATTATTCTCAAGCCCCCCCAGGAAAGGGGGCGAAAGGGCTTGGGGGGATATTTTGTGGGAGATAGGGCTCCAAGTGGCCCCTCCCTGAATGTTTATTTAAATCACTTGGTGATGGCAGCAATACCGTCCAAGGACAAGAAAAGGAATTTGTGCCTTGAGAAAGTTTTTAACCTAAGCTGGTGGAATATAAGTTAAGGGGTTCTTTCATGTGGGTCCCCACATCTGTACCCCAGAGTTCAGAGTTGGGAGGGAACCCTGATAGGGTGCATCTCTAACTGTCCCCAAAAAAGCCAGTGTGCCAATATGAAAGCTATTGTGCAGACCTGGATTTAAAGAACTTCTTAAAACCTCTTTTTAATCAACAATAAAGATATCCTATTGGCATTAGTCCAAAGTTGGCCAGGCAAGGCTGTATGTCAGATAAGAGGAGCGAAAAAGCACATTTTTGACCAGCAAGTCCACTCTCTCCTTTTGCTGCTGTTACTTCTGGACCAACACCCTGGCTCTAATTAATTATTTATGACAAAGGTTTTCAGGGGCACCTGGAATATAATTAAGGGCAGAAAGTCCATTTCCCTTTAAAAGCACTAAATTCTTATTCAGAAGAACTAACCTGATTTGCAGTTTCTAGACTTCATTGTTTGTATATTTAATTGAAATGCGCAGGAGATTAAGAATATATTCTGGTAGCAGCCTAACCACCTGGGCATACTGCATTCACTTGAATACAGTCATTTACTTAGGTTATAAGATGACAGCTCTGTGACTGCATATACTTTACAGTGTACTTTGTTCCAACTTCATTTTGAGTGAAAAATGAGTCGAAGACAACAATTAGCTGGGATTTTCCATGAAAACGCAATTGATTTTTAATAATAAATCTCATTGGCAGAACCTTATAGAACTCCCTTGTTAGCTTTTATCTATAAACACTGGTCTACAATTTTTGAGAAGTTGTCTGCTTCAGAGATAAAATGTGCTATTTATTATGTATTTTGATGTGCTGAATTCAAATATGACAATTAAAACAACTGATTGGCTACTGTTTCTAAGATATTTAAGTTTTTACATTTTATGTCTATGTATATTGTGTAGATAGTAGAGTTTTAATCATAAATTGTAAACCTAGGTCTTTTCATGGGTTTATGGTTGCTTTACATGATAATATTTCACCTGTCCTGTTTATGTAACACTTTAAAAATCAGCAAAAGGGTTATATAAATAAAATTTATTATGAAACAAAAGGCAAAAAACTATTATGTACATAGTTTAGTCCTATTCAGTGTCTACTCGGCGCTTCTTGGCTTGTCTCTTGTATTCATTAAATGGAGCATCTCTTGTCACTGTCCAGCAATAGTCTGCAAGCATTGATGGGCTCCATTTGCCCTGATAGCGTTTCTCCATTGTTGCAATGTCCTGGTGAAATCGCTCGCCGTGCTCGTCGCTCACTGCTCCGCAGTTCGGTGGGAAAAAATCTAGATGAGAGTGCAAAAAATGTATCTTTAGTGACATGTTGCAACCAAGGCTTTTGTATGCCTTGAGGAGGTTTTCCACCAACAACCTGTAGTTGTCTGCCTTGTTGTTTCCGAGAAAATTTATTGCCACTAACTGGAAGGCTTTCCATGCCGTCTTTTCCTTGCCACGCAGTGCATGGTCAAATGCATCATCTCGAAGAAGTTCATGAATCTGAGGACCAACAAAGACACCTTCCTTTATCTTAGCTTCACTTAACCTTGGAAATTTTCCACGGAGGTACTTGAAAGCTGCTTGTGTTTTGTCAATGGCCTTGACAAAGTTCTTCATCAGACCCAGCTTGATGTGTAAGGGTGGTAACAAAATCTTCCTTGATTCAACAAGTGGTGGATGCTGAACACTTTTCCTCCCAGGCTCCAATGACTGTCGGAGTGGTGGGAATCTCTTGCACGACTATCCCATTCACAGACAAAACAGCAGTACTTTGTGTATACAGTCTGCAGACCAAGCAAGAGAGCAACAACCTTCAAATCGCCACAAAGCTGCCACTGATGTTGGTCATAGTTTATGCACCTCAAAAGTTGTTTCATGTTGTCATAGGTTTCCTTCATATGGACTGCATGACCAACTGGAATTGATGGCAAAACATTGCCATTATGCAGTAAAACAGCTTTAAGACTCGTCTTCGATGAACCAATGAACAGTCTCCACTCATCTGGATCGTGAATGGCTGCCATCACACCATCGATGTTGTTGCAGGCTACAAGATCACCTTCCATGAAGAAGAATGGGACAAGATCCTTTTGACGGTCACGGAACATGGAAACCCTAACATCACCTGCCAGGAGATTCTACTGCTGTAGTCTGGAGCCCAACAGCTCTGCCTTACTCTTGGGTAGTTCCAAATCCCTGACAAGGTCATTCAGTTCACCTTGTGTTATGAGGTGTGGTTCAGAGGAGGAGGATGGGAGAAAATGTGGGTCCTGTGACATTGATGGTTCAGGACCAGAAGTTTCATCCTCTTCCTCTTCCTCATCTGACTCAAGTGAGAATGATTCTGGTGCATCAGGAACCGGCAGTCCTTCTCCGTGGGGTACTGGGCGTATAGCTGATGGAATGTTTGGATAATGCACAGTCCACTTTTTCTTCTTTGACACACCTTTCCCAACTGGAGGCACCATGCAGAAGTAACAATTGCTGGTATGATCTGTTGGCTCTCTCCAAATCATTGGCACTGCAAAAGGCATAGATTTCCTTTTCCTGTTCAACCACTGGCGAAGATTTGTTGCACAAGTGTTGCAGCATATGTGTGGGGCCCACCTCTTGTCCTGATCTCCAATTTTGCAGCCAAAATAAAGGTGATAGGCTTTCTTAACCATAGTGGTTATACTGCGCTTTTGTGATGCAAAAGTCACTTCACCACAAACATAGCAGAAGTTATCTGCACTGTTCACACAAGTACGAGGCATCTCTGCTCACTTTGGCTAAACAGAAATGTGTCCCTTTGCAAAATCAAACACTGACAAATAAGAGAGCACAACACTGTATGATTTCTAGAGCTGATATAGGGCAATTTGTTCAGCAGAGTGATGTAAGCTTCGTTATGATTGCATCATCCATGACTTCTAGGAATAACATGATGCAATTCATATCATGTATGACGCAATACCAGCTTCAGATTGCATCATTCATTGTTTTGCCTAAAAAGCAAGTACTGTCCAAACCCAGCCATAGATTTATTCATAGATCCAGTCAAAGATGTATTTTAGTCATTTCTGGTTTAAATTGAGATCCCTTCCCTTTATAACTCACTTATCCTCCGCCATTCCCAAGTAAAGGGTCGTATATACTGACCCAATAGCATATCTTGAAAACTAGAGCCAATCAACAATTTTAAGCATTGTTTTCGTTCTCAGTGACCCAGAATTAGTAAAGTTTGACTACATTTATTTCAGAAGCATTTTGGCTGTAGAGCAGTGAAATCAGTGCAATAATGTAGATTTCTTCATGATGACAGAAGGTCTTTTTCCTTGCCAGCTTTGATCTGTGCTGTTCACCTCTATCTTCATTTTTGTCTCTTGTGATAACTGTTTCCAAGTTGTGCTGGTGCCACTTTGGTGATATACATTATTATCATTTATTATTATTTTAAAATCGATCCCCAAATTTAGTCCCGCATTTTCTGAACAGTTGACATGCAATCATGGTGAATGCATATGCAAATGGCCACATAGAGGGCTGCACCACAATGGCACATGCAGTCATGGTATAAGCACTGGCAAATAAGGCACGTTGTTCTGAATATCTAGGCCCTAAATCTTTTCCAAGTATGGACACAACTGTTTTCTACCATCCCAGTCTGGGGCAGACTACTCTTTAGGATGAGATGCACTGGTCAGTGTCCTGAACCATCACTTCAGAGTTAGGTAAGTGTCGTTATCCCTATTTTACAAATGGGGAACTCAGGCACACATATTAACTGACTAGACCAAGGTCACACAGTGAGTCAGTAGCAGAGCCAAAAAACAAAAGGTAGGTCTGCTGGTTCACCGTTCTCTGCCCTAACAGACCACATGGCTGCCTTTTTGATTCAGATCTCTCTTTTTGCCATCAGTCGTACTTGACATTTGATTGATCTGATTGCTTCAGCCAAGTGTGAAAAACAGGTTACTAACATAATGTTACTTAGCAGCCTGATATGATTCCAATCTCAAGCCATTAATTAAATATCCATGTGAAAAATCTCCCAGTCAATTTGGCAGAACTGCCAGAGACTGTTTTTTTTCCAATGAGATGTTTCAGTGCACTGGTAATGAATATGTATGCATTCCCTTCTACAGCTAGCCAACTCTTCTGCTCAAAGCAGAGTGGGATTGGGCCATGCCCTGCTCTCTGTCCTGCCCGTTTTGCAGAAGATAGCAGTGTTCATCGTACTTACCTGAGGGCTTGTTGGTGTTATTCCAGAATAGCTCTTTCTGCTTTGAATTCACATCCTACCTTATTCCAGAATAACTTGCTTGTGTAGACAAGCCCTTATAACAGTCCTTGTGTTCCCCGAGTACAAGGATTCCCACTGTGAACGGTGCCTAAGCAGGGCATGCAAAGTGGGAGAAGTTCTTTGTGCCCATTCCCTTTTCTTTTTTGCACACCTGCACAGGAGACAGGCCGATTTGGTGTGCGGGCAGCCCCCCCAAATTGTAATCAGGGCTACGATTAGAGAGCGAGCACTGAAAGGAAAATGGTTCCAGAGGCATCCCCTTCAAATATGCTCCTTTCTGCTTTGGATTCAGCACTGGAAGAGCAGATTCTTAAAGCAGTGCCAAAGGGCAAATTTTAAAGTAGCTTTAAATAAGACTCAGGAGCTTAGAGAACTGGAATAGCCCAGTTTCTCTCTTTCTCTATGTTCCCTCCTAAAGAACATCTTGATTGTAAGGCAAGTTTCCCCAAGAATCCACAGCTCTGCTAATCATGAGCACTTCAGCCTTGCTAAATAATATTTCCTTTCCATGGGCTACTATAAAAACAAGTTCTGCACAGTAGGCAAATTTAAAATAACTTTTAATTAACATTTAAGTCACAGAAGTCTGATCATGCAAATTCATCTGCATCTCCACTTTGTGCCTGATTGTTCCTGATTGAATATGATAAAAATAGACTTCATGTGAGTGGAGTGTGGGCATGGAACTCCCTTTACTTCCCCTCCTCTCTGATTAAGCATTTACTTACTTAAAGTGGAAACCCTTGGATGGCTATTAACTGTGTCATGGATAGAACGGCAGAAAGGCATCCTGTCCAGTATGTAGTTATAGATTGCATTGTAATTAAATCCAGTTTTTCAGTGGGCAAATAGTGTTGTCTTTGAAAATCCAACCATTTCAGTGATTTACATACACCTGGGACTAGCCAACATTGTGCTCCCAAATCCCAATTCAGAAACACAGCACTCATCAATTTATCATTCCCAGAATCAATGATAATTTCTGTGACATGATTCAATGCACCTCCCGTATCTGAGAGGAGAGTCTGGCCAGAGGCATAGTTAAGGTCCTGTGGAAATGCATTACAATTGTAACGTTTCTGATCATGAAGGATACTGGATAAGTGGGGATAATAAAGGTCTGGGATAATATAGGGAATTTTACATATAATTAAAATATCTCAGGGAATATGACCTTGTTATAGATAACAGGAAGTTTGGATAACTGAGCTTATACTGTACATTGATTGCAATATCTCAGTTTACTGCAACTGTCTTTGTGTCAATTGTCCTGGTAAAACTCCCTACTGGACCTTTTCAGTCTTGTTCAGTTGATTTCAGTGAAACTAAGACAATTTATTCCAGCTGAGGATCCGACCAATGGCTCCCAATAGACAGCTATCCATATATCACAAAAACCACTACTAGAATTGGGTCTAATTGCTACCTTTGTTGGCACTCCAATCAGAAGGGACAAAGACTGACTGAGCAAGAAAATTAAAAAACCCTCTGATCCCTAGCAGAGAACCATCCAGGACTGGGCGATGCACATTGTTCAGGCAACATGGAGAACGTTACAACAGCCAGTGCTGTTCCCTTACATCTTTTGCAGACAGAAAACTTTAATCCCTAGGGCTAATTCTGTTAACCTTTCGCAAGCACTAAATTCACACGAAAAACATTTTAGAAAAAAGAATGGGTTGCAAATATCCATCCCTTGGTCAGAAGAGTTTTCAGCAGCTCATGGTACTGCACAGCTCCAGTGCATTAAAAACGTAGTTACCCAGTAATGCCTTGGCTCAATTCTATCTAAGAAGATCAATAGGTGCACGAGGTGCCATATTGTTTCAGTGTAGATCTGGCTGTTCCAAACGCAGAAGCATCCAACATGATGCACACCCACTGCCAGCTGCTTTCTGCTGCCACAATGCGAGATAAGATACAAGAGAAGCAGGTAGGGTAGGCTGTCCTCAACAATGACGAATATGCTAGTTAAAGAGTTCATTCCTCCTGGAGATGGCAAATCCCTCTCCCATATGGCTTCAGAACCCTTTACAAGAGAAGGCAAGGTTCTTTTTTTCTCATCATTCTACAGACCCTCTCTCCTTTGTCTTCCAGGTGATATATTAAGGGATATGATAAGTACTTTGGTCCGGTATTAACTTAGAAACCAATCGTTTCTGGGTTTTATCATACCATTTTCACTTTATAGTTTTAAACAGCTCTTGCCTGACTTTACTACTTCTCTTTCATTCCACATCTAGCACAAAGCTTTTATGACAGTGCAGCTGTGAATCTTTTTTGGTGCTCTTTAACCAAAACCTTTTTTGATCATAATATAATATAACCTTTTTTGGCCTTGGTGTGTAATTCTGACATGCATAAATCTGTCACTTGGGTCTAAAACTTCATCTGATATATATTTATAGTAAAATCAGTCTTACAAGCAGACAATTTGCCTGATTTTTGACCACCACTGTGGTTGGTTTTCTCCTCCTTTCCAGTTGTTAAATTTTACATAGTAACATTAATTCCTGCTGCTGAACACATGAGCTGTAACACCAGCATGTTGCAACGTCCTCCTGGGCTACATTTATAGCCAGCAACTATTAAGTCTAAAACCACCCAGTTTGAATGACAGGTAATTTAGGAACACTATAGGGTGTGCTTTTGTATGTTTCTGCGCTGAATATCATCCTTGATTTCCTCTCATCTGGCAACTTTCCAAGAGCAAACCACCATTTCAGTTGTTCAGCCTATTTTGTTTTTGATTGTATTTCAGTGCAGAAATATCTTTTAAAAGGCACGGTATGCTTTCTTACCCTTAAAGAAGCTGTGGATTTAGTGGAAGCTTTTTTTTTTTTTTTTTTTTAAGCACAAGGGAGGCATAAGAATACATTTCAGAGTTGGCGGGGGGAGCAAAGCAGTTCACTTCAAGTTTAATGAGAATTATCGGACTGATGATTTTACCTGTGGCAGCCAAAGGTAAAGATCAGATGGCATTTTTGTACCCACCAGAATGGGATCTTTACTATACCCAGGAGGATACAGTATTAAAGATCACATTTACTAGAGAATCATGAGGTAATATCACTATAAAATATCCTCAGGTATGAATTATGCACAGTCCCACTTGGTACTGTATAAAGGGGCCTTTTTGCCCTTGCAAAACTCTTTCTTCAGTGATTGAAATTAGAGAAATGATGGTACAAATCATTCCTGCTTAGGGGAAGAGTAGAATTTTCTGATCCATTTAACCTGATTCTATGGATAATTGTCTTAGTAGCTTTTATCCCTTCTGGATCTGATGCATGCTGAGTCTTTAAATACCCAGAATTTACCTGAATGCAATTTTCCATGAGCTCCCCTCTGTCAAATTCAGTTCTGGATAAAGTCTTGGTAAGATTTTTAATATATGCTCCTTTATCTCACAAGTCTCACAATATAAATACAAGGTTTCCTCCAGAAAACTGTAACAGAGCCATATGGTCACTCATAACATGGTTAATGTTCGAGCCAAGGAGTTACCAGTCACTTTAAATTTCCTCTATTAACTTTATTTGGAGACAAGTACCAGTTTTTCTGAGACATCTTGAAGACATTCACATCTGTGCTTAAACAACTTGGCCACTAGATGTCAGCACTTTTTCACTCAAATTAAGGAGGAAGAAGTATTTACCTGGCAGCATAAGGTTCCCCCAAAGCATTAGCATGCTGGGGCACATATATTTTTGTGGTGGAAAGACTCATTGCTTGGGATATTGAAAACCAGACTGGATAAGACTCTACAAATTGTATAGGAGGAAGCAATCCTACGCTGGCAGGAGAATGGACTAGATAATCCATGATCCATCTCTGCTTTCTATGGTTCTACTACAACTGCATGTATCATATGCCGAAATACATTCTTTAATATACTAAATGGAAAATACCCCATTAAATGTATTACCACGACAAACATCATCACACGCACCCTATGGTGAGCCATACTCTGTATGCTCTGGGCTAACAATCTCAGATACTGAAAGCTGAGTTACTTCCATGGCAAATTCTGAGTTTCATCAGGTGCCTGTGAAACGCTCTCTTCCCTAACATCAGTGGAAGATGAAGGAACTCAGCACCTTCTTTGCGACACTCAGCACCTTGCAGGTCTGGAATCATGAGCCAAATTGTGCTTTCAGTTACACCTGTAGAAGCCCAATGAGTTCAGCAGAGTTTCATGGGTGTAACTGAGGCCAGAGTTTGGCTCTGTGCTAACAAATATTGATGTACCTTATAGAATAGTATCATTCAGTATCATACAGAAGTAGCATGAACCAACTCCATATATCTACAAGAGCACTCAGTGACATGATACACAGTACAATTTTGGCTTTAAGTGGTGCTGAAGAAAAGGCACTGTTCCATCTCTCTGGACTCTGTTTCCCATATCTTCAGTGATGTTCAAGTAGGATGCTCAAGATGATTTTTTAGCGCTTTGGTTGCATTTTGAGACATATTTTTCCTTTGCAACTGAAACTTTGCTTTTCTTAATAGCTGACCTTATTACTAATGTAAACAACTGACAGCTAATAATTCATTATTTATCATTATTTCAGCATGACATCATTACACACATTCAGAATACTGCACTTCTCTGAGTTCCTGATATATCATTAATTCCTGCATTTATTTTTGGTAAAGAGATCAATTAAATTCTTTTATTACCTTTTCATCTCCCACCCCCCGTTCCTTACATTACCTTGTCCACTGCAATCTCTTTATGTTTCCCAGTCAAAGAAGTTAGACCAACGGTCTTGGAGCAGAATTGGATAAACACATATTGCACTAGTATATGAAGGATTTTGAGCTAATTAACAACAGATGCACTATGGTTTAATGCATTTACTGCCTGCACAACAAAGACATCTGTTACAGTTATCAGTGAAATACGTATGGATGACTAAGTGTTATCATTCAGACTATTTATTTCTTCTTTTGAAATTTAATCCAAGCTACAAAATATAGTTCAGGGTTTAGCTCATAAGTAATAAAGTCTGATGTGTCTACAACCACTTGCTGTGACACCACTGCAACCTCCTTAGTGAAAGTAGACACTATCCTGGCCACATTCTTTGTTTCTTCAGTATCTCAGTGAAACTAGTAGCCAAACAGCGTTGCTAGTTCAGGAATCTCTCTCTCTCTCTCTCTCTCTTTTTTCCCTCTGAAAGTCTTTGTTACACAGTTATTTATCAAGTTTTTATTCTGTCTGCCAAACCAGCAAACAGAGACGAGTGATATCAAATGTCCATGAGTTACAAACACATTGTGTGTGCATGCATCATTGTGCTGATGTATTGATACTCACAGTGCTGGCAGTGAATTCTGGTGGGTTGTCATTCACATCTGTCACCGTAATGATTGCAGTTGCTGTGTTTGAGAGACCATAGTTAAGATTTCCTTCCATATCTGTAGCCTGAACAATGACTGTGTACTGCTGAACTTTCTGGAAGAGAAAAAAAATACCATTTATGTGTCAAAATACCATAATATGTCTTGAGTTATTCCACCCCCCACATTTGTAGCTTAAAGGAATACCAAGAGTTATTTGGACTCAAAATGTCAGTCACAGGGTTGGGCAAAATTTACCTTCAAAACTTTTTATTTTTATGAAAAATGTGGTAGTTGACTAAGCAAAAATGTTTTGCAAGTGTCTGCTTTTTTAATATTTTCACTTTGTCAGAAAGTGCCTTTTTTTGGCTGAAAACAGTTTTCAGTTTTTTAGCAGTTTTTGGCTACTGAAAACTGACATTTTTTCAGTTTTGGACAGAAAGGTGAAGTTTTTCCACTGAAAGTTTTGCTGAAAACAAAACATTTAATGTTTGTTGAAATTTTCCACAGGGAACCTCTTCCCCCTCAATTTTCCAACTAGCTCTGATAAATTGGCTTTATAAAACCTAGGATTAGAAGAAATATTTTCATTACACACTTGAACAGAGGTAAAACTCAATCACAATTGGTTTTTGGGAGTCAATCATTCTTCTGCAGGGTTTGAAACCTAAATGTTGCCACCACATGCTATTTCATGAGAAGCAGAAAGTGAAATGACTATAAATAAAAGTGCAAACAACTAGTCTGTTTTCATTGTCCAACACAAATGAAAAATAAAAAGGAAACACATAGCATAAACATGGAAGAGTAAATAATATTTTTATAATCACTTCACTTTTGATAACCTGGAAGGGGGAAACTGACCTCTCTCATGGAAAACCATGGGATGAGCTGAAAGAGAAGGGAGAACTTTCCCTCATGGAATTGCCCTCAGTCCCGTTGGAGAATAGGATTTGCCATGTAGAAACAGCAAAAGATTTCAGCCTCAGAGATCCCATGAAATCTGCACAAATCTTGGGGATTCAGTGGAGACCTTCTGAGCTGGTTCTAGGGTTCTTTGCTGGCCCTTTGGTTCATGGACAATGCAGCTTTCTCTGCTTGTCACTGCTCCTGGGACTTCCCCTTTAGATTGGGTTTTCACAGAATGGAGGAGAGGGGAAGAGTTGTACAGACTCAGGCTGCATTAACTCCATGCAGTTAGAAAAGAGATGGTGCTTGTCCCCCAGCTTTGGCCCAGACCTCCATCTTCCCACCCGTTCTGTCCTCTGACCCACATGCAAAGGGGAAGATACAGTCACAGAGGGTCACCTCTATGTGCAGATCATGGGTGAATGATTTTCCTCCTATAGTCAAACCTTGGCATTCTTACTAAGTTCTCACTTATTCCCTATTCAGGCCAAACTAAGTAAGGATTTCAGAATTGGACCCCTACTGAAGTGACAGTGACACGAGGAAAGAACTTAAGATGTGTTATTCTTAATCCAGCGTTTTCCCTACAATAAAACTAAAGCATTTCACAATGTATGTGAGTAGCAGAGAGCTTTCCACACAGAACTGTTCTCTGTATACCTGTTTTCTCCAGTTCACTCTCTGTAAGTGACCCATTATCATTGAAATGCAGCATAAGGAAGTTTAACTTGGTTTTCATTTCAAAAGACTGGAGCATGGGAATCCAGAGTGTATTTTAAAATGTATAGTGACATTTGTATAAAGCAGCCTAGAAAAAGGAGCTTTTTTATTTACCCTTTTGATGGTAGAATTAATGTCAGCCTAAGATGCCCATTTCTTCTTAATCAAGAGAAGGGCAGTATTAAAGCAGTAGGAAAAAAAAGATATAGGACACAAACATTTTGCCAGACAAATGACAAATTTGTGCTTAGCCAACTCAGCAAGGTCAGTGGGGAAAGCATGCTACATATGAAAAAGCAATTGAAGAAAAAGCTAACATTCCTGGTAAGGGGGATTTTAACAAGGATAGAAAGTGTAATGTAACAAATCACTTATTGGTTATTGTTTTACCTGTGCTATTTTTCATTAGCAATGTGCTTTCAGTCCCATCCTTACTGGGAATCATTTAGAACTGAATTTCCACCAAGCGCTGATCTGTTTCCTTTCTTAATACTCACAACAGTCATGGGTGATCAGGGAGTAGTAAATTAACATTAATAAATAAAAGTGAACCAATTCAATGTTTGCCGCAAACTCCAGTTAAACCAAACCTAAACTTTTTGGATGTACCAAACAGTTTGGTTAATTTAAAGAACCACCTTTAAAGAACAAACTGTGAATATCAGATGTTTGTCCCTTAACAAACTACTGGAAATCACTCATATTCTATGGTGATGAGGTTGGTATAAGAACCTATATTGACTAGGACAGAAATTGGCCCTCACCTTATATGTGTACAAAACACCACAGGAATCATCTACACTTCTGAATACTCAGTTGAACCAAGACAAAACTCCTAACCTTTAGAGTTGCATCCAGTGATATGTCTCCATTTGGGACTGCAAGATGTATTGTTATTGATCAATATAGTACTAACAGTATCCAAACTAGGCCAGAGACAGGTATGAAAACCAGTTCCCTTGCATGAAGTGTGTGCAGTCTAAAAAACGTGAAATAAATGAGGAAGTGAGCCAATCAAAATCAGTGTGACTGAAAAGCAAAGCTAAGCATTAAGCCACAATCTCTAAGCGCATCACGCTGCCATTCTTTGGCTCACACGTCTGTACTATGGTGGGAAAGATTCTGGAATCTATAGGTCATTTGGGGAAGGTGCATTTTGAGGAGGGATGACAAGAAGGAAAAGATGGAGGCACGTTGGATTGTGCTCAGTGGGCTCAAGGCATATGAAGCTACATGGAAGAAAACCAAGACACAAGGCAACTAATTGAGTGACTTGGGGAAATAAAGGGGAGACTGAGGTGAGTGAAAGATAGAGGCAGAGTGTTACACAAGAACTAGTATGTGCAGGGCTTAGATGGTCAGGACAAGGAAGGTGAGGGAAGCCAATGAAGAAAAATGAATGGGGAGACGAACATTGCTAAAGCAGCTGGCATGTTAAAGTGCATGTAGGTATGATGTTTTTATGGTGAAAATGAGCTGAAACCCTGTTTTGTTTCCATCCGCTGATGTTACAAGTAGTTATTTCAATCTAAGAAAACTGAAAGTTTCTAGTGAGGATTAGGTCGATTTGGTTTCCTTCTCATTGTTCAGATATTGTTGCAATAATGGAACTTCCCTGTTTCTTCCTGTATCTTCCTTGCTGGTATAAAATGGAGGCCAGAATTTCAGTCTTAGCCTCACTCTGGGGGCTTTCAATGACAGGTGTTAACTCGCTGACTGGTGTAACAATACCTGACATCACATACCAGTTTTCACTGGCCCACTGTAATTGAAACCCATGTTGGAGGCAGTAGTGGGGCCATGTTAATTTATACTGCCTGGGACGGGGCCTCCTGTTTTTGTATAAAAACATACCAGGGAGGAATTGGTCAAGTCACAGGACTGCGTGCCAGGAAACTGTGGTTAAGCCTAAGGTTTCCCATCTATAGGGATAATAGTGCCTTCCTCCCAGGTGTAGTCCATTAATGTTTGTAAAACGCTTTGAGATCCTAAGGTGCTGTAGAATAGAAGCACAGTGTCATTATTAATGAATGTGCTCTCTCTTTATTTATTATTTAGTTCTCTCTCTCCCTCTCTCTCTCTCTCGAATTTACATGACCGATATTAGTGTTTGTATACAGCCCAATGATCATGTGTTGACTCAGTGGCATAGCTAGGAGTGGAAATTTGGGTAGGCTCCAACTTTTGGGTGGATGGGCAATGACAGACTGTGTTAGTTCAGGTTTCAGTGGTAGCCGTGTTAGTCTGTATCAGCAAAAAAATGAGGAGTCCTTGTGGCACCTTAGGGACTAACAAATTTATTTGGGCATAAGCTTTCATGGGCTAAAACTCACTTCATCATCTAGCCCACGAAAGCTTATGCCCAAATAAATTTGTTAGTCTCTAAGGTGCCGCAAGGACACCTCATTTTTTGTGTGTTAGTTCAGCTTCTCCCCTGATGCCACGCTCTCTTCCTAGCCCTGGTGCCTCCAGACACAGGGCTTCACCTGCCGAGCTGAGCACGGGAATGGGGCGGCTCAGAAAATGGCAGAGCAGAGCTGCTGGAGTGTAGCTTTCTGAAGGGTGGGCGCATAGCTCCGTCCTGGATTTCAGGTGCTCAAGTGACGCTCTGGGCTGCCGTGGCAGCACTATACCCCTGCTCAGATTTGGGCCTGGATGCTAAGTGAGTGGGTGGCAGGCCACCCAGGCCCACCCGTGGCTATGCCCCTGGGCTGAATTATCTTTTTAATGAGGTTTAAGCAATGGAGGGAGTGGGAGGAGGAGGAGGATTGGGGGGAGGGAGATTTAAAAGTAATCAGATTTCACAAAAATTAGAAAAATCAGATGGAAGTCCATATTAAAGACCACAGTTCAACAATGTCTGCATTTAAAATGGTGACACCACTTCCAGTGTTCATCACTGCAGCGAGATGTGAAGCAATTTAAAGCATTTCTTATTTGATGGCATAGCTGTTGCACACTATTATAAAGGCTTCAGTGCCTCAGTAACATAGCAGAAGAAAAATGTTCCTTACTTTCCATGAAAGAACAGGGCGATAAAACATTCCTCATCTGTGGGTTCTCTCTCTCTTTCTTTTTTTGAAGTTGCAGCTTCCTATTTTACCTTGTTTGCAACCCGACCCTTTCAATAGCTGTTGGGCTTAGAGGCTACCACTTACAGGTTTATCCATTGGAACAACCTGGGACTGTCAGAGCCACTCACTGCTCTTGTCTTTTTGTCTTGCCTCCAGGTAGGGCACTACAAAGGCAGTTTGGTTTCTGTGTCAAAAGCAATTCAGAAACTCATGACACTGTTAATGCAAACTTTACTCTGAACTCCAAGAATGAACCAGACCTTGGATAAGGCCACACTAGGCTCCATGCTAGGCTGAAAATCTAGATGGTATTAATTCATATTAGGCCTAAACCTGCAAAACTCCCATTACCTTTAATTCTTGGTTTATTTGCTTGTTTGTTTGTTTATTTATTTAAGTTGCTTAAATAAATAAAAATTTGCTTTGAAGAACATTTCTTGAGAAAAATCATCTGACAGAATACCAGATAAGGGACCAGAAAGTCTCATTTTAAAAAGTTTTGTTACTTCATTATCTTGCTTTTCTTTTTGTAATATAGAGCTCAGAACCTGCCATTCATTTGCGATACCAAAAGACCCTCTCTTGATAACACCAGACTGATAGCACAGTTTATTTATTTAATAAGGTGCCTCTTGTGAAACATCTACCGATAGTATAAAACACACAAACAAAACCCAAACACAGAATATTAAAAGAAGGAAAAATAAAAACAGGGAACAAGCCAACTAAATACAATACAAAGCTGGACAATGAAAAAAATGCAGCACAAGCACAACAAATTCAACAGTCAAATGACCCACCCATGGGGATATTCTCAAGCTAGGAAGAGGAATAGAGAAAACAAAAGTGCAATGGATACAAAAACAAGGGTAGGGGATCCAAACCCAGTCAAAAACACTACAGAGCAGCTAAAGTCAATGAGGCTTGAAGCATGTCCTAACGACAGATAGTGAGGGACCCAGGGAATAAAAAAAGGCCTGTCTTGTATGTAGCTGTCAGTCAGGGACATAGGGTGAGAAGCAAACTGCTGGTATAAAGCTTTGCTGAAAATCAATAAAGGAGACACTGATTTCCACCAGCTGAGGATCTAGCCCACTGGGTCTAGGGTAGATAAGGAAACATGTGTTGTCTGAACTACTAAAGAAAGTTTCTAACAAATGGAAAATGCTACAGCACTATGGTTGGAACTTCAAGTTGTATTAAACCTACAGACAGACAAAATGTAGGAGTATGTGGTTTGTAAAACCTGAGGCATTAGATTTGGATCCATTTCCACTGGCTTCAATGGGACTACTAACATGCTTAAAGTTAAGCATATGCCTAAGGGTACGTCTATACCCAGCCGCTAGTTCGGCGGCTGGCAATCGAACTTCTGGGTTCGACTTATCGCGTCTTGTCTGGACGCGATAAGTCGAACCCAGAAGTGCTCGCCGTCGACTGCGGTACTCCTGCTCGGCGAGAGGAGTACCGCGGAGTGGACGGGGGAGCCTGCCTGCCGCGTGTGGACCGAGGTAAGATCGAACTAAGGTACTTCGAACTTCAGCTACGTTATTCACGTAGCTGAAGTTGCATACCTTAGTTCGATTTGGGGGGTTAGTGTAGACCAAGCCTAAGTGATTTGCCTATATATGAATTTCTCTGCTGTGCAGAGGGCCAGCACAAGGCCTATTATATCATTGAAGTCCCATTGTAAACCCTATTTTGAGGGTTTGGGAGGATTTAAGTGGTGCATAGCTTGGTCGTCTGCCAAGGGGTGAGACCATTTGCATCAGTAATAGGATAAACTATCACTTCCCATCAACTTCATTCTGAAAATGTGAAATGTTGCATACTGCTTATTATACCGATTCTGGATGCTTTCTTAGGCTTAATATGACTCACTTTATATTCTGTTGGTGAAAGGTACAAGCTTTCAAGCTACACAGAGCTCTTCTTCAGGTCTGGGGAAGGAAATTCATGGTCCAGGGTTTTGGTGTCTAGCAGAGTTATGAATTTAGGTACACAGGCTCACATTTTGAGGGTGTTGAGCAGGTTTCCTCTAAGCATGAGTATTGAAAGATCAGATATGGAGTGATCACTTTGTGAAAAGCTTTCATCCATGGGTGACAGAGTGTTTTTGTCGATTATCATTTTTCTATGCAAGCTCATTTGAAAGAGTATTGATTGCCTGGTTTAATCCACACAATTGTTATTGGGGCATTTGGTGCACTGGATGACGTACTCCACATGTTGTGAGAGGCGTGTGTAGGAACCCATGAATCTTGAAAGGTATGTTGTGGGGGGTATTGATCATCATAGCAGTGGAGATATGTCTGCAGGTTTTGCATCTGATATTCTGGCAGGGTCTAGCTTTGAGTTGGTGTGTCCTGGTCTATGAGGAGCTGGCTTCTGATGATGAGCTTGGCAAGGCTGAGGTGTTGTGTGAAGGCTAGAATAGGGGGTATGGGAAATATTTCTTTCAGTATGTGGTCCCCATCTGTTTGATTATACCCCATAGGGGTTCCAGTGACACAACAGGGACACTGGCTTTATGGATCATTACAATAATTTGTAACACAACATACTGCCTGGTACCTTTAATTGCCTACTTCAAACCCACAGTAACAATCTAGCCCTCAATTTCCCATTTCACTTCAAGTGGCCACCTACAACCTGCACTACTCCTTAAGCTTAACAATCTGTCCCAACTTGTGTTTAGCTCAGACACTCTGATTACCTTCCCTAGACCTGAAGAAGAGCTCTGTGGAGCTCAAAAGCATGTATCTTCCACCAAAAGAAGTTGGTCCAGTAAAAGATATTACCTCATCTATTTTGTCTCTCTCATATCTTGGAACCAACATGGGTACAACAACACTGCAAACAAACTTTGTATTTCCATCCCGGTAAAAATATCACAGATCTTATGTATTATTTTAATAAGTGATTAAAAATATTAAAAACATAACAAAACAGAGTCTTTTTGGATCATGTTGAAGTTACTTGTAAAGTATGGGGATAGCAGAAAATCAGATCTCCTGGCATGCTCTATGTACAAACAATTTTGAAAAAAAACAGAACAATTTTCTGTCCAAAAATCACTACATGTTTTTGCAACAAGGATTTAAGTGGAGAGGTTTTCTATTTTATGACCCCTTTTCTTAACACAAATCAATATCACTGAGCTGGCAAGTTACATGGCCAAAAACAAAGGAATCTGTGATCTGAACAAAATTACAGTTATTACATATGGCTATCTCCATCAAGACCCAGACTGGCATGACAGATACCTTTTCCAAGAACCTGGCAGCACAAGTTATTGTTGTGAGAGTTTATAAACAAGAGTAGAATATATTTACAAAGAGGCTCTAAAGGAATTGGGCATTTTTGAGGCAAAGAGCAACAATAAATAAAACCTATATGTGATTTATGGTCCAAATTTTCAAAAGTGCGTGCACAGTTGTTTTATGCACACAACTGTGTTCCCAATATACACCTGTAATGCATGCAAATTGGGAACTGTATGTCAAAGTCCAGAAATACAGTAATTATGTGATTAAATTAGTCCACATTAGTGGACAGAGTTTGCAAAATTCAGACCTACATTTTCAAAGCACAGTTAAAATATTTTCCAATTACACCTCTACCTCGATATAACGCTGTCCTCGGGAGCCAAAAAATCTTACCGTGTTATAGGTGAAACCGCATTATATTGAACTTGCTTTGATCCACCGAAGTGTGCAGCCCCCCCGCCCCCCAGAGCACTGCTTTACCGCGTTATATCCGAATTCGTGTTATGTCAGGTCGCGTTATATCGAGGTAGCAGTGTAATTACCACTTTCCTAGGAGTGGGTGTCTTTCTAAATTTACCACCTTGTTTGTTAAAGCAATATAAGGTTACAGGGGTATTGCTTCTGAGTGGGGAATTATTGGAGAAAGAAAGAGAAAATCTATACGTATTGAAATTTCCTATTTCTTCTCACATCTATCCTTACATCTTCTCTTCTGCTATTTATGTGTTTTTTATCTGCTTCATACTACTGCAGTAATGCTGAATGCCAATGAACGTAAACCTAGTGTAATTCTCTTTGGCTAATTTATTTTTGGGCCAATAATAACTTGGTATTTGCTTTTCAGTATAAGGTATCTTGCGTTATCCAATGGCCTTGTGAATGTAATAAATATTGTAGCCCAATCAGGAAAGTCAGATTTTTAAAAAATTGTCTGTCTGTACTGAAAATAGTTTCTGCAGAGAGATCTAATTATCAATCACTTAAATAAAGCTCAGGAGGACAGATTTTTAAAAGAGTTTAGCACAGAACAGCTCCCACTTAGACACACCTCAATATAGGGCCAGGTTTCCAAATTGCTTAATTCCCATTCAGGAAGCTAAACAAAGCAGGCAGATTTCAAAAAATGCTCAGAGCATCCAGCACTCTCACTGTTCTGTCAATGAATGGGTGGGTTTGTGTGTTTCAAAATCTGATCCCTTCATTTAGGTGCCTAAATGGGAACTGAGTTCCTTTTGAAATCTGCCCCAGGTTGTGGGTGCTTTGCCCTTTTGAAAATCTGCCCTTTTTCTTTTTCACTATAGTGACAGGTCATGTCTTTGGGTGGGTTGTTGGCAGGGGGGATCAAACCTGGGACCGCTTGCTCTTAAAGCATGAGTCTCTAGTGCCTGAGCTAAAAGATACAGCCAGGTTCGCCAAGTCATGAGCAGGATCATCAACCTCTGTATGTGGCCCAGCCCCTCCAGAGGTGTGTTTCATTTACCATGTGCTAGGTAATAACGTGAGAGACTCCATGTTTCTAAAACTAAATTGGGTCTTTATTAAGAGAACTATTTACAGAGATGCTGCCACTGCAGATAGTCTTAAAGCCACATGCAAACAGACTGACTTCCTGGTGCCTCCTTCAAACTCTTCCCTCCTGCAACCTGTGCTCCTCCCTCTGAGTTCCATGCTACAAGAGGGTTCCAGAGTGTCACACTAGGTCCAGTGGCTTACGGTAATAATGTTATTTTTTATTCCCTAAAATTTCTACTCCCACAGGATAAAATTCACCCCATGAAGGGGGCCAGTATAATACCTATGGACCACCTAAATCCAACTTCCACGAACACTCTCATGTATTCTCTCTCCTCCCATTTGCCGCTTTTGTAAGTGAAGCCCAAATCAGACTGATTTACATTGCTTTGTTACTCAATGCAATTCAATTACAATGTTGTTCAAACAGGTAATATTTCACCTACAGGAAGTACATGCGAAAAGCTGGCATAAACAGATCAGCTTTAAATGGGAAACTTTCTCTGCTATTCATGCACAGGCTGAAATTCACTCCTGCGCACAGGACCAGCCCAGAGCCTAATCGCCACCGAACGCCCACCTAAACTTTACTTTGAGGACTTAAATGGGACTAAGGGGGGCAAATGCCTCCCTGTGCTAGCCCGCTGCACAGTGGTGAATTTCCACATTCAAGTGCTGATTTTTACTGTGACTCAAAAGAGACCAGAGACACAAAATATTTACTTAGAAATACACCTCTACCTCGATATAATACGACCCGATATAACAAATTCGAATATAACGTGGTAAAGCAGTTATAAAGGGGCGGGGGCGGGACTGCGCACTCCGGTGGATCAATGCAAGTTCGATATAACGTGGTTTCACCTATAACACGGTAAGATTTTTTGGCTCCCGAGGACAGCGTTATATCGAGGTAGAGGTGTAATTCACATGAGCAATCCGAATGTTCACTCTGATTCACGGGCCAAAGCACAGGAGGGTTCTGCCCACAATACCACGTCAGCCAGAAAAAATGCTCCATAAACCTTGGTAAAGCATTGAAAACATCGTATGTCAGGGTTTCTTGAGACAGGTAGAATTCCAGAGGCCACAACCTAGCCCAGAATTTTCATTTTAACACTGCAAAGTTTTTGAGAGCTGACCTTCAATAAATAGGTTTCATCTATCAGTGTGACTAATAATCACAAGTTCTGCTTTAAAAAAACACAACAGTCCCTCAATGATTTAAACATGTAAAACACTCTCACACCTTATATTATACATCTCTGTTTGTTTCCTAAGCTATTACTCTTTGTCTTTTAAAATGCTGTGATATGCAAATACTTTCTTGTTTTAAAAAACACCTTCTGAATTGACAGATACTTGATCATTTCTTTTCCTGCTTCAGCTTTTCCGGGAATAGGTGTCAAAAGCTTAAATATAAATGTGAATCCAGTTTAATACATGTGATTTAACATTAAGGATTTCTTGTGTGGTTACTTCTGAAAGCACAGTTCTTCATTCTGCTGGTGTTTATATCATCTCAATAATGTTATGTTAACTCCAGTGCTTTTGCATGAGGAAGTGTTTTAAGAGTTATCTGAAGGAAAGTGGAAATAATATTAATCTTTTTCACTATAGAGATTATAAAGTTAATAACAGAGCAAAACCCTTGTTGGGTTCTGTTCTCTGGCTCCTGAGCAGGTTTGGACACAATGGAGCAGAGTCTCTGCCCCTTGTTTGTTCCCTTTGTGCTGCTCAGCTGGTGTGGGAATGGCAACCTCCTTTTAGTACACAGCTGGCAGGCCTGGAGACAGTTTTGAGGGCTGCTATACCTCCCCTCCTGAAGTCCCCAGTACACAAGGCATGTCAGAGGCACAATGTCGCCAAATCTCATGATTTTATCCTGAGATTGACTGGATTTGGTATTTTTCTTGAAGACCTGGTTCCAGGAATCATGTGAGCATGTGAAAAATCTCACCTCAAAAAAGTACCGGTAAGTTTCTAGCCCTTGTGGGTGTGGAGAAAGCTCAGAAACATGCTCACTAAAGTCTGGAAGACAAGAAGGCAAATAAAAAGAACCCCACATTTATTTAATGTATTTATGTATTTATTCATTATAAAATTGCATGGTTTTTAAACCCATAACATGATTTTGGGGGGGCCTGGCTCATGATTTTTACTGCTTGGGGCTGACAATCCTGAGGGTCTGTCCCCTGGGGAAGGGAAGTGGCTGGAGGGTGATGGACTCCAGCTATTCCCAGTTGGTATACTTCTTACAAGTGGGTTGAATTTTTCCCCTGGAATACCAGACAATAGATTAGTGCAGTGTTTCTCAAACTGGGGCCGCCGCTTGTGTAGGGAAAGCCCCTGGCGGGCCGGGCCAGTTTGTTTACCTGCCCTGTCCGCAGCTCCCACTGGCCGTGGTTCACCGCTGCAGGCCAATGGGGCTGCTGGAAGCAGCAGCCAGTGCGTCCCTCGGCCCGCACCACTTCCAGCAGCTCCCATTGGCCTGGAGCAGCGAACCGCGGTCAGTGGGAGCTGCGATTGGCCGGACCTGCAGATGGGGCAGGTAAACAAACCGGCCCGGCCCGCCAGGGGCTTTCCCTACACAAGCGGCGGCCCCAGTTTGAGAAACACTGGATTAGTGTGATCAAAGTTTTGGAAAGCAAACCAAAAAGTCAGCAGACACATCCTGTTCCTGTGAAACATACAAGCAATACATATAAAAAAGGCACTTCTCTGCTAGGAAGGGGGCCTGTTGAAAAATACCACAATCAGAGTAGTCAGTCAATCCCCATACACCCGCCAAGATATCTATCATGCTCTGACCTTAGGCAGGCACCATAGATGGCGAAAACATGTTTCAAAAATGCTCTGTATCTAAGGTTAATAGCGAAGCATGTTCTGTTTTTACCTGATACTAGCTCTAGATTATGAGTTGCAAAGGGTGGGGTTAGAGGCCACATCATTTTTTATTCTATTTGTTTGGTTTAGGAGAATGCCATTACTTGCACATGGCTGCCTGAAAAACAGTAGACTGTATTGAAAAACAGAAGCTGTTAAACCCAAAGAATTTTTTCATCGCTAAATAGCACCTTTAAATTCATCTCATTCTTCAAAGTTGACACAAGCATCTACTTTCTAAATTGTGCCTCTATAGTTAAGTTTGTGTCAGCGTTTTCTATTTTCAGGGGTTTTATAACAAGGCCATACAATTTGTTTATTGACTGAAACTTGGCAAAAGGCACAGCAAGCATGGAGCAAATTGAAAATAAAAGGTTGGGCTGTTTTCAAATTATAGGTGTGTGTATGTGTGTGTTTGGGGAGCAGAGGAGGAGAGAGAAAAGAAACTAGTGTTTTCAGGTGCTTTTTCGTATCCTTTTAAAAATGAAGGCCCCAATCCTGCAGATGGGTTGCCACACCTGCACAGAGCCCTGCCAAAGTCAATAGGGTCTCTGTACACTCAAATCAATTTGTCCAGGCACAATAGATTGCAAGATCTGGACCTAAACTAGCCCGGCGGCACCAGACTAGTTTAGAAAACGTCAAAGTTTTCAGACTTTGCAAATGCTAGAATTCCTTCCGTGGAACTGTTTCCAATAGGAGAGCCCAGCCATCTGTTTCATGACTTTCCAAAATGAGCATATTAGAAAATATTGTGCTTTAGAAATGTGCACTGTGCATATGGGTCTGAGACTCAAAATAAGGCACCTGAAAAGTAATAGTGCAAGAGGCTTAAATGATGGTCAACTATATTTTGTGACCTTCTTACCTCAGGCAGAAAGCAAAGAGCAACTTAAATCTAAGAGCTGCCACTTTCGACTGATGTCAATATTTTGTATGCTTTATGCTCAGAAGATTCCATTTTCATTTTAGAAATCACTTGAAAATAGGATTGAGGAACAAGATTCTGGCTGTGGCAATTTTTGCAAAATTACTGTATTATTTCCAGCTTTTCCAGGGCAGAAAAATACTCAACAAAAGTTTAATATATCTAGGTGGCCATACAGCAACTGTCATTGTCAGCAGATGCCCTTCAGTAAATATGTCAGAGTTGCATTCATGCTGCCGACAGTTTGCGTTTGCCTTGTTATGACAATGGCAGTAAGTGTTAGAGAAAACCTAATCAGGTGCCATGAAGAAGGTAAAGGGAATGACGATATTTAAAAAAAAAAGTGCCCTCCTCTGGAGTTCTGCAAAGCAAATCCTTCTTGCAGTATGTAACTTCTTGGAGATTACCCGAAGGCCATGCTTTAGTTTTAAAAAATCCTAGTTATGTCCCTTGCACTTTCATAATCTGCAAAACCTTTGCTGTCAAATGCTGCCAGAGCAATTTAATAAACAGGGAGAATGCCTTAATGTATTCTGAAACCTGAAAACCACCCATCATTAGTCCCACATGCTGTTTCCCTATTTTCTCTGCTTTAAGCCATTTAGCTGCTACAGCTGTTTTCTTTGCAAATCTGACTTCTGTTTTTATCAGCCTGATTTGTTTTCGGGTGTATCTGGTTTGATTAAAAAGGAAAAAAAAAACGACATGATTCGGTTTTAGGGAAAATTGCCTCCTTTCTCCAACTCTGTTGGCTGGGCTGCTTAAAAAACATAATCAAGAAGAATAAGATAAATCTAGGTCAATGAATGTTGATAATATTGTCCCTCTCATTTTTGTAGGGAAACGAAAGAGGCCACAATCAAGGTGCCACTTTTCATGGGTAGCTGAAAAAATGCAGCAGTCATAAGTTTTAAGTCCCTACAGTCTCGCGTTAATGCACCCATCTTAAAAAAACACACTAAAATATTTCCAATCCATTTCATTAAATCATTTGCTATATGTTAGAAAATATATATATATATATATATTTTCTATCTATCTTGTTTCTAACAAAGCATCGAAGGGTCTAGGATTTTGGATCCTAAAGATTATGGCACTTTGGAGCGCACCACAAGCCTTGGGAAGCTAAGGAGCATTGACTCTGTATGGAATGAACAAACTATACTGCTGCAAATCTAGTGTCATCCAACATTTAAGAAATTACTTCACTTTGATTAAATAGCTTTGCTTGCTTCTTGCTAACGGCATATCACATATGCGCTTATACCTTATAACGAATGCAGGGGGACATCCAAAGAAAGAAGGAACAAGTTACATTGGAGAAAGTAACTGACTAATTTAAATTCAGCAAAATGAAAGGTTAGTGGGAAGTAGTAAAATAACTGAACAGCGAATGTGAGGTTCTCCCTACTCTATTTCCCCTACAATTTGTTTTATACAGTATTGGCAGGCCCACGTTGGCTCCCTGGGTCGATTTGCTGAGAGAGACTGTGATTGACATTATTATTGGAAAAGAGACTAAAAGTCAGAAAAGACTAAGAGGAGCTTCTGCCAAAGGAGAACTCTGAAGGCAAGTGACCGTTTCTCTGCCATTGCGCGGAGCATAGCCTTCATGAGCCAAATTCTCCTAGGGAAACACCACTGACATCAGTAGGGAGTCACCGGAGTAAGGTCCAGATCCAATTTGGTTCCTGGCCAATGGGAGCTGTGGGAAGTGGTGGCCTGGCCCGTGCCGCTTCGCGCAGCTCCCATTGGCTGGGAATGATGAACCACAGCCACTGGGGAGCTGCGAGCGGCCGTACCTGTGGACATTTAGGTAAACAAAGCGTCTCGTGGCCCACCAGGGCTTACCCTGAACAAGCCGCAAACCAAGTTTGGGAACCACTGCTCTAGAGGAAGACGTAGAAACAATGACCAACAATTTTAACACTGTAATGAATGAGGCAGCAAAGTAACGTTGAAAGTCATATTGAACAGATTGAATCGACAAGCGGAGAATATCATCGCTGAAGAACAGGCTGGCTTTCATGCTGGAAAAAGTACCACAGAGATGCTTCCCTTGAGTCCGGCCCTTTTGCAGGGCCAACTGCAGGATCTTGTCCTGGTTCTGTAGCCCTACCCCTTTTCTTTCCCCATTGATCAGGTCCACAGCCAGTCTCTCCTCCCAGGAGAACACTTCCTCTCTTAACTGACTACCTTCCACTCTTACTTTTAAGTTCCTCCTTCAACCTAACTATGCCTTCCCCAGGTGTAATAGGTAAGGTCAATAGAAGTTTCAGGCTCATTTTAACCCTTTCTGGGGTGACATGGGGTTTATACTCCCCATCAGAGTCATGTTGCATCTGAGAGATTTCTTCATGATGAACGGGACTTTTTTTTTCTTCCAATATCGGCCCGTCAACTTTAATGATGTTCCCTTCTCTAGAATCACCCCTATGGACAGGTAAGATCGTTATTCAATGAGAGCAATTATTACTATACATGAAACAAACTGACCACGTCAACTACCGTAAAAGAACTTAGTGTGAACAATTTTTTTAAAAGTACTCACTCTGTGTTTTGAGGTATAACGTATTGAAGGCAAGGGTACATTTATTAATTTAAAAGGAAGAAGTAGATTTAGATGGGTTTCCTTTAATTCTAAAATGTTCCAAACGTAAAGGGAGACTTTTGGCAGCATAAATTGGGCCCTTTTTATAAGTATAAAGAATCAAGCAGTAGCCACAAGCCATTTCAATAATTGAAGGCAGGATTTAATTTTCTCAGATCAGACCCTTAATCAAGCAGTATTTAATTCCCATACTTTTTGTAATCCAAGGGATGCATAGGATCTTTACAAGTGTCAAAGGCTTTTAAGTGACCAGTAAGCAGGTTCCATCTTTGCGGGGCAAATTTCATAAAAGAATCATCCATTGACATGATCCCAGAGTCTCGTAATATGGAATTAATTTCACATTGCCACAAGGTACCAAAGAGGAACTTGCCAATCATATTTACATGATGAAATGTAATTCATGTGGATATAAGACTGGAGAAACACTGAAGTTTCCTGTTCAGTAGCTGCAAGGGGGAGTTTCTGTAGCTAAGCTTTCTGCAATTTTAGCTACCTTCATTTAAAAAAACATTAGGCTATGGAAGATCTGAATTTCATCTGGGAAGCAAAATGACCCTGAATTTTAAAGTTGAATTTAGCAGCATATATTCTAAAATAGTCAAACGTAACGAGCCTAAACTGAAAAAAAATGTGCAAAATATAATTTTGACAAAATAATTAATTGAGGTTAACTCGAGACCTGATCATATTCAATGCTTCACTGAATGCTTATTAAAATGACATACATAATGGTGGTGTATTTTATTTTATTTATTTATAGATACAAGCATTAACAATTTCATCACCGTGATACTTCTGTGAGGTAGGGAAGTATTATCATGCTCATTTTTCAGATGGAGACCTGAGACACAGAGAGATTCAGGACCATATTTTTGAAAGTATCCACTAATTTGGGGAGCCCAGTTTGAGACACCCAGGCCTGATTTTCAGAGGTGCTGGAAATAGTCTTATTCAATGGTTGAATTTTCCTGGAAAGTTTGAGGCAAATTGTAAATGGCGATATGGAGACCAGATGTCTTAAAGAATGTTTAATTGCCGTGTCGATGTTCTGGTTCGGGCTGCAGCCTGAGCTCTGGAACCCTCCCACCTCTCAGGGTCCTAGAGCCCGGGCTCCATATGAGCGCGGACGTCTACACTGCAACTAAACCAGGGGTCGGCAACCTTTCAGAAGTGGAGTGCCGAGTCTTCATTTATTCACTCTAATTTAAGGTTTCGCGTGCCAGTAATACATTTTAACGTTTTTAGAAGGTCTCTTCTAGAAGTCGATAATATATAACTAAACTATTGTTGTACGTAAAGTAAATAAGGTTTTTAAAATGTTTAAGAAGCTTCATTTAAAATTAAATTAAAACACAGAGCCCCCCGGACCGGTGGCCAGGACCCGGGCAGTGCGAGTGCCACTGAAAATCAGCTCATGTGCCGCCTTCGGCACGCGTGCCATAGGTTGCCTACCCCTGAACTAAACAGTAGCCTGAACCCTGCGAGCCCGAATTAGCTGGCATGGGCCAGCCGTGGGTGTCTAATTGCAGTGTAGACATACCCTTTAAGTCTTGAATATTTTCCCATTGGTCTGGAGGTGAAATTGTGAATGAAATAATCTTCACCCTGGAGAATGCCAGTGTGGCATCCTCTCCCTCCAAATATATCTCATGTTCTGAAATCTCAACTCCCAGCATGATAAGGGGTTAAATAAGCATAACCTTGAAATCAGAAGTCTCAAAAACCACATTGTTATTTTCTTTTGGATCTCTTTTTGTTTCCTATCCCAACAGAAATTTTGGAAGGAGTTACCTGAACTCATTAGGATTAATTCTCTTCTCACACTCATTTTAGAATACTGTAACTCCATTCACTTTAATGAGGTTACTCCTGAGATGCACAGGTGTAAGAGGAGTATTAGGCCACCTTTATAGCCATACAAAAGCCTGCAAGCAATTTATACTGATGAACCATTGACACTTTTTGAGAGGAAAATAAATAAATAAATAAATAAATAAACCATACTTTAATCTTCTATAGTGCTTTTCACCTGAGGTTCTCGAAGAGTTTTACAAACAATATAGTAATTATCCTTTATAACACCCATGTGAGTTAGATGCATCCTATATTTCCTCCATTTCTTGGACAAAACTATTTTGTGAAAGTACAGAGAATGGAAGCTTTACAGCAGTGCTATATTATTATGTGCTATTCTGACCTGGTAGGACCACCCTCTTTAGGTAGGATGTGAGGGGCTTTAGACCCTGGGCATGGGTCTCTCCTAAGTAGAAGCTGCAGGCTGTGATAAACTATGGGTCAAGGTTTTTGCGAAGCAGGTTAGCCCCCTGCAGGGAATAAGGCGAGACCATGAAATGTATTTAATTTTATCATGAGTTGCAGTCACTTTTGTATCTCAGAGGTGAAAAGGTTTTATCTTTGCAGCAACTCAGCCCCACCAATCGCACTGCTTGCTTTACTTCCGAGTTTATGGAAGCTATATAGATTTTTTTATTTCTCCTTTCTAGTAGCAAATGTCAGTACAGTCCAGGTTTTGAAATTTATTATGTGACAGAAGAAACAAAGCGCTAACTTAAATCAGCCATAACAGGTCCTTAGTTTGAGTCCTCGGGGTCTCTAACTAAACTATTAGCCCATGGAGTCATTGATTTAGATGATACCACATAAAGTTCTGTCACTTTCAGGAAGCACAAGTGGAAAAATACAATACATGTAACTACGATCCTATTTTCAACATTCAACAGGGGAGGCTATAATACAACTAAAAGTTTTACCGATGCCTATGAATGGGGGAAAACACAAAACAAGGATTAGACGGTAGTACCACAACTCAAGATTTATTTTGGTTTGCTTTGGAAATGACAACTCAGCCTGCAAATTAAAACTCAGCCTGCTCCTTTGAGGTGCTAAGACCCTCCTATGAGGTTGGAGTCTTTGGGAGTTGAGGGTGTTGCTGTAATAATGGGGCCTACAATTTACCCTAATTGCGAGCTCAACTGTAAAAAGTAAGTGAACGTTCATAAAATATCACAATAACCTATACTAACAAATGCTGACAGGAAAAGGTACGAAAGGGAGACAGAGACGGAATTATTCCAAACAAAAAGGCCCCCTGATCTAAGCATTAAGATCATGCCTGGTAAACAAGAGGAACTGAGGTCTGAAAATTAATACACCAAAATTGGTATGTTGGATGTTAGGACTAATTAGTGGACAGAATAATGAGGGGATGGACCATTCACCCATCGCTCTCTTTTGGGGTCCTTAAGAAAGAGACTTTGGGGAGAAAAATTGGCTACAGAAACGAGCTTCACAATCACTGCTGCCACTCCTACCATCGCCTGTGACCCCAGACCTTCTGCTTCCTAATCCTAAAAGATGTCCTGACCAGATCGGGCCAGAGAGAAGGATCTAGAGAGAAGGACCACCAGGTCCACTAACTCCAGCTGAATCCTGAACACCATCTGGGATGTGACACTTTGTCTTCCCTTCCCCACCCTATGTCCTTTTCCTTCCCCACCTTATTTCTTCCCTTTCCTATCCCTCTCCTTTTCCCTTCTGCCTAATAAAAATCTGGCTTAGCAGGCAAAGACTCTGTATTTTGCAACACTGCTGTAAGCCTGTGACCAGAAAGAGACAACTAAAAACAATGCCCTAAACAACCTGATGCTGGTACAAGTTTACCAAGTCCCAGAGTGGCAGATGAGACTGTGACCTGTGCCTGTTTTCCTCCATCAGTGAGGTTGCAAGTGAAAGTCAACACCAGAGACAGAAGCTGCATTTTCTCTCTTTGCTTTTCTTTTCTCTTCTCTTGTGTGTGTGTTGCTCTTGTTTTGTCTTCTAGGAAACAGGCTCAGACTAACAATAATAGAACAACATCAGCTCCAGCCCATCATAACTAACTTCTTCTCTTTTCCCCCCAAAAAGGACAGTTATTACCATCTATGATACCATCTAAAAGACCGTCAAACAAGCTTTTTATTTTCTTCTAAAAACTCTCTCAGGCTATAGGGAAAGGGAACAAGGGATGTTAAAATGAACGCCTTATTTAATACTTTACATTTCAAATGCTTTGATGGGTTTTTCTTTCTTTCTGTATTTTAATAGACATCTAAAGGGATTTTTAATTGTGTGTTTGCCACTGTGCTAAGCAGGCTGATGTCTCCATACACCAAACCCCAACCTTGCTGAACATTGCTGAATGTTGGACAGTGACTGGGTTCTGTTAACATCTTTGGGCCCCTCCATTCCATCCAAATTAATTGAGATAGTGGTTTGGTTTTTTTAAATGTTTTATTGAAATACTTCTAAATGCTGGGCGTGATCCTCCGCTGTGTTAGGCTCATGTTTAGCACAGCTGATAGATATGGGCAAAAGTGGTTCTAAGCAGTGGTGCAGAACCTAGGGATGCTGGGGGTGCTGCTGCACCCCCTAGCTTGAAGTAGTAATAACAAATACATGGTTTCCATCATCAGCAACCCCACTATAAAAATTGTTCCAGCACACCTGCTTCTAAGCAATTTTTATGCCTGTCCCTATCCTGGGGGCCACTGAAGGTCAAATAAGCTCCTGGTTCAAGTGACAGCAGCCACATGATAGCTCTAATATGTGCAGGTTTGGTACCATTCCACTGGCCGGACATTGGCAGAGTTTCAGAGAGCCCTATCCTCTCTGAGCTGCATCACGACCCCTTGTGTTGGCTCCCTGCATTGGTGGTCAGCCCCCAAAACAAGAGGAATTCTACTCACCCCTTTTAGGGCAGATTTAAGGTCCCTCTACATTGCTCGCAGGGGTATGCAGGGGCTGAGGATCTGGCCTGCTGTCATTCATCAGCTCCCTTTTCAAGTAGAGTGGAGTACTAAAAACTAAACCCTGTCCCAAGAGCACACCCAGTTCCTGCTGATTTCTGCTCAGAATTGGGCACTGATTTTTTCATAAAAAGAAACAATCAAACAAAATTGACAAATGGAAGCTTTCAGCTGGATTGTGATATATTCGGTATTTCTTTAAAAGCTGCTGATGTCTAATGGAAAATGTCCATTTAGAACCAGTGAAGGTTTCTTTAGCCCATATTTTTTGCATTTCCTTTCCATCATTTTTCATAGCTAAGGACATTTGCTACTCTGCTCACTCCCGGCACCTTGAATTGTATCCTCTGTGGCCTCAAAACTGGTTGCTGTGGAGATGACCGATGCCACAAACAACAGTTTACATCTTCGAGTGGAGAAGGAGTACTTTGGGAAACGATATGTTCTTCAGCAACAAAGGTCCACAAGCATTTTTCAAATCTTATATGGGAGAATGGAGAAGATGATATAAGCAGGACTCTCTTTCTAAACAGAATGTTTTCCGCAAAGTTTTCTGAGAGGTGTCAGCTGCTTTTCATATCACACAGAAGCAAGGTACAGCACCTTTCTAGTTTTGACACCAAAGAACATTTTCTACCTGTATTTGAATAATACGAATATATTAATTAAAGTTGATAATGGCTGATAATGATTTCCATCAGCAGTGGAATGAGGCTATATTTATCTTTAGCTATGAGATCCTTATGCCTAATTATAATTTATACAGAGAAGATCTGAAGTAATGTGAACTTGCCATTTTAACAAATTTCCTGAAAACACCCTTAAAGCAACAGAACGTTGTTTTCACCGGCATCCTTTGCTGAAGATCTAGAGGGAAGGGGTTCCATGCAGGAGAGGAGCTCTAGGCAATCGGATTTTGCTGCAAGCAGGTACACTTGAAAAGAAGCTGATTTTGAGGCCTGTCACAGCTGGGACAAAAAATATTTGCCCACAGTTTAGCAAAAAATTATAGACATGGCTTTGCAGGCAGAACCCTACAGAGGTTTGTAGATGCAATCAGAGGTGAAAGTAAGAGGAGATCAGGGAGCGGGGACCATAAGCTCAGCTAACTTTCCTCTGAAAAAATCTGAGGGGCATTCTCTCTTTTCCTCTGGGCTTTGGTGAGCAGCATTCCTCCACAGCTCCCACTCTTGCCCTGGCTTGAGTGGCAGTGCTCACCACTGCATGCCACTTGCTTTGGGATCAGCATTCCTCCACAGCTCCTCCAGCTTGGTTAAGCAGCACTCTCCCACAGTCCCCCCTTCTCAAGCTCCATAGTGCCACCTAATGTGGTGAGAACTCCCTCTCCTCTTTCAATCTGTTTTAACCTCTGGAACGCTCAATGCCCAACAGAGTTCACACCTTGGCCAAAGTCTCCTGTTTTCCCCAAGTGCCATAAGGGGAAGCCGGATGTCGAAAATCTGTCCCAAAAATCCAAATCTTGTTCCTAGTGGAAGTTGATGGCAAAAGTTCTCTTGACTTGAGTGGAACCAGAATTCACCCAAAAGACAGAGAGTAAACACAGAAACTTTCTTAAATATTTGTTAAGGTAAATCTAAAAAGCCTGTCTAGGACAACATTAATTACATTGTACAGCAATCAAAACAGAGATAGTGAGTCTAATGAATCCCTTCTCTTACCTTTGGAACAGAACTGGAGTGTCTTGTTCACCTCCTTATTAGTCCATAAATATTCTAATTAGGAAGCAACTCCAGATGAATAGGATTAGCAATAAGGACATTTTAGACTAGGTACACAAGAGATACTCAAAACTCTCATGTCTTATCTAACACTCTCCTGACATTTATAATCATGTAGAAATGCTACATTTACATAGCTCTGCCTAATTAGACATGGTTGCAATTATGTTTGTGGGCTTTTTTTCTGCCCAAGTATGACTTAGACAGTCAAAAGAGGAATCGGGAATTGAAAAGAAGTTGCAGCAGAAAAAAATGACATACAATTTTTTAAAAAACTTTTTTCAATTTTAAATGTACATTTTAAAATCTAAGTTGTTTTGATCCTACACAAGCCCTGGATGTCACCGATCCAATTTCAGAATCAGTTCCATGCTGCCAAATTTTCAGAATCAAGCACTAGGATGAACTAAATGTAAAGTGAGCTACAATAGTACAACTAGACGAGTCTGGTGGTTATCAGCACTTCAAGAGTAGGCATTAAGTTAGGCATTGATCCTGCCAAGACTTATACGTGTGAATAGTCCCGCTGACTTCGATGGCACTCCTCCCATGCCTGAAGTTAATCACATACACAAGTGCTTGAGGGATTGGGGCCTGGTAGTGCTATGAAGATCATTTGAAGCAGATAAGCTACTGTCAGCCATTTTTTCACCCATTCTGTGCAACTGAGTATTCGTGTCCAGTGAAGACCTGAATGGCCAATTAATACTGTCCTACTGTCTTTAGATGGCACCCCATTGGTTCCTGATAAAGGAGTCACAAAGAACTGTGGATGTAACTCTCGGAAAAGATCCTGTGCATGCTCTAAGCTCCCATTGAAGTTAGTAGGAATGGAAGCACCTTGCAGGATTGCACAGCATCCCACAGGATCAAACCATTGGGCCCCATCCTGTGATATGCTGAGCACCCTGAAAGCTCACCATGAGCACACCGGCAGGGCACTCTCTATGAGGGCCCTTTGACTTTACTACTTCCACTCCTCTCCCTGTTCTGAAATAGCCTGAATGTGTTGATGCACTAGGGATGTTGCAAAGTCCGTTTACTCTCCCTGGCTTTTGGAGAGGTGGTGAGCGGTGGAGAAATTTATCACTGTGCATTTTCTGTATGACAATTGTTGGCTGTATTGGGAGAGGAGTTAGATAAATTAAGGGAGTGTGTATTACAACAGGGGTATTTCTATATATCATCAAGGGTTCCTAGAATCATGCATAGGTAGGCACTCTTACTTTATCTTGTAAGAACGTCAAAATATATAATCTACACTAAAGAGAAAACACATTCCAAATGTCAATTTTCAGGATTAGACCTTGATCCTGCAAACTCATACCTCTAGGCAGCTTGCTTACAATGGTATGGAGCTCCACTGGAGTCAATGGGACATCTACACAGATGGGAGCCTGTGAAGATGTCCATCCACATGTATGAATGTACGCGATCCGGGGCGTAAACAATTCCTCTGCCAAACCACCAAAAATCCATTTTATTGTCTGTTCAAGATCTAACCCTTGCCTCCTCAAAATGCTTTGTTTATAAGAAAAACATCCTAGCTGACAACTTGCATGCCACAGTTTGGCCTCATGCAAGTGACACCAGCTGAATTATAACGCTATGAAAAGCAGGGCTTTATGGGGCCAAAGGCAAGTGACCCTAAAGCACAAACACCACTTTAATAAAGCCATGCGAGGAATAAGAGCACGACTCAAGAATGTTATCAGAAACCTCTTGCTCACAAACAGCTGCGGAACAGGGGAGGGAGGATGAACCAAAATGAAGTTCAGGCTGAGGTTTGTGCTGGTAAAAAATTAGTCAATTAAAAAATCCCTGATAATTAACGGAACATAACAAAATAATTTCTTCTTACCAAACTGCAGAAAAACACATTGTTCCAGTGAACTGGTATTCTCACATGTCATTGAAGTGAAAGCTTGGACCCGTAGCACATATCTGACAAACTAAGGGCCTGATCCAAAAGCTGCTGCATCTCAATGGAAGCCTTTCAGTGAGCTTCAGATCAGACTTTAAATGCAGAACTAATATCAAAATCCAATATATTTTTTTAATATTAGAGTTCAAAAAAATGCAACAATCAACTTCTAACAATGAATGTAGGTGGCTTTCTCTTTGACTGGAACATTTACCTATCGTTTACTTTGTTATCAGAGTTTTTAATCTGGAGCTTTGTAAATCAAGACAGCTGGATCCAAAAGCTCAGGATGGCATACCAAACAGCTGAAGATGAAGTCAATAACTATTCAACCCCCAACCTCCTAAATATGCTCTGTTATATTTAAGATCAATCAATATGTACAAATGACTAGCACCAGGCACATCGACACTAGACTAGAGCATAATCAACTTTGTCTTGTCTCAGTTTAATATAATTTTCCACCATATTAGCAGTCTTTATGATATCCTGTCTTTTCAAATAGATATGATTCAGAAGAACTACATAGTTCAATTGGATTATTTTAGTTGTGTGCATATAGGCGCACACACGCAATCCTCTCTTCAGACACAGCTTCTCTTCATTTCATTACCCAATGGGATTATAACCATGATTAGAGTGTCTGTGATGGGGTGACACTCAAGGCAATATTGAACCTTTACCAGTACCACTTCAGAACAATTCTACGGGTTTAAAAGGATGGAAAAAGAAATGAACATAATATCAAACACTGTGCTGTAGCAGCCATTAAAAATGTCAAACAGATTTAATGATTTGGGAGAGGGTTGCTGTTGCATACATTAGCTTTCCATTCATATGCCTTATTTGCTATAAATTTTACACTGTAAAATTATCAGGGCAACCCTGATGGAGTTGGAACATGCATTTAGGAAATAATTATGATTTCCACTGGGAAACCACAGAAGGTCCATTGGTTTCCAAACCACCTCCAGATTAGATAATCAGTGATAAACTAATCAGAACTCTTCTTCATACCTGTGGGTGTCCATTTCAGACAGCATAAAATTAGCAGGAAGCTCATGCTAATAAGATCTCCACCATCATCAGAACTTTTATCTTGATTCAAGGGAAGAACCTCTGTAGCATCTGTTGCTTAGACACATAAACGCAGTCAAGACAGCATGAAAATCATTTTGTCTCTTGAATTAGTATGAGACTTTGCTTAAGCCAACTTCTAACTCCTTGGGGTAAGAAATGTCCACCCCAAGATATATCTCTGCACAGTTGTCCATTATGGAGGTTTCATACCTTCCTCTGAAGCTCTGATACTTGGCAAAGTCAGAGACAGATACCAGACTATATGGACCATTCATCTGATCTAGAATAGCAATTTCTATATTCCTTTAAACAAAGAGGTCACATCCTTTGATAGAATTCACAAGGAATGTAAGGAGGGGCAAAAGCTTTAACTCGGTAGTATCTAGGACAAAGTGTGGGCCAAATTCTGTCCTCAACTACTCTATAGTGCTACTTAACTAGTCTTTACTCAACTTCCTTTCGTCCAACCGTAGGGCACCCTTCACATTTCAGATGGGACGCCGAGGATACTGTAAAGCATCAATGCTTTAACTCTTCCTTCTACCCAGGATGTCCCATACTGTAGCCACCATTCACGTATCAGCTGGAGGTCTTGCTCCCATTGCTTTCAAAGCATTCCAAGCACCTACCATCACAGAGAGCAAGGAAAGGGATGTTATGCCTACTTCTTTAATCCCTCACCCCCAGAAATCTCTCATTCTCTCCTTCCATCCTTCCAAACACCCCCATTTCCTTCTACCTTTACCCTATCCCCTGTCATTTCCACAGTGTTTCTATTTCCCTCAATGGTCAGGAAGGTGAGTGGCAGATCTTGTCTCTTCCCTCATTTCTCTACATAGTCAATAGACTGCCTGGCAGCTAGGACTATCCCCATAGGCCAGTGGAGATCACTCTGCAAATTTTTTTTAAGTACATCAGAATCAGGAACCCTGCCAAATAATCAGTGGGCCCCCTGGATGACGAAGGCATTAACAGAGCACTCAAAGAAGACGAGTCTGTTGCAGAAAAGCTCAATGAATTCTTTGCAGAGGATGTGAGGGAGATTCCCACATAGGAGCCATTCTGTTTGGGGGATAAATCTGAGGACCTGTCCCAAACTGGCCTCCGTCAATAGAGGAGGTTTTGGAACAAACTGATAAATTAAATAGTAATAAGGCACCAGGACCAGATGGTATTCACCAAGAGTTCTGAAGGAACTCAAATATGAAACTGCAAAACTACTACATGCATCCGACGAAGTGGGTATTCACCCACGAAAGCTCATGCTCCAATACGTCTGTTAGTCTATAAGGTGTCACAGGACTCTTTGCTGCGTTTACAGATCCAGACTAACACGGCTACCCCTCTGATAATTGCAGTATGTAATTTATCATTTACATCAGCTTCTGTACCAAATGACTGGAGGATAGCTAATGTGATGCCAATTTTTAAAAAGGGCTCCAGAGGTGACCCTGGCAACTACAGGCCAGTAAGCCAGTGCCTGTCCCCGGCTGCGGCAGGTTCAGCACTTGCCTGGGTCGGGGCCAGGGGAGGGACACCGCAACAGGTCCGGGGCTTGGGGAGAGGCCTGCGCGGCACTTCATAGGCAGCTGCGCGGCCACGCAGTTTAGAGGGAACTTAGGATATGACAGAGTTCTATAAAATCATGAATGGGTATGGAGAAAGTGAATAAGTTAGTCTTATTTACCCCTTCACATAACAAATGAGCCAGGGGTCACCCAATGAAATTAATAGGCAGCAGGTTTAAAACAAACATAAGGAAGTACCTCACAGAACATACAGTCAACCTATGGAACTAGTTGCCTGGGGATCTTGTGAAGGCCTAAGTATATCTGGGTTAAAAGGGAATTAGATAAGTTTATGGAGGATAGGTCCATCAATGGCTATTAGCCAAGATGGTTAGGGATGCAACCCCATGCTCCAGGTGTCCCTACACCTCTGACTGCCAGAAGCTGGAACTGGATGAGAGGGGATGGATCATTCGATAAATTGCCCTGTTCTATTCATTCCCTCTGAAGCATCTGTCACTGGGCACTGTTGCAAGACAGGATACTGGGATAGATGGATCACTGGTCTGACCCAGTATGGCCATTCTTATGGTCTTATTCTGATTTGTGAACTCTGCCTAAACAGAGTACAATGGCAGAAGGCGACTCCACAGCCTTACATTACATTCCTGACTTGCCTTCAAATTAAAGACTCCCGGGAATCTGGCCCCTCACATGGTTGAACATCCCAAAAGCTGCCTCTGAAGTTGTACCCAGTTATCAATGATCTAACAAATGGACAGACTACACTTTTGAAGTGACATATTTATCCATTTGCAGTGTGTTGTACTTGTGTTGGTCCGAGGATATTAGAGAGACAAGGTGGGTGAGGTAATATCTTGGATTGGATTAACTTCCATTGGTGAAAGAGGCAAGCTTACACAGGGCTCTTCTTCAGTCTCTCTGCAAGATCAAAAGCTTGTCTCGTTCACCATCAGAAGTTGGTCCAATACAAGATATTACCTCCCCCACCTTACCTTGTCTCTCTAGTATTTATCCATTGCAGGTAAGAAGAGGAGGAATACGAGAAGGCCTTTCTGCAGCTGAACAAAAATCAGTTAATGGCAGAGACATGCAGTATTCATTCATTCATTCATCCATTATGCTTCACTCACAACGTGTTGCAAAGTGCGCTTAACACCCGATTTCCACCCCAGAACAAATTTCATTCTTATTTATAAAGAAACAAAGTACAAAACAGGGTGTCTGATTTTGATAAGTGCCTCTGTGATTATTCCTTCAATAAATGCCACAAGGTCCTTCAGATTGTTCTTTCATGTTTTATTTTGGTTTGGAGCAGAGAAGAGAGAAGTCACAGAGACGAGCGCCTGTGCCTTGAATCAATTGCTTTATTTTTTTATTTATAAAACCCAGGGAACCACTAGAGCATATTTCATTGGTACTTAAGGAACTTTTGAACAGTGGATTATACTTTGTGAACTGGACTCCCAGTGGAATATAACCAATGCCCAGCTATAGAAAGTGTCACAATTTATCAGGTAATTGCATCCTGTTAGATGAAAATGCACTAACAGTAGGCTTTCAATATTATCACCACTGATCATGACACAGCACTCCCCTTGAATAGAAATAATCTTGCTTTCAAAATAAGCAGCAAGCCAGTCTGCTGCTGGAAAGTCTGCGAGCAAAATACATGTACAGTAAAACCAGCATACTCTAGACATTAGTTCACTGCACTGGAAGGGGGTGAAGAACGTTAAATGAAATGTAATCACCTCCTCTGACTTTTCTGCTTACATTCCCATGTCTCAAGCTAAAATGTACCATTTGTTTTGTTTACTGGATGTGCTTTTAAGGTACCCATCAACATAATATCTGGAAGCACAAAATATTAAGGATGGGATTTTCAAAGATACACAAGGATGTCCAACTCCAACTGAAATTCACTGCATGTTGGGTGCCTAATTCCCTTAATCTCCTTTGAGAACCCTAGTCTATATTCAGAGTAAACATTCACTGTACATATTCGGTGGGGAAAAAATCTGTGTTTATGCAATGATTCAAGCCATTCCACACACAAATGGCTGCTTAGACATGAAATGGCCTGATGTGACCATGCAAACAATAAATTATATATTAATGTCCAGACTGTGCCTTGCCCAGAAATGGGAGAAAGAGTGCAAGGAACCTCAATCCCTCCCAGGCTGGGACAGTTCCCTGTTAACACGCCTTTATGGGATAATGAAAGATGGCGAGGCTGCAGGATCAAGACTTCAGTCTTCCTGTCAAACTATCAGGATACAAAGGTGTGTAATAATAATATCTGGCTCACATGTAGCCCAGTAAATTTTCAATGGGCTGTCTAACAGGATGGCAGATTCTAGAGAAATGTAGGACTTTTTGATGTCAGATGGTTGAAATCTTCATAGAGCTGCAATTACGTTTGCTGATTCTTTCTGAGGTCAGATCAAGATGGTCCTACTGGTTCCAGCCAGATATGAAAGAGTTTGAGTAGCTCTTTAAGGCAAAGGGGCATTCTAGAGAAAAACCCAGAAATAGTCAAGGTTCAGGCCAGGGTGGGAAACCCAGCTGGTTACAGGCTGTACACACATTAACTGATTAATCGGTAAATGTAAGGGGGGGGGCTGAGAACATGGAAAAGGAGGAAGATTAGACACAAAGTGTGAAATTTTGGCCCCATTCAAATCAATGGGAGTTTTGCCATTGATTTCAATGGGGCCAGGATTTCACCCAAAAAATCCAGTTGCATCAATTCACAGAAGGATATACATTATTTCTTATGTCCTGAGGTGAATAGATTGAAGCAGCTTCAAGCTCATTTATTATCGAAAATTACAAGTAACACTTTCATCCTGGGTTCCTCTATAAATATGTCCCGATCCGAGGTCAGCAGCGTTATGCAGGAAATCATCTCCAGATCCATGAGAGTTCCTTCTAGATGCTAATACCAAAGGCAGTGGTCATTTAAGTGATATCAGTAGTTTCTTACTATGGACAATGGAATAGCTTTCTTCAGTTTGGCATGTGAATAATTTAGTGCTCATCTAAATATCATATGGGAAGTGGATCCACTGATAGCAGCAGCAGAAACCATGTATAAAGCAGCTAAGGGCATCAGGACAATCAACAAAAGCAGCCAATGTTAAGTTGTTGTCTCTCCCTGGGCTGTGAAATCATCAATTCCTGTGCAATATATGCTGATGGAGGCTGCCTTTTTAGTTACCATGTGAAATGTACAGTCAGTCCGGAGACATACACGTTTCCTATGGACTGTGATGACCACTGGGAATCCCTCTCCTATTTTCTCTTCAGTCTCCAATATGTGGTCAATCAAACCACATCCACTTGCTGGTTTACAAGGCAAATATCATGTTTTATCTTTTTGCTAAACATCACGTCTTCTGCTGTCAAAGATCAATGGGGGAAAAAGGCATGAATTACAAATCTAATAATACATTTCCAAATCCCATCATGCTCCTCAGCAATGCAGTGGCCACAAAAAAGATGGAATCAGCCAAGATCAAAGCATTTCTAAGGCTAGGAGTTAGTGGCTAAAAGAATTAGAAAAATACGTATCTCCAAAACAAACCACTCGGAGAATGAGTATTGTGTAGCAAGGTCTTCTAACTACTACTTCACCTTGGCATTAAGCTCCCATGGCAGTTAAACAAATAAATACAGATACTTCAAACATAACAGATCACTACAGCTACACCAATACCACTGCAATGCAAAGTAATCATTCTCTTGGTGGTGTGAATGGCACACAATGCAACACGAGAAGCATGTCCGAATGGTCGCTTCATCCTTATAAAGCTCACTTGTGGTAGAAAGGAAGACGATGCTTTTCAAATAAGAGTTTGTCTTTGGTACATGTTTTCTTATGCAATACTAGATCTTCTCTTTCGAAAGGCAGAAATTTACCAGTCATTAGCTATGACACAAGACTTACAAACTATTAATGTACAGACTCTGTGCCAGATCATCAGTTGGTGTAAATCAGATCTGCTGAATTACAACAGCGGAGGAATTGGCTCCTCTACTCTTTTTTAAACATTTAAAATTGTTTACTGTTCCTGCTAATGGACAGGCGTTCCGTATTTGTATACATGCGAAATTGCAATCCAGAAACAGATCAGTCTGCTTGATTTTTTTTCATAGATCCACAGAATTTAAGGCCAGAAGAGACCACTTGTCACGAATTTCAACCATCCATTCTGCCATTGGAATTTGGCTGTCAGATTTAGGGTCAGCACCTGCATCATATGGTTATTTGAACTGAAAACTACAGACATGGCACTGGAAATATAAAATGTTATCAAGTGTGAATAAATGACCAATTTGGAAATACCAACTCTCTATGCCAAGTGCTATGTATGCACATGGCATACATACCCATGATTTCTTGCATTACCTTCACACTGAACACTGGTTTTAAAAACAGGAGTAATAGGATGATGATGGAAAAGAACAGATTTAGCTTAGATATTAGGGGAAAAATTGACTGTAAGGTCAAATGGACAACAGAACGGACTGCCTAATTGCTACTGTAATTACTCCAATTCCTAGATCTCTAAGGAAAGATTACATGTGTTTATGGAAAAAGAAGTATAAGCGCCTTCATGCTTACAGCAAAAGACTAGAATAGATTACTCATTTTAAATCTATTATCTAGGGACAAAATTTTCAATCCCTGGTGCCTAATGTTAAATATTAGTGTTAATTACTTATACGCTAATAGTGTATAAGTAATTCACAATTGTCCAGTGTGAGTAGTTCCTTCCCTCCTTCAAAGGGTCAGATTCTGCCACTCTTTCCCATGTTGTACAGTATGTTATTCTTCAAAATCCGTGGCACTTCACGAGGAGCAGGGTACTACCCAGTGTGAGTAAAGAGTGGCAGAATCCGTCCCTATTATGTTTGTCAATTCACAACAATCATGTCCTCCACAACTGTATATTTCATTTTTGTAAATAGGATAAAAAAATTCCATTTGGAAGGTCAAACTCCCCAGACATTGTGGAGTTGCAATTGCTCTTCTTTGTGCTTAAGCTGCCTTTCCCCTGCATTAGGCTGAGAAAAATGTCTGCTGAAAGCTGACATGGACTGTAAATTTATTCCCGTGCCACAGACAGAGTTGCAATGATAAGACCTCTATAAACAAGGTAGCCAAAGGGTACGTTTTAAATATTGTAACTCTGTATCCTTAAATATAGCCGTGGGCTACATTTTAAAGAGATTTACTATTCAAAATGAATGTACATAGCTCTAGAAAGTAAAGAGTTAACTTAGCTCCTCTTTAAAATGCTAATAACAGACAATGGTTTGTGGATAAGTTAATTAGCAGAGCCAGCTTGTGTTTAATTATTTCACTTGACCTGGTGCAGATTTATACAATAATCCCTTCTGAGAGGGGAAGGGGCTGTCAGAAACTATGTGATGTACCAGAGGAAAAACTTTAAAACTGTCTGAGCTGAGTAGGGACTCTTCTGACTAAAACTCGAATGATACACTATTCTCCACTGTAAGACAAGTTCAAATTGAAAAAGAAATGCAGGTCTGAACCACAGAGAATATGCTAAGGACCCGGTATGCTTCCCACTCTGCTACTTAACTCTCCCCGCCCCATAGTCTGCTGGGATCTTACTACTGAATAAGGCATGAACCAACCCACTTTAGTTGGTGGTGGGATTTCATGAGCAACCTAAAACAAGTGCAACCAGACTTGTACCAGAATTCAGAGCTATCTGAGATCTTCTAGCAGAGAAGAAATGGAATGAGAACTGAAGAGGCTATCTGCTCAGTTCTCATTCAGAACTTGCTAATTGGAATCCAATTAGACTCAAAGGTGTATTTTGACTGAGTAGGTCAAAGTACTTTTTGTCTGGCAAAAGAAATAGTAAGGTGCCTGAATATGAGTTTTCATGAAAAATTAATGACTCTAAAGACGTCATTACAGTTTAACATGCAAGAGTATGCCCAGAGCCAAACGATGCAATATCTTAATGCCAGCAATACCTAAATGAGACCAGGTGCAGTGGAAGAGAGTCAAACTCAAAGAGAAAGAAGTGAAAAAACTGGGAAAACAACTCTGTTAGCCAGCGACTAGATTTAGACTCACTATGTGATTGGGAAGAAAATTCCCTCCATTTGAACCAAGTACTAAGAAATCATCCTTGGTGGAGATTACTCAGGGTGGATGTAAACTGGCTCTCAAGAGACCTTTAAAAGCCAGCTGTTTCTGTCCATTTTCAGATGTCACCATCCTCCTCTGCTCATCATCAGAAATGACTTACAATGACCCAAGAACCTGAGCTGAAAACTTTTCTATAGAACAATCAGACTCACCATCACCATGTGAGCAACAGCATTACCTCTGCTTTTTACTCTTAATTAAGACATCATTGATGTAGCGAGAGGTGGGGGAAAAGCAGGACCAAGGGTAAGGCAGACAGTGGCATGGGACCATCTCTGTTTTAGGGAAAGCAGCGTGACCAGGAGGCAGATTACCCATTAGCTCCCATGGCAGCTGCATGTCACTGGAACGCCCTCCAGTGTGAAACCCCTGATTGGAGGAGTCAGAGCTTTCTTGGCAACTGGTCCACAACTAATTTCTCAAAGGGATCGGCATGCACTTCTTTGACCTAGCTATCCTTCAACAGAATTGCCAATTCTACCCTGCCTCCACACCTAAATAACAAGAATTCTCACTGACTGCAGAATGGAAAGAGAGACCCTGAGAACACTGTGTGTTCACCTTGACACATGTAAAGTGCTCAGGTAGCACATCGATTGTATAAATACCTAGCTAGCTAGACTGAATGTGGCAAGGAATAATTGAAGAAAAGTTCAAAATTAAAAAAAAAAAAGTTACAGCAGAACACAAAATGAACCGTAGGCTGGAGATTTTGCATAGACGCTTTTGATTTGCTGTCTGGCTGGTGAGTGTTGTACCAACGTTGTGCCACTTCAGCAAGTTGCAGGCAGAGCGTATGATTGAAATAGCAAGAATGCATGTGATAATCCTCCATGGAAACCACCAGATTATGGATCACCCAGCGTGGGTCACATAAACCTAAAAAGCAGCTCTTCTAGCTAAACCAAACGGTTGATGTACTGTTGATTCAGCATGTCCAAAGTGTGCAGCCCTGCATCTCCTTTTCATCAGCATGACCACAGGAAGTCAAGGATTAAAATGTCACATGGACCTATTGATCTAGAACTGTTCCCAAAGATACAGGCTGGCATCTAAGCAATTTCCTCTCTCAGTGTGTCCAGATAGGTGATTGAATGTGTGTGCTTTGCTCTGTTTTACTTAGTCTTTATTAGTGTTTATCTGTGTTTGTCAATATTATTTACTTCCTAAAACCTGTAGTGATATTAGCAGCATGTGCATTTAAACACAGGTAGTATACTTAGTGAATGGAAGTAGGACTATGGTGACCTATCTGCCCGAAATTCAAACTTCCACCAGGGCTTTGTAGCTTATATGACTAACTGTTCTTTAGCCCATTAGGTTTGTGTCCAGCTCACCTTCTTCCTTCACCTGATTGTATGAAACTTGTGAAATGATAACTACTGATATTAGAATTGAATGCACTAGTGTGGCCTCCCTTATAGGCAGAAAGCGAAGTCAGGAGAAGTCCTGGGAACATTTCTTTTTTGAAGAAGGAGCCTAACTAATTTCTGTGGGTCCTTTCTCTCTCTGTTCATAGGGCTGACACAGCTGTTAAATCTCCTTTTCTCTATCCTTTCATTCTGCTTCAGTTGAATGATCTGCTTCTCCTATGATCTTCAAATCTCTTTTCTAGGGACACTTGTGCTCATGCTCCAGTTCTCTCTCTCTTTCTGACTACTTCCACGGCTTAAAGCTCCTCCAGTCTCTCTTTAAGTCACTGATACAACAGCTATCATTGCAGTACCTGTGAAACTTCACCATGGTAAGTGACAGACTGGGGTTTTCTAGGGCTACCTTTAACTCTATGAGTCATGGCCAGCAGTCCTACCCCTACCACTTATTCTAATATTTCCAGACCAGACACACACCTTGTCAGATACTTTAGAATGATGTTTCTGTTAGTGCCTCCCTTACTTTCCTCCTCTTTACTTGATTGATCCAGTGGCTGGCTTGGTGAGTGGATAGTCACTTATCCTCCATCTTGCTCCCCTACCTGGTCTTTAAGGGGCCATTTTAAATTTGTCTTATTTAATAATGTATAAAATGTGTCCATCAGAAATATAACAAAGATGATAACATATTGACCAACGTCAACTAAACTGTCTCCTCCAACACCATCTCAGCACATCATCTCCCTCATCAGACAAAAGTCTAAATAAACAGATAATACTTATGTGATTTCTTTAATTTCAACCAACACAGGGTTTTCTGGACCGACAGGGGGAGCTAAATCCAGATCTGAGGATTGGTATGCCCCAAATCTAGCCCTCTAGATTTAAAATATAGGGAAAACTTACAGAAGTGTCCCAGCATCTTCCATGATGATTCATAGGAAAGATGCAGTCTCTCCATAAGGCAGTCAGAACCCAAACCACTCTGCAATCAAAATCCTCACCTTGAACTTCACCAGAGGCAAACAGGAAGCCAGGACAGCCTTTGAAGAAAAGGTAAAGCATAATCTTTATAGCTAATATTGCTAAGTAAGCTGGCAGGAGTCTGCTACCCTTGCTGAAGCTTCTAAATCATCTTCAAGGATGGTCTCACATAGAGTGCCTTGCAGTGATCTAATTCGGGGGCACTAGGATGACTGGAAAGGGCTACATTAGAAAAAAAAAGTTGCACAGCTTGGGCAAACACAGATGGTGGAAAATAACACTTCTAGGGCCTGTGAACCCAGGACTGCAAACTTCAGTGACATACCCCCAGGTTAATAGGGGCAAACTGCATTCCGACCGGAGCCTCCTTATACATCTTCCAAATATTGGAACTCCAACTTCAGAGGGTTTGGTTCTGTGGAGCAATGCTGAATGGAGAGTATTTGGAGTGGGTTCCTAACTCTTGACATCTACAGATTACTATGAATGGCTCTACACTGAGTGTACACTGTGTTTCCAAAGGCACTAAATGGAGTTAATAAACTGACCCCTCTTCACTGAGGAGTAGTAGCACTCCTCACAATCATTTGCTGACTGAAGGTCATTCTGATCCCTAATGAGAAAATGAAATGCGTGTTGGACTTGCGGAACAAGTTCAAATCAGCCCTGCATACAATGTAGAAATATAAGCTCGAATCAACTATACATTTACTGGCTAAATTCAGTTTACAGCTAATCAGCTCTTCCTTTGACAGATAATGCTGCTGTGGAAGTGGGATAATTTCATAAATGAATAATTTAACCAGTTTTATCTTTTAAGTAATGATATTCAGACATATTAACATATAAAGCCTCAGTATTTACATTTTTGTTACCTGGACCTGCAGAATTAAAATGTATCCAGAGTATTTGGTGATAAATGACATTTATAGAGTGGCTTTCATCACACAGGGCTTCTCCGTGCTTCACAAAAATCCCTCGGATGGAGCATGGCAGACAATTGGCACACAGCTCACCACATGACTGCATTAGGGGAGAACTTCTATTTTAATATCGTAGACAAACTTTTTTTCTTTCATAGGTTCACAGATTTTAAGGCCAGACGGGATCATTAAGTCTCATCTCCTTCCTAACGCTGGCCATAGAATTTCACCTCTGTACCCCTGTTTTGAGTGCAATAACTTGTGAGCTCATCTTCCAGAGAGGCATCCAGGCTTGATCTGAAGACAGCAAGAGATGGAGCATCCACTTCTTCCCTTGATAGTTTGTTCCAGTGATTAGTCACAGCACTCTGCGATAAAAAGTGTCCTGGAAACCTTAAGGCCACATGTTCAAATACAGAGACTCAAGATCTAAACACACAGAAATACATGTGCATGTGCAAGAGTGTACCAAGCAACATATCTGCAAATCTCCACCCTTGTGCATGCAACTGCAGGAATATTTTTCTGCATGTGTTTTTAATGCACTGACCTCAGGGCTCCATTTTTGAATAACTTCCTTTAGGCCCAGGAAAATCAGACAGAGCTTAGTTGTTTTAGGTCTTGTTGAAAAGAAAACAACGGAGAGAAATAAAAAAGGAACTATTCCACAGCAATATCTCTTTATTTAAGGCAAAAGACTCAGATAGTACATGGAAAATACAGCTCATCTTTAATGGTGCTTGTCATAGAATGACAAGCCCTTACCAACTTTATGTCAGCCATTGCTGCTCCTTTGAGATGGCTAATTTTGGTGAGGAAAATATGAAACAAATTCATATAACACAGACAAGCTAGTTAGATGTTATTTTCCTCTCATTCATTGTCCACCCCTCTCTATACACCCTTACCCATCTGATCTGCATAGATTTACTGAGGTATACCTTGTATCATGTCAAGATCCTTCAGTATCATGTTGCAGCAGACGTTATTATAGTCTTATTCAGGAGGGAGGAGTAGGCTTGGATAGCAGCACACTGATAAGCAGGGCGAGAAATAAAAAACACAGATCCTAACCGCAGGCTAAATCCCTTTTGTGCTGTTCCAGTAGCATAAAGGGGGATTAAAGCTGCCAATAAGGCTCTGCTCCGGATTGTCCTGTCACAGTGGATTCCCTGGTGTCGTAAAGCCAGTGAAGCCAGTCTAGGTTATCTACATCCTGTGCCTAGTGTAAAGGGCTGGCCAGGAGAGAAAAGGGGCATGGCTGGAATCCACTGCATTTCGGCAAGCTTAGGCCAGTGGAATAGTGCCCAGGGCACCATTCCAGAGGGTGTAAATTACAGCAGCTCTGTGGCTGCTCTAACTTGCCACAGAGGCTGAACTAGCCCCCAGCTGTCCCCAGGCCTGGACATATAATGTCCTTTCTGCCTCCTCCTTCTCCTTACAGGCATTGAGCAAAACTCTGGTGCACATGAGCATCCAGCCCAATAATTCTCCAAGAAAGTTAACAATGGGTTTCTAACAAAACGGCTCCTGCAGTTACCAGAAGACAATTCTCATTCACCTACATACTCAGAATAGTTACCATGTAGGGCACAAATGAACCCTGACACTGACCTAGCTGAATTACACAAAGAAAGCAAGGACATTGTTTTTTAAATGCACCCTTTCAAAATTCTGTTCTCCCCCAAAAAATTCTAGTTTCAACAAAGACAAACTGGGGAAGAGGGCAGCCACATTTTCCAACCAGCGAGAAGAACCTTTCTCTCACACCCCAAAAAATCCTGCTGTTTCATTCATAAATAAAATAAGCCACAAGCTCACTTGCTGGCAGGCACTCCCTTTTATCTTTCACTTGGTTGAGAAAGAGACTAGCAACATCACATTTTCAGAAAGCCAAGGGTGGTAATCACAGAACTGGTTGTCATGTATTTTTAAAAGCATTTGCAGCAGCACTGCTCCGCTCATTTTAAAAAGAATTATAAGCATGCAGAAAATTCTGAAGAAGCAGCTTAACTCTCTTCTTTACTTATTTTTAAGATGAGAAGAATGCACTGGAAAAAGACCACTTCCAAAAGGAGATCTCAAAAAGTTAGCACCATTTCACTACAATCACAGCAGAGCTGAAATACTTATTATCTCAAATAAGCCCGGGTGACATTTGAGATGTCTCGACAATTATTGGCCTGCCAGCCGTGTGTGGAATCAGCCAGTTCCTTTTCTCTTTTTGGTATCTTTTTTTTTACATGCTCAAAGACCTCATTCATAAAATATGTAGCGGGAGCTCTTCAGAGGATGATATTGCCTATGCTGTAGACCCGATGAAGGTTACTGTGCTGCTGAGACAGATATTCTGCCAGAAGATAAATCAATGTAGCTGGTGGAGTTGAATTACTGCATCAAGAGCTCAGTGGTTGGCACACTGGCCTTCACAGCGACAGTCTGGGTTTGATCCCTGGCTGGTGGGACAATTTTGAGATTCAGTGAGAGTGTGGAATAAACACTTGGTGTGGTCCTGGTCACTATCCCATGAGTGCAGGGAGAAATGCTACTGGTTAGAATAGGAAAGAGATGCGAGTTTGTGGCACACTCCCATGGGATGCACTTGGCCCATTTATCTCCTGGGTGGTGCAGACAAAGAGAGAACAACGAGGACTGGAATCTGGACATACTGCTAAATTAAGCAAATAAAACGATTAGCAATTGGCTAGCAGCTTGATATAAACCAAATAAAAGAGCATGGCTTTCCCCCTACAGTTTAGTTATATCCTGTCCATCTCATATCTTTATGGCCTTTCTTGCAAATCCAAATATTCCATGCTCTAATCACTGCCTGATTTTCCCTTCTCTTAATATGTTCTCCAACAGCCATTTACATCTGCTTCACTTTTGCTTATTTTAGAGCAAGTGTTTGATTTTAATCTGCTGATGTTAGCCTGGTGTTTCAGTGTACCTTTGAATCTTTGGTTCTTCACATTCTAAAATCCCATCATTTTCTCCTATTAGTTCAATGGGATAGATGCTCTTTTGTTCCACCTTTAGCATTTCTTACCCTTTTGCAGGCAGGAGTTTAAATCAGACTGTTGCTATACCGTCCTCTAATAATTTTTATGAAGTGCAGTCCAATTTTCTTTATCTTCCTTGGGGATCCATTCAATTAAGCACAGTCATAATGAATGAATGGACACAGAGCTTTGTAACCATATTTACATCCAGATTAATGGGAACCAGGTAAGATAACTTTAAAGCCATCAATATTTTAATACCTTTGCTTTTCATTTTGCTATCTTCAATGTCAGACACATTTAGAGGCTGAGTTTTTAATTTCCTCCTCAGTTTGTGAGAAATCAGAGTTTATACGTGGCTTTAAATTACCAGAATTTGCCTCAAAATAGATTTCTTGCAGGTCTTCCATCTTGATAGTCAGCTGAAAGACTGCACATGACACAAACTGAGTTGCAAAGCTGGTCATTTATTGGCGACTGTAACGAATGTAATCTATTTATCTACATATTGCCAAGAAGCCAGTATTTATCAATATTAATATTTAAATGAAGACTCTGAGAGAGCACTAAAAATATAATGTAGGGAACATTCAGGCAACAGAAATGCTGAACTAGATGAGCTAAAATGTCTTCTCCATCTCACCTCTACCACTCACGTTTAACTATTTTATCCAATGCAAGGTGTTGTTGTTAGACCTCGAATATGAGCCTGATTCTCATTTACACTAAGGGTACGCCTATACTTACCTCTGGGTTCGGCGGTAAGCAATCGATCTTCTGGGATCGATTTATCGCGTCTTGTCTAGACGCGATAAATCGATCCCGGAAGTGCTCGCCATCGATGCCGGTACTCCTGCTCCGCGAGCGGAGTAGGCGGAGTCGACGGGGGAGCCTGCCTGCCGCGTGTGGACCTTTGGTAAGTACCTTTAAGTTCGAACTAAGGTACTTCGACTTCAGCTACGTTATTCACGTAGCTGAAGTTGCGTATCTTAGTTTGAACTGGGGGGTTAGTGTGGACCAGCCCTAAGGCTCAGACAGTTACATTTATAGAGCCGTGTAAAAGGGCCTTACTGTAAACTGAAAACGAGGTTCTATATCAATACAATCTAACAGTCCAATGTCACAGACAGTGTGATATGTACATAAACATCTGAGAAAATTATGATGTTGGTTTGAGCCCATAGAATGTATCTTTTAGGAACTTCACCCACACGGATCAGACTTGTTAACATTATAATCCAGATCTCAAAATCCTGCTCCAATTTGGCTCCTGCTCCTAACAATGGACAGATAACACAACCTAATTTAGTCCCCTTTCTTTCAAGAATTCAACACACATTTGCGGTCTGGTTAGTAAAGTTCCCAGATACAGGTTTCTATTTAGATTTGAGAAAAAAAGATTTTATGTTGATAAAATATAAATTCTTCACTCCAATTCCAAATATTATCTTGGTGCCACCTGAAAAGCAACAAAGACACTGGGAATAAACATATTGTATTGCTTTAGGGAACACCAAGGATTATGTCTGGACCTGAGAGATTTGGTTTCATTGTCTTTTGTCCAACCTTGTACCCAGCTATGTCTTTTGTCCAACCTTGTACCTTGTACTATGGGACGGTCAATATTCTATTTCCAACTACTTACTGCTACCGGGCCTCAATTTCCTAGGAATAAAGTCACAGGGAAGATGGCCCAAAATGCAAGCTTCTTCTGAGAGCCTTAGACCTGGTCTACATTACGAAGTTGGTGCCAGCAAAACTGTGCTGGCTAGGAGTGTGAAAAATTGACACTTCCAGGGTACATAGCTATGCGGGCAGAACCCGCAGTGTAGACGCAACTAAACTGACAGAAGAGCGATTCTCTTGGAATAGCTAATGTCATTAGGGGAGGTGGACTTACTACGCTGGCAAAAGAACTTCTGTCAGCATATGCAGTGCCTACACAGGGGCTATCCCAGCATAGCTATGGTAACACAGGCTCTGTAGTGTAGACATGGCCTTAGAAATATTTCACATGCTAGCTCAGAGATGGGCAAACTACGGTCCGCGGGCCACATCCGGCTTGTGGGACCGTCCTGCCTGGCCCTTGAGCTCCCGGCCAGGGAGGCTAGCCCCCTGCCCCTCCCCTGCTGTCCCCCTTCCCCCGCAGTCTCACCGCCGCACGGGCAGCGCTCTGGGCAGCGGGGCTGTGAGCTCCTGCTGAGCAGGGCAGCAGTGTGTCTAGCTCCAGCTGGGTGGCGCAGCTGCCAGACATGCTGCTCTGAGCGGCATGGTAAGGGGGCTGGGGGGCTGGATAAGGGGCGGGGGGTCCCAGGGGGCAGTCAGGGACAGGGAGTAGGAGGCAGTTGGATGGGGCGGAGTTCGGGGGGGGCGGTCGGGGCTGGGCAACGGGGGGGTTGAATAAGCGTGGGAGTCCCAGGGGGCCTGTCAGGGGGTGGGGTGTGGATAGGGATCAGGAGATGGGGATCGGGGTGAGTTTGGATAGGTGTGGGGTCCCGGGGCCTATCAGGGGGCAGGAGTGTGGATAGGCGTTGGGGCAGTCAGGGGACAGGGAGCAGGGGAGGGGTTGGATAGGGGATGGAGTCCTGGGGGGGCAGTTAGGGGCGGGGGTCCCAGGAGGGGGCGGTCAGGGGACAAGGAGGAGGGGGGGTTGGATGGGTCGGAGGTTCTGAGCGGGGCGGGGAGTGGGAGGGGGCGAATAGGGGGTGGGCGCCATGCTGTTTGGGGAGGCACAGCGTTCCTTACCCAGCCCTCCATACAGTTTTGCAACCCCAATGTGGCCCTTGGGCCAAAAAGTTTTCCCATCCCTGCGCTAGCTGATAAAGGTGGGGGATGGGAAGCAAAGATTCTGCCTTTGTTTTTTTTATTGTTTTGGCCAGTGAATTTTTAAGTTGATTTGCTCTTCCTTTACCTTGCACCCCTGTCCCTAAGCCACTGAAATTTCTAAAAAACTAGGACCTCTCTAAGACCTAAAAGTCAGTAGGACAACTGGAGTTTTGCCATTGGTTTCCACAGGATTTCACCTTTAGGATTTAGGATCCAGCTTCGGGTACCTGGTTGCTGTCCTGTCATTTCTAGGAGGGCTATGAGTGATTCCTATGCTGCCTATAACTTCTCTTCTACCACAAGTCTGCAACAGGCTCCTGCATTGCCTGGGATAAGCTATCTGCTCATGATTCAGTTAAGTTTCTGATTGTGTAAATAGAGAGAGCGTGGAAATGCCCGCTGTCATGTTTGCAAAGTCGCCTAGATCAGAGTGTGGAAGAGGCAAACCACAGTGCTATATTTTTTCCTCAGCTCTGTTTCCTGTTTTCACATCCAATCTCTTGAAAGTTCTTCTTTCATTTGACCAGCTCCACAGACAGCTGTTTCATTGAGCCTTCTCCCTCAGGGTCAGCACTAGCTGACGCTGTGCCTTGGGGGAGCCCCAGTTCTGTGCCAGCTCCATCCAGCACCCCTTGTTTCTATTCCAAATCTTTCTGACTGCCACAGGGGCCCTCTTCTGCCTGCTGTTGCTGACTTACTGTCAATGTTTCTATCGAGTTCTCTGTGTTCACCAGCGGCCACCTTCCCTTGCTCTGAGGCTGTGTTTAGGATTTCTGCTCCCAGGCTGAACTGAGATGCATGGAAGCGGCATGGAATCCTGAAGCCTCAGTGTAGCCTCGAAGCAAAAGGCAGCCTGAGGTATTTGAGTGAAACACTGACAGTAAAGCGTTCAGCAGCCAGCTCTCCACAGAGTGCGTTGGAACCTAGATGCCTTGACACACAGTGAAGGCAACTTGTAGTGACTGAATGAAATGGAGAAACAGTGACGGAAAATTTCAGCATCCTCCCACTCCTACAATTTTGGCATCTCAGACAACCAATCAGTTCACCAGTCCTTTGAATGGATCTCTTACCCATTTAGTTTCTATCCAGAGAGACAAATGGGTTGCATAGTTAAGGGAGGAAAAAGATGATAATTTAACAAATTTTTGGAAGGCAGCCATTAAAAACGTGGTACACTGGGCACTGGACTTGAACTGCAATATTTACCTTTGTGGTACTGCCACCTAGATTTAAAATGGAGAAAACCATGAACACCTTGGTAAATTTAACTATAGCAGGGTGTGGATCCTGTTGTGTTTTTTTTTTAAGAGTGTTCATCGTATTATCAGTGGGATATCACAGTACAGTAAACAACTAGCACTACCGATCACTTTTACATAGTTCAGAAAATAAGATTGCCGTGTTTGACATTTGAAAGGTAGTAACTCAACCAATCATAGGACAATGGAGAAAAAGACATGGCATAAATTCTTCCTCCACCACCAGCTAATCAGAATGGATTTTGAGGACAGGAATCTCCACTGCCCAGGCTAACCCAGTTGGTTTTAATTTAGGGGCAAGAAATTCCACTTCCGTTTCTGTTCCACTTAGTGACTGATTCTGGGGACAGGACATCCTAGCATTTATGCTAATCTGATCATTTTTTCTGTGAGAGGTTGGAAAGCCTCCCATTGGATTCACCCTGACTTTCTCTAATAAGAAGCACGTTTCCAAAGAAGGTGCGGGGAGGGGACTTGTGAGACTCACTTTAGCTAATCTGTGCTGGTAGAGTGTAGTTTTTATAACTTAACATAGTTTTTTTTTCCATTTGGAACATTTGCATATTCTATAATGACAGCAAGAAGATCTATTTAGAGAAGAGTGTTTCTCAAAACAAAAGCACATGTGCCTTAATATACAGCAGTAGACATTTTCCTAATGTCAACATAATCACTATTAAGTGGGGATCACGCTGGTTCTCTAACACTAGTGGGTGAATTTTTTAATGCCCGATAATGAAGCAGTGTTTGGGATCTAGCATTATATTTAAGAAATGTTCACAATGGTACTCTAATTGTTTCCAAAGATACAATGTAAAGACCCGTAGAAGTTAGAGGTGGGAAAGACCTTTGTCCATCCCCCTGCTGGTGAAGGACTGTTCTCTACAGTTTATTTTCCACGTCTTTGTTTAAGTTATCCAGGGATAAGGCTTTTTAAACTTTTAAGACTATCCCACAGTTTCATAGACGGCTGACGATTAGGACAAAAGGCCAAAACCAGAACCCGAAGATCCCCATCCCTGGACTTTGTGCAAGTTACATCCAGATCTGAACCTCATGGCTTCACTCTGAATACAAATGGCTCCAAACTTTAGGACATTTGGGTGTAAATCCGAATCTGGATTTTACAGTTCAGTAAATCAGTGACAACCAGAAACATCTATATTTTTTCTTTTAAACTCACCTCTCTGTCAAGTCCAGCAGCCACTGTGACAATGTCTCCTGTTTCACTATTAATGGTAAACATATTTTGTGATGGACTCTGTGGGGTCTGAGTGACAATCCGGTATCTCACCATCCCATTGGCTGTAGTACTATCATCAGCGTCATTTGCAGTCACCGTCATCACATAGGTCCCTTGAAATAAGAGAAAACAAAACATCAATATCTTTTCAATCGGCAGTAATGAATTGTTGGTGAGTTGGAAACCTGCGCTTCATTCAGAAATGTTATAGGCAAGAACATCACATTTGAAATCTACCTAATTAGCCAAGAAGCATATTGTGAAAATACTATCCCTGTTTGGATTGGATACGCTGGAAGGACAATGATCATATATAACCAACCTTCCCCTGTTTCATTATCAACTCCAGCCTTATAGTTTTTTCAAAGATTGTATGTTTTAAGGCAACGTTTGCCCTCTGCGGCTTCCTGTGCCTTCTCCCAGAGGTATAGATTTCTCCTTCCAAAAATCAGCCCAGTTACCTTGCTACGAGACTATTTCTAGAATTTAGCAGCACAAGGTCTCCTAGGGTTCTCAGTAACTTCAGAAGGATCCACCAACATGCACCACTGCAGCATGGTTTGCCCCATGCCTCCAAATCCTGCAATAAAAAAGTCCATCACTCCAGTGCCAGCACCATTTCAGTGCAGAAACAAGGCTTATCTGCAGAGCAAACCAAACAGCTGCTGCCCAGCAGGGAGGGAAATCAATGGTTTGGTATGTGTGGCCAGCAATGTATTGAATCGTTGGTTTGTTTCTTGCTAATCATCAGCTTCTTCATTTGCCTTGCAAAAAGCCTATTTTCCAGATATTGCTAGGAGCACAATGACAGGCTTATTATCACTGGAGTTTGGCAGCAGGGTGTTCTGTTAAAGAGGGAAATTATCATTATGATGGTAGAGGATGTTGCTTGATTGGATGGACTCCTGCAGCTGCATGGTCTTATGACCCCCCTCCCCTCCCCAATAGCTGATGCACCGCAGCCCAACATTTGTTATTATTGGGTGGAAAGAATGACTTAAAAGATGGGCACACACTGCTTACAAATAACGATCTCCAATAATATATGTAACTGATGCTAAGGTACACAAACAAGAGAAAGGGGAAAGCACGGCTGGACCAAGTTTACTGGCCACAGCAACAAACAAGAATCAGTAGAAAAATGGAGGGCATCGCTATTACACTCCTCATTTGAGAGTCATGCATAGTGAGGGTCAGATTATGGCTGGCAATCCATGGCCCACACTGGAGGAGGCACTAAGGGGTCTCAGCAGGGATTCTAGCTCACTCTAAATGGGCACTCTTTCAATGGTGGCAGCACGCATGCCCTTCTGAACTCAGCCAGCTATACTAGCCACCGCAGTGTGTACCGCAGTTAATCACACTGCTTTGCCCCACTTTTGGATAGCTACCACCTTTGGGGGTGCTAGCAGGAAGCTCCCCAACAGTATCACATCCTTGTGCAGGTGCACATAGTCCTACAGGACTCTTTCCAGCTTGCACAACCAAGCTGTCTTTGTTCTCTATGGTACTACAGATCCCTGTGAATTTTGCTATTTTAGCTTTTTAAAAAATGTGTAAGGCAAATTCCTGTGATACATGAAAGTCCTGTTTTTCTACAATAACCCTGGCCCTCATCTGTGAAATGAGAACAAAGTATTCAACGACCTTACATTTTTTCTGATCAATAAACTTGGGCTGAAGAAAGGAACATTGACTTGGAACAAGATTGCATGAGTTATGATTTGTTCTCCTTTCTCTTGTAGCATTCCCTTTTTTTCTCCTGTAAAAGCAGTAATGATGAGAAAACTGATACAAGCAAAGAATCCATCCTTAGATAAATGCTTAATAGGAGAAATTTCAATAGAAAACATGTTGCACAAGATGGTTGATTTGAAATTTATGTTATCTTAATGCATTCCATAGAGATAATAATCTCTGAGCAGAATGTCAAAACTTATGGTTAATGAAAATGGAAGAGAAAATAAAATCTATTTTAGGAGATATAATACACACTGTAATACACTCATGAATCCAAAACACCAGGCTCTAGAGAAACAGATTTCATGATTTAGTTTTCGGTGTAAGAAAACATAACAGTTCAGAAATAAAAGTTGTTTGGTACACTACATTGCCGATAGGAAGCAAAGAAGATTCTTTTATATTCACGAGAGATGCCTAGGTGTAGGAATTTACAAAATCCCAGACTCTGCAAATTCTTACTCATGTGAGTAATTCCATTGATCTCATTGAGACAGCTCCTGTGAAGAAGAATGACAACCCAGGTGAGGCTTTGTAGGATTGGGCTTCATGGCTTTTCTTTCCCTTCACCCTTGTTTCCTTCGATGCAGCACTTTGACCAATAAAATAACATTTTATACATTGCAGTTCTAGAAAACTGATTATATCAATTGTCCTTGACCTGCAACCCCATAAGGACACACGAGACATGTTAAATGCCTCTTATGATGTGAACTGAGAACCAGGCAGCTGTGGCTCTTGCTTCAATCTGCTCTGATTCTCATGTGTGAATATTATAATTTTCTATTGTGAGATCCAAATTAGCAGGAAGCAGAAAAGGTTTGGGGAACTTGACATTAAAGCCTAGCTTGTAGCATAACAAGTTGCCACATGTAAGGGTGGCAAGTAGCTGGGGTGGATTCTGTAGATTTTGAGAAAGTCACATTTCCTTCTCTGGTTCCCTCTTTGCTCCAAGAAGGAAGTAAGCTGATAGCATTCCACCATCCAATACCTAGTATACACTAGTAGCAGATTACTTCCCCCTCTATGCCATCTCTGCTCTGCTGCCTGATATGTGGATGGATGCAACCAATGTGCCCATTCCCTTCACCTGCCCACTTAATTCCTGCCTGGCTCTGTTGGAGGAGAGTAACGGTTTTACAGAATCTGCTCTGCTCTCCATGCTGTGACCCGTGTGCAAAGGTGCACTGTCTTAAGGGCACGTGACAATTCTACCATTATTGTGTGTATTCTGTATTCAGTATTATACATATTTACTCCATCTTAACCAAGACACAGCTCTTGCTGGACACCTTCTCAGGGTATCGTAGTGTTCAGTTAAAAAAAGGTACATTGTTAAAATATGGCCTGCTGAAGTGAATACCATAAACACACACACACACACATATTCTGTATATATCTAGGTGGAGTGGGATGAGCATAAGCTGCTGTGGTATTGGGCATCTTTGTGATTGCAAATTTAACTACTGTCAGCGCATCTAAATAGTCTGCATAGGGATACTTGTTTGTATATTTTTAATTGAAATAAAATATATCTATTTCTACAGTATTCATCATTGTAGTATCTAGGCACATATATCGGGCTAGACTGTACGGCCCTTACTTAGGTGAGGATTCCTACTGATGTTAATGGGGCTACTCGTATGAGTAAGGGTTCACCAATGTAAGGACAGCCCAATCTAGCCCATATAGTGTATGTGTTTGAATTGAGCAGAAATGAAAGTAACAGACTAACAGTGCTGGCTGTGTGCCAGTGTGCATGCAAAGAAATGGCCATTATCATCCCACAGGTCTTTTCCACCCGACGTCATAGACGGACACTGTGAAAGCTGTTCCAAGCAGCCTTGCTAAAGTGTTGCACGCCTGACTGTTCCACTTCTGGGTCAGCCACTGCCAACCGTGATGAATTACAAGGTGGTTTTTAAGATGCAGGACTAGAATGAAATGACCAAACCATTTTCCCTCGTAACCCGAGACAGGATTTGAAGCTGTCATGGGTTTCTGATAATTAATACGACTACTCAGCACTTTACTTCTGCAAAGCATGAACTTAGTGCATTTCTGATCTGAAGAGCTAGTGCACGAACACAATGCACAACCCAGACCTCATTAAAAGAGAACACACGAACTGATGAAGCACAGAACATTGACCAAACCCAGGTAGTGTATCACATGCTGAAACACATCATCTGAAAGATGTATTCGATATAATTGCACTAAAATATACACATGATCTATGAATATCAGTAGATAACCTGTTGAAATAGAAACATTTATCACTTCAGGTACAACATATATTAAATAAAATACACCACCTAGTAAATCATGTCAATATTAAATCAAGTTTGTTACACCTGTTGAACAACCCTCCCAAGCAACTGATTGAATTATCATGCACAGATAGTGCTGACAAGAGTACTGTACATTAGCTCTTCATTAACTAATGTGCCAAGTTCATATCTCAACTGAGTCAAAAAGTTAACATATGACATGGCATTGCTGATCTACCATTAAAAAGAAGACACCAGGAATCTGAACTTGACAGTGCATGCCTTCCATTTTACAATGAATGCAGCCTTCTGGACATTACTTTGTCAAGTAATGCAAATTTATTTCAACCAGATGATAGTTAATATATGAAATAGCAAGGCCTCCATTGCCCCGATCTCCTGCCTGCCTGAGACAGAGGGTATGCGTACGCTCGATCTGATGGGGTAATTCCAGCTCAAGTAGACATACCCACACTAACTCTGATGGAGCTAGCATGCTAAAAATAGCAATGCAGCCGTGGCAGCGCAAGCAGCAGGTGCAAGCTAGCTGCCCAAGTATGATCCCACCTGAAACCCCGGGCACATACTCGGGGCAGCTATCCTGTCCCACTGCTAGTGCTGCTGTGACTACACTGATTGATCAGAGCAAGCATGGGTATGTTTTCCTGAGCTAAAAATTACATCTCCAGCCCCTGCCTAGACATACCCTATGAGTGTCACTATGTGAAAACATCCCCTTCAGATTGATTGGGCTTTCTGTGGGATGTGCACATGATTAGAGGAAGTGATAAAGAAACCATTAAGTGCAAGATCGAGCCTTACAGAATATATTATGTCCAGAGGAGCGGGGGCTGGTAAAGATGATTAATCCACTTAGTGCAGAATGAGAGTTTCTACACAGGGAGTTAGCTTTTGTGCTTCATATTCACATCCTAGAGACTTGGCACTAACTTCCCCAAGCCCTAAGATGGTTTGGTTTGGAAATGATTACTAAAGTGCAGTTCTGCATTGAAAAGTTACTATGTAAAACTGGCTTTGGGGGGTTCCTTGTATCTCAGTGACTCAGGATCATACTGTATATACCCATTTGATAAGGAAAAATAAAAGTAAAAAAAAGATTATATTTGAATCTCTAAATACATGCATGGATGCCTGCACTCAAATGTTTCGCTCTGCAAAGTCATCCTAGGATCTGACTGGCAAGGTGGATTCTTTCTGGCTCAGATGTTAACAATAAAGAACTGCAGACTAATTGCTGCCCTCGCTGTCCCTTTGTCTTCAACCTCTGATCTCTCTCACATCTGCGCCACCTCATTTCTGTGCAGTAAAGATTGGGTTTTCACAGTGTTAAGATTTACAATTGTGCAAACAAAATCGGAGAACAGTCGCACTCACACCTCTTTGAAAAGATGGCCTCTAATGCTTTCGTGTTACAATTGCATCATAATTACCTCTATTCTAAGCTGGGTAAAAACAAGACTGATGTTTATTAGTTAGACTTAATGCAGAGCTAATGGGGCATTTATCAAAAAACAAAAAGCCTTCCACGCTGTCCTTTATGCCTCATACCAGTGCAATAAATACATAAAATAACCCCCACCGTCTGTTCTTGTGTAGAAACAGACACGCTAAAACTTCATACAGTTTTCAGTGATAGCATTAATTCTTTATTGAGCTGTGTCTTACAGTTTATGTTTTTAAATGGCTGGTAAATGTTACAGAATCATTAAAGGTTGGTTAACCTTCTCAGTCTCATTTTGTCTTACAAGATACTTAATTTAATCATCTCCCCATAGAAAAGGAATGAATCATTATGTGCAGACATGTAGTGATGACCATATTACATTAGATCTTCATTAACCCAAGTTAATAATGGCTTTGAGCTGATGGACTCCTCCCCTTCCTTCTTATTTCCCCCCCCCCCCCAAATTGCAAAGCTCATATAGTGAATGCTCTACATACCAATGTTTGGTAGAAGAATAAAGTTATCACTGATGGAAAGTTCATGCTTTAAAAGTGGCACAAAATTTGTAATACTCTCCTAAAACTGACAATTTCTCATTTAAAAGCATCCTGATAATTGCTGTCTTATACTCCCTGGGTCAGATTCTCAAACCTTTACTCATGTTGAATAGTACCTTACTCTTCAAGCAATACCATTCATTCCAAGGAAATCTCTTACAAAATAAGGTATGGCTCGGAGAATAAGGATGGCAAAATCTGGTCCTATATTTGTACACAACGGGATCCCAAACCTGAATATGTTCTCTGGGTTCTACAGTTATACGAATACTTCTCCTCCGTTTACAATAATAACTTTTAAATATTGCTTCAGTGTTGAAGGCAGCAACCATCTGAAAATCTCAAGTTCCAGGCTGAATCAGTCCATTGTCCACCTTGGATTTGTGTATGAAAATTGCACTTTGCCTTTGTTCTCCTCTCCTTGATGATTTCATTCTGATTCCAGCAAAAAGTGAAATGGACAAGACTCTTTTTCTGAGAAGCAACTTGTCAATTTCAATCTTCTGCCAGTTTGCCAGACCAGAGCATGATTTTCATCCAGCCTCCACGCTGAGGGACAGATTCTTAATGTAAACAAAAGGCACCAATGGAGCCACAACAATTCACAGAGAATCTGGCATTGGCATTTTCGGTCCACTGAAGCTCTTGTTTTGGAGGGCTGATATTCTTTTAAACCATCAAGGGAATAGTTGAAAGCAGAAAACATGCTTATGTAGTGGTAGGACATTTTGGGCCTTGCCACTTTTAACCATGATCCTTTACAACTGAAATAAGTGCAAGAGTTACTCTTGTCTGTAAATGGTGCACATTACGGCTGTGACCAGCTGTGTTTGATACACCAAAATTCAGGTTCTTCATGAAGCACTGTAGAACCCGAGAACAACCCCATACATATGAATATGAAACAATAATAATACCTCTTATACAGCACTTTTTAATCAGAAGGTCTCAAAGTGTTTTACAAGGGAGATCACTGACTGTATCCCCATTTTACAGATGGGGAAACTGAGGCACAGAGCGGGGAAGCGACTTACCTAACGTCATCTAGAAGAAGAGCTGGGAATAGAACCCAGATCTCCTGAGTTCAGACCAGTACTTTCTCCACTTGGAGTTAACAACATATAAAATCAAATCAGAATCAGAATAGCCCTGGCTAAACTAAGCATTATATTTTGACCTAGAGACCTTCTAAACTTTCTTGGATGAAGGAACAGGAGTCTTGTCATTGATGTCAATGGGGCCAGGATTTCACTCCTTGTATTTTGTCAGCTAAGGACAAAGGGGGCAAAAACTGAAACCATGATCATTCAAAGTTTTAAGCACAGGAAAGGACGACAGACACAAGTGCATAGCCATAGCCTGCGAGAGTGAGAAGGAAATAAAATAAACCTACTATTTTAGTCAAATAAGGATAGGCAAGACTTGGAAGCCACTGAAATGCCAGAATAACTATTTTCAAATCAATGAAGTATTGTCTGGATAATCAATGTAATGAATGAAGAATAGGGAGAGTTGTCATTACTAAATGTAGAAGTAGTGAAGATGATAGAAGAGGCAATTTAGAAGATATGAACTTGAGGCCAGCATAGAGACAACTGCTTTAGTATCTAAGACCAAAGCTCAACCGTGCACAAAAAATGGATTAAATAGATGATAAAAAGCCATTTTTACATTCTCATTACCCCAAATGCAAAATGAGACTCAGACCCACCAAATTTATGCAGTAGTGTCATCAAAATAAATAAATAGTGTCAACTAAATGAACAAGTGCAAGGCATGGAGATGAGACAGATGCTTGAAATTCTGTTGCAGATGTAATAAATCGCAAATATGTCTAATCTAAACTGTATCCTGCATCACATAGACAAAAAAGTAAAGTAGAAGCAGCACTTTCCTTTCAGATGCCGCTCCCTGGGGAGTAGCTGATAGCTCCTGGCATGCTCTTTTACCATTTTTTTTTGTAATCAATGGCATATTTTGACCTTTCAAGCAATTAACCTAATTCACAGAGGATGTCACTCCCTAATTACTGGAGACATCAGATTGTCAACCTCAAACAAGGCACAAAGAGACAACCTAATGTGAATAAAGAGAACAAGTGGGTCTAGAGAGATGATTGAAAAAATCAGAAAGGGTGCTGTCATCTGGAACTGAAGAACAAAATAAACATATTGGGAAAGAAAACTAATGAATGCACTGAGTACAAATCACACAGAGGTATAGCCAGATTTGAGGTTAACTCTTGTATGATTTGGGAATGTAGTCTGCAGCCTGGTGAGACTGAAAGCACCACAGAGAAGTTATATGAAGTAAAACTCGAAGAAAGACAAAACAGACTTCAGTACAAATGGATGAGCCTCAGCTTATGAGGCAGTTTAGTAAATGGAACCGCTTGCTTCTCACAGTAAACTCAAAAAGTGGAATAAGAGAGATTTAGGACAAAATATTCAAAACTGTAAGCAACCAACACAATTTGCATAAAAGCATGAATGTATTTGCATGCCTAATTTGCACACACGCATATTGCACAGCTATAACTGTGCATGCAAACAGAAAGACAGATGTCCGATGGCAAATGCATATGCAAATAGTGAAATTATGCAGACATTTCTCCACACACACTGCACAATACCATTGTGTATCTTGAATTTTCACTGAGAAAGTGGTCTATACAATTATAAAATATAGTTTCATAATTTCCAAAATAGAATAAAAAAAGTTAGGCTTTTTTTCATGACAGAGTGGAAATTAAAGTGCACAGCAGAAAATCTATCCACATTACTCTGTAGAATTGAGCTACGAGAGAGGCCATTAATGTAACTAAAGAAACAAAATATACAATGATGGTACTTAATATTCAACAGATTGAGAACTGGAAGAATGTATCAGGGCAACTGCACCAATGTTTTCCCTCCATGGTCCAGCAAGGGCTCCCACTCTAGGGCCCCAGATCCTCAGCTGTCAACTCTCTTGAGCAGAGATCCATATCTCTCTTGCTCCTGACTGGAGTTTTTCCCAACCTGCACTATTCAATACCTACACTGTCATATTCTCAGCAAGCCAGACTGCCTAAACAGGCCAGTGTGTGTGCTTTACTTTGTCTCCAAAGGTTATGAACAGCTGTAATTGCCAGCAATCACAGGTTACCACACATCTCTTTATAAGCAAGCACATTTATTCTTAAAGTGAAAGCATTATGGAGAAAACATATTAAAAAACCTACTAACATGCTAATAAGCTTACCAGAGATCACCTCCCAGTTCCAACAAGGGCTCTGGTAGGAGTCAGTCCTTCAAACCACACAAAGGAGTTTTCTGTGGTTACAAGCTTTCACAGCTTTAGCTCAGAAACGGCACACCAATGAATAGATAGTCTTTCCTTTATACAGCTTAGGTTTATGAGACTGGCCTCATGTAATAGGTGATCAGCAGACAAAACAGTCTCCTCAGGGCATAGTTTCAAAAGACTGGATTTTTGCATAACCAGAGGTGAGAGATATGCATTAACCTCTCCTTAGGTATTTTCCAGGAACACATGTATTGTCTGAAAAAGACCATTCTTGTCTGGCACATTGTTCGATATAGTCCTTTGTTCGTTCAGGCTTCTCATCACATCTCTCCCCTAGAGAAGTTGCATACAATCCTGGCCCAGAATAATATATAAACTTTGCATTTAGTACAGTAGACCCAAAGAGACAAACTTACGACAATAAGGATATTGAAGGAAACTGCTGGATCTGTCACAGCAGCTGCACAGGATGTCTCCAGAAAAGATGCAAGATGTGCTTGACACCTGTTCCATCCTTTCAACTGTATTTAGATATTTTCATTTGCTGTAGTCTGATAAGACTTGGTGATGCTAGGTGAACAGGCAGGGCCAAAGTTCACTGACTTCAATGCAGTTAGGTCAGCAGAAAATTTGTCCTTTAGTCTACAAGGGGAAAGTGTGTAGATTGTGCATAGTTTTCTTGCACAATATGTTACAGACACACAGTCAATACACACACACAACCAACGGCAGATTCAACAAAGGACCAGATTCTTGATTGTTTTTAACTATTAACTACTTGCTGGAGGACCCCTGGAAGAATAGTTATAGCCTGGTTAGCATGATGCTTCACAACTCTTCACTGCTATCAACTTATTTGTTTCTATTCTTTTAAACAATGTGTCTTGATTATGTTTTCCCATAGGTATATGGTACATTATTTGTGGTTGTTTGGTAAAAATATTGCAGTGGATGGGCTACTGCATTGCTATAATTTATTTCCAGACTGGTCTCAGAAGACTATTTCAACCAATTTTTCTTTATATCAACTTGGCCATTTTCTTTGAAGGGAAAAGTATCAGAGTTTTTGGATGTGAATTTTTTTCTTCTTGAGCCCTATAATTCACTGCATTGCTACTGGGACTGGCTGTTTCTATACTAAAAAATAAGTAAGCAAACTATTTCATAACTACCCAGTTTTGACACAAAATGGAAAGCAGTAAAATGTGGTTGCATATGAGAACTTGCTTATCTCAGAATGGTGCTTGGCTGAGCAAAAGACTTGAAAGAAGATATTGTCTGTCCTTAATTTATGTGCAACGTGTCACAGAGAGAAGAGAGTGGGTCGGATGAAGCCATTTTTAATAGTTTACAAAATGCAAGGATGAGATTAGCCTCTATCCAAACTGAACAGACTGAGGCAGCATTAAGATATTTAAATGGGCTGTATGATGAACATAGTGATGATAATGCATCTGGTAAGACTGAGAAAACTGCTGAATCATATTCTGTTAATAAGGCAATCAGATGAGTTTTTAAGTGTTATCCCTTTAAGGACAATGATACTCTTGCTATTTCTATGCTTTCCTAGCTCTAGTGCTGATTAGGAAGAAAATGCAATTAGAAAAACACACTCTCACGCAGGGTAAGATCCCCCACAAGATTTCACTGTACACATAGTAATGTGGAATTTGATCGTGAATGGTAATAATGACTGAAGTGAGTAAATCTGGGTCATGTTGAGAGAGGCAGATTCTTCTCTTGCTGTGTGACACCTAAATTGCATCCATTTTAGGTCTCCTTTTTCATTTGGTAGAGAAAAGGCTTAGATTTTTAAGGGTACAGGTATCATTAATTTTGTCCAAAACTAACGAGAATAATACTCCATAATTTCAAGAGTCAAAGAAGCAGTTTATATGTTTGAGATACTTTCATCATATTTCTGGGTCTACACCCACTCACCCCACACATGCGCTTTGACATACAGTTTCAAGTATGTCACTGTGGATCAGATCCTCAGTTGTGTCAATCACTGTAGTTCCACTGAAATCAATATAGCTATATCAATTTACATATGATGAAGACCTGGCCCTAGATAGTCACATATACACATTGATGTTGGGATGTGGTAAGTGGTAACCCACTGTTTCCAGTTCATGAGTATGTTATGATGTCTTTGACTTGTATTTTTCTGAATACTCCTCATTTATTAAGGCTCTGATAGGACAAAGCACTTGTAGACGTGGTTAACTTTAAGCACATATTTAAGTTTATCCTCATTCAGCAAATTCCTTAAGAATAGCATATTTCACCTAGGCCGTAGGGAGGGGTGGAGATAAGGGTTGGGTTAATATTAAAATGCCTCCCACATAGAGCTGGTAGGAAATCTTCCAACTGATGGTTCTTCCAGAGGAAAATGCCAAGTCCGAATGGCTTAAGCGAGATTTAAGCACATGTTTAAGTGCCTTGCTGAATCAAGGCCTTAAATAAAAAATAATGAAAATTATTTACCTCCAAGCTTGTAAAACAACACTGACTGTATTAAAGTTGCGATTATTAGCTTCAACATAGTGTTTTTGGATTAATTCAAGTTCAAAAGGGAAGGAAGTGTTTTTCACTTACTGTCTCCTGCCAGCATTTAAAAATGATGGTTCTTATTGCCACTGACTCTGGAACTTTACCTTTGCCATTTTCATTTCCTCTCTCACAACAATTTTACCACCTACGGCACTCCCCCCACTTGTAATTTAAGTGGAAATACAACCTTCAGGATGATGAGCATCTCTTTGCTAACTGTACTATCAGGTAAATGAGAGGAAAGAGCCAGGAATTCAGAACCTCAGTGCTTCATACAAGTCTATGTATAAATGCAACTCTATGCCTTAAAGGATTAATTTCACAAGTCTTAAATTGCAGTTTAATTTGAAAACTAATTCAGCCCCATAATTGGCTTTTCTGTTCAAATCACTGAGGCTAAAGATTTAAATTCTTAATATTCAGATGACTTTCAAGTATCTCGCCCCATCTGTGCATTAGTCCATGGTGTTAATCTCTCAAGGGAATCTCTGCTAGCATAGAAATAAAATAAATAAACAAACAACTGGGGCACTAATAGCATAAGCTGCTTTAAAAAAATCCCTGCTATTATATAGAATATTTATTTTTATGAGATTTCTTTAACTCAATTTTCTACATGTAGATTTTGCTCCCAGGTATTTAATTTTTTAGGTGACATCAATATCAAGAATTACACTATCAGAATTGCATGGAGTTAGGGGGAGGCAGCGAATTTTAATTACAACATTTTTCACTTAAGGAGTATCAATTATAATGTTCCGTTTCTTTGAAGGTTTACCCATGATGCTTAGAGCTTCTTCCAGTTCATTCAGGAATAAGAAACTGGTATCAATTCTGCCCTTCAGTTTAACAATGTGCTAAAAAATCAAATGAAAAACAGGGTGAGATGAAATTCTGGCATCATTGAAGTCAATAGGAGTTTTGCTATGGACTTCAGAGGGTCCAGTATTTCCCCTAGGCCGTAGGTGGGGTGGAGATAAGGGATGGGTTAATATTAAAATGCCTCCCACCTAGAGCTGGTAGGAAATCTTCCAACTGATGGTTCTTCCAGAGGAAAATGCCAATTTGTCAAAAGTGAAACGTTTTTTACAAAATTTTGACAACATTTCATTTTGGAAAAACAAAAACAAAAAGCTGCTGGAGCGAAGCATTTGGATAGGGTTGATACTTGTTAGACCTTTTTGGAGCAGAATGTTTTGATTTCCCATTTCAAAACATCTTTTCATTTCAATTATTATAATATAATATAATATAATATAATATAATATATAATATAAAATGTAAAGTCAAAATTGGAACAAAACATCTAGATTTTATCAAAACACAACATTCCGATCACACTGAAGCTAAACGTTTGCCACAATTCCATTTCATGGGAAATTTCAATTTTTTGTTTTGTTTTCATTCTATTTTGGAAGGGAAAAAAATTCAAAATCACAGAATTTCCCATGAAATGGAAAATCCAATTCCCAGCCAACATTACTCTCACAAGACATCCCTAGGATCACGCAATCCTGTACCAGCACTGCTGTAAAACTCTAGTAGCTAAAGTTTGTGTCAGGCAGTAACTGGTAAAAATATTTGGAAGAGGATTCTGTGAAGCATGGTAAGAAGAAGAAGAAGAAGAATTTTTTCCCCTGGCTATTACCCAGTAAGCTAGTTTGCCCAGATTGATAGAAATAAGCTTTAAAGGTACAAGAGAATTCATGCATCACGTACTACATTCAGAAAAGAAGCTGTGCAATCCATACAGCTTTATCAGCTCTTGAAAGGAAAGTTCTACAGTTATGAGGGAACTAGAACTTCGCTGATTAAGGCTGCCGGAGGGACCAGGGGAATTTCAGCGCTAGCTTGCAGCAGCATTTTTTAAACTTAGCTGTGTTCTTCACATAGAGGCAAAGTTCAAAGAAGCAGAACATTATTCAATGTGAGTAAAACATGGCCTTTTAAGATATACTTTCAAACAGTGGTGCATTAAATCAAAAACAACTTGAGTGTCTGTGTGTGTGTGGGGGGGGAGCTGATTCTGTGGGGAAAAATATCACACATAACTATTCATGTTCTGTGTTTGTTTGGAAGGCCCTGCATTTTAAAAACTAAAGGGTTCATCTGCATACCCTTAGACTAAATAAACTAGAAACAGCAAGGAAGAATTTATTGCAGAGTATCAAAGGAAGGAAAAGAGATACATTTCAATACAGCATCTAGCACACACTTGGGAATTGTACAAGGACCAGAGAGTGACACCCCTATTCATACAGAGTAGTATGTTACTCTGCAAGGGGCAATCCCATTAATTTCAAAGGGACTACTCATGGCATATGGTGCTATTCAATTAAAGGAGAGCAGAATCTTACTCAATGATAATAATAGATTATCATTAATAATACATGAGCTCCGGTCAGCATTCCTGTCCAGGTCTGATTACAATGGTGGCTGGCACCCCTCAGACAGTACATTCTCTGGAAACCTGGGCAGTCTGTTGGACTCGGAGTGCCATGCATTCCATTAAGGCCTGTTCAACAAAAATGAGTTCGGACCGTCTTTGAATAAGTCTCTCCATCCTTCTGCACCAGCCTTCTCCTGGCTCTTGGTCAGTCTAGATGGCCAAGGAAGGCTATTTCTATGTTTTAAGGAAGTGAATCCATCTTACACCTGGGGTGACACACAGGGAAGCTAGGCAGACAGAGTGAACTAGCCACATTGCACACTTGTAGTTCACCCACCCATCTGCATTCCCATCATCACCTTCTTTTGGATCCTTGGCACAGAACTCTTCAGGCCATCTTTTGACTGGACCTCCACCACTCACAGCAAAGGCCAGGCACAGTTTGCAGTGCCTGAGCTCTCCTGACCATAGGGAATGTTCCCTCCTGCCAGGGCCAGCTCCAGGGTTTTGGCCGCCACAAGCTGCCAAAAAAAAGCCGCGATCGCGATCTGCGGCGGCAATTCGGCAGGAGGTCCTTCGCTCCGAGCAGGAGTGAGGGACCATCCGCCGAATTGCCGCTTAATAGCTGGACCTGCCGCCCCTCTCCGGAGCGGCCGCCCCAAGCACCTGCTTGCCAGGCTGGTGCCTGGAGACGGCTCTGCCTCCTGCTTGTCTCCCCAGGGGCAATAGCCACCCCAAAGGGACAGGGAGTAAGGAAAATGCTAGCTCCTCCTCACTCTGCTCACTGGAGCTTGCTGGCTGTTGAGAAGGGAGCATGCGGCACTTGGCAACTCTGTGTATGCTGTGTATGCTTGAGGCACAATCCCTTCTGCAGCTCCCCCTGGGCTGGGGCAGCTCCACTCTGCCTCTTACTCAGGGATGTGCTGTAATGGCACAACAGAGTTCTTTGTTGTTTACTTCAGAGGTGATCCGCTCTAGTGATCCTGTTAATCAGCCTCACAGGGGCTTTCCCTGGTATCTCAAGGTCACTGTGCTTTGCTCATCTGCATATATTTGATTCTCTCTGGGAAATTTCCATAGGTCAGATCTTGAGTTCTTTACTATTTTCACTTGGGCAAAATTTCCACTAAGTTCAACAGGACTTTGGCCCATGGTTGTGATTGCTATTAAAGTCAACGTTTATCCAGGATACTACAGTTACTTTCCTAAGCTAAAATACATGAACATACCGGTGGCATTCCTCTATAATGTGGTAATTGAATTAATATAGTCTTTACAATATTGACCACTGTACATGGACACATAGCAAGTGTCAGAAAGAGTAATCAAGGGGCTAGTCAGAGATGAATAATCAAAGTCCCAAGAAGGAGTTCAATAGGAGTGAAATGTACCTTTTATGGCAATGAATGCTGATCTGCTATATCACATAAGAATTTTTTTTTCAGCTTGCTTGAAGCAGAACTAAACCTATAATGTAATAAATTGCTGAATCAATAGTGAACACATTTTGCCTTTTGTTTTCTATAGGAATATTTGTTATACCTTTCATTTGTCGATCGTTGTGATGAATAATTAGGAATCCTGGCTGCAGTTTTTTTGCATTGTACGAAGACCTAGTGTCGTACCCTCTTATTACTGTAATTTCCTGATATAACTCGAGTTAAAAAGGATGTTTCCAAGTCTCTGGGAGCTTCATGCTTAGCTAAATATGCGGTGTACTTCATTTTAGCTATATATATCTCCAAACGAAACAGTGATGCCCTAATTTGAAGTGGGTGAGGAGTGCACAGGTTCCACAACCTAACTCTACGACCTCTCCATCATTATCTCGAAGACATAATCTCACAATTATTGACATGTTTCGCAGAAAGAGGGCATCAGACACCCAAGTCCCCAGACAGGTTTACAGAGGCAAGGAACAGAAATTCAATAACTATTATAAACCTTTAAAAAAATACTGATTAAACAAGAAAGGAGGGAAAACAAATACATCAAAGGCAAATGTAATTGCTTTTGAATAAAACAGACTGCTTCCCATTTACCTGCCTTAAAGGCAGACACAGTGGACTGGGATGCAGAATACCAAAAATCACTGGTATAACAGAGGCACAAGTATTTTGTAGTCCTATTCTGATTTAATGGCTTATAGGCTTATCTGGATTTCAAACAAGAAAGGGCTGCAATTTACTCCTTCCCTCATCCTAATGAACAGAGCTAGTTAAACATTTGGGAACACTTTCAATATTGATTTGTTTTAGAATAAGATGTGGAAAGTCTGATTTGTTATGGAAATGTCATGAGCATCATGGCTTATTTCAGTCAGCACTTCAGATCTTGATAACTTGTATGTGGAAGCCCCAGTGTGGCCTTAGTGTAACAGAGGGGGGAAAAAAACTTCTCTGTGAAAGAGTCATTAGAATGATCAGTTCAGTTTCTTTACAGCCCAACTCTGAGGATCAGTATCTGGATGAGAACTTTGAAGCTTTGGTGCATCTCTACCTCAAACATACCAAGAGGGAAGCTATGTCATGTTCTTTCCTCAAGAAATAATGCCACACTTTGTCCCCAAGACATGTCACCACAAGAGCCATTCTTCACACTGCTGAAAGACAATCAATCAGGATTGCAATTCACCTTGTTAAAAATAGTGACCTCAAGAGACTTCTCTATGACAACTACCTCAGGCAGCAGAGAAGTAATGATAAATGTTTGCTGACACAAACCAAAAGTCATGTGATGTTTAACCCTTCTACCTGTAAACAACTGAAGATAAATTTATCCTGGGGGGGGGGGGGATCTCATTAAGGCTTTAGGAGCATTGTATTTTATAGCAGTTTGCCACTATTTTTAGGTAATAGTTTTCAGAACACAATCTCCACTTCTTCATTAAATAATGAATCCATTCATATTAGTTATATTCAGGAATAAGCTAAAGCAAACCATTTACCATATTGTAAACTGCCTACTTATGCTCTACCCCCAATAATGAATCAACAGTATATTTGGAAGGGAAATGTTAAAAAAGGCTAAATTTTTCCAAAGACTTCTTAAATGTGCTAATGCTTGCACCATTACCTCAACTGTATGCACAAATTAGGTACTCACTGATTTTGCATGAGAATTTGCACACTTAATTTTTTTGAAAATCTGGTCTCAGATCTCTGCATAATTCACGATCGGCAGAAAAAACATGGCACGAGAGCAGACACCATGAAGTCAGTGGGAACCTTGTAATTTACTACAACGATTTTTGGATCAGGTCCCATATAAGTAAGTTGTTTTTCCACAACTTGGGACGCAGACCTTACTGGACTCTGGATGGTAAATACTGAGTTTACAAATGACTGGATTACGTTTCAGTCAGCCAGATATACAGTATTTCAAGCATACAGTCAGGTAAAAGTCAAGATCATTGCAGAGTTTGCTTTTCTTTTTAGGATTCTATCATTATTACTGTACTGATTACATGTTACTGTAGAACACTGTAAATGTAACAAACGTTCGAGACAGGCAACACCAGGTTTGAATTTACAAAGCTTCAGCAGGTTTCAGAGTAGCAGCTGTGTTAGTCTGTATCCGCAAAAAGAACAGGAGTACTTGTGGCACCTTAGAGACTAACAAATTTATTAGAGCATAAGCTTTTGTGGGCTACAGCCCACTTCTTCGGATGCAGTTGCTTTTGCAAATAAAACTTCCAAGTAGTGTGATTTGGATGCAGCTCCCATTTTATTCAACTCTACACCTCCTCCTCTTCAATGTTTATGGTAATTCAACTAAACTGTTCAAGTTTTCACCAATCTTTTACAAAAAACAACAATCCCTGAGCATCAAGAGGAGTCATGAAACATGTGATCAAACCAACTTGTGCTTTATATTTGAAGACTTAGACTTATCATAAGAGCTCTTCCAACTCTACCTGGTTTAGATCCTTCATCAACAGATCCATTATAGACTTGGTTTATAAACTCAGGCCTGTTGTCATTCATATCAATCACATAGATGTAGAGGTCAATGGGGTTCTCCACCTTGTTTCCATTCATATCCACTGCATGAGCCCTCAGCTGGAAATAAACACAGTGGAAGCATAATGTCAGTGACAGAATTCGCTGGATAAAAGAGTTTTGTCAGCGTTGACTTCAGCATTTAAATTCTTTCCAAAAATTAAACTATAGGAATGTCATTTTTCCAGTAGAAACCAGATATCTGGTTTTCATCTAGGCGCTGCAGGATACATAACGTTTCACAACAGGGCCCAATATTAAAAATCATTTTCAAATAATAATAGTAAATAGAAACGAATAATTTTATCAGTTAAAAGAAACATTTTCTCCACGGCTAACAAATCACTACTTTTAAGTAGTTTAAGAAAAGTAGTAATTGTTGCCTGGCAATCTCCAAAGACTAAGTTTTGCTTACTGTTATTAATACCATGATGACATGGGTTTATTTTCCACTGGTCACAAGAACTTCAGCAATGTACCATGGAATCTCACATTGCTTTGTGGCCACAATGACCTGTGGTAATTAATAAGTACAGAGATCTCATAATTGTTGATACTATTGTTATTATTTGTATTCTGTAGCACTTAAGAGCACTAGTTATGTACAGCAACCTAGGTCCTAGGCGCCAAACACTGAACAAAAAGATGGTCTCTGCCCAATACTTATTCAATTTCTCCAAAGGGGAGACCCAGGTATACTTAAGAATGGGAAGCCTGTCTCAACATTAACTACAGCATCAATGATGCAACATTATAATAGCCAGCACTGTACTGCTGAGTTCTCAGTTAAAATGGCACTGGGACCCCATCTTATTAGGACTAACTATTGATAATAATGCTGGAAACCGAGACCATCAGTTTTCAGAATAAAAGGGACAGATATAGCATGTCGAAATGAGTAATTAATAAAACAAAGCACTCAACAATACTCTGGAACAATCAGTAATCAGGTGAGAAAAAATGGATAGCTCCTTCATTATATGGAACAGATGGCTGCTCTAAATGGGTCGTGTGCTGACGGTATTTATCAAAGCTGGCTTGGAAGAAGGACTGGCTATGAAAGTCTTGTATTGTGCCTGACTTAAGTTGACCAATGGAGAGACATCTGGCTCTGGGAGAGTTTTGCAGCTTTAATTTGGTCACTTTCCCTCATTTCAGTACCAGTGAGCACTGTTGAATCCCTGCACTGACATAAAAATCAGGGACAGTGTTCAAAACCTCTGGCGCAGATTTCTGAAATACTGATGAATGAAGAATGAAAACGCCACATAAAAGGAGTTTGGTGAAACTGCTGTCTAGAAAAACAGGACTGTCACTTTAACACCAGATACACAAGTAGGCTTGCCCAATCGGCCCTTAGTGAATTCCTCATATTGTACCACCGGCTATCATGCTTTTCCCTACAAGATTCCTAATGTATAATGGCCTAGATGTTGAGACGTGCTGGTATCTCCAGTTCCCATTCACGTCAATTGAAGCTGCAGATGCTCAGCACTTCTAAAATTCAGGCCCAATGTGTCAAAGAACGTATGTAGTTCTGATGCCTAGCACGTAAGGGTGCTAATTGTATTAATATTGATTTCAGTCTTTCGCTTTTGCCGAGACTATGATTGATGGGATTTTACCTCTTTGTGTATGTTTTCCAAGAAGGTTTAACAAATATAATCACGCTATATTTGATAGGCAGGACTGAGATTTAATCCAGAGAAGAGAGCAATCTGCCACACAGACTGAGGGTGGACATTTAAAAAAAAAAGGTTAAAAATCACATTTTTTTAAATATTAAAAAGGCTGACTTCATTTTTAATACAGACTCTCTCATTTGTGTTTCCTGATTCTTAGTGCTCTTAATATTTGCATTTCATGCCTACGTATAAACTGCTCTGACTTGTGTCAGCAGAGCTATCCTTCATTATGTCAGATGTAGCAATTCAATAACTTTTACAAGTCAAAGGTCAGATTGTCTTTGAAAAAAAGTAATTCTGAGCTAAAATTAAAGTTATTATCTTCAAACTGAAGCCTCACTGGACTCCTTCTTGCTGCATTTTCAGAAGCGGAAACGGCTCTATTCAGAGATAAAGCAGAGTGCAAAGCCGATATCTTTCTCTTTCAGATCTGGCTCCCCATCCCCCCCAAATTTTAATTACATTTGATAGCTCTTGTTTGAAATCTCCAGGAGTAAGTAATTTCCCAGCACTGCACGTCTATCTGCTTGTCACACACACATGCCCGTGTATATATGCATATGTTACTGATTCACTCAAGAAAAAAATTCAATAAGCAAGACGGTAGTTATCTCACTAAACCTGCAGTGATACACACGCATGAGGCTCCCCTGCTCCATGGTAACATCAGCATTAGAGCCTCAAACCTGAATTCTGAAGGTGAGAACAGTACTTGAGAGTATGGACAGCTGAGCTAAGGCTTGCACCCTGGTGGATTGAATTTGGTGATACGCGCCCTTTGATTTAACATGCAATCCAAACACAGAGCACCACAGTCCCAATGCTGATCCCCCCCCCCCGCACCCTTCCGGTTTGCATTGGTCACTGGGTGCCCTCACAGCTTCTCTTGTGTTATCTCCCTTGTGTGGTTGTTACTGCCTCCTTTCTGACCATTTTTTTCTCTCTCTCCCCCTCCTTTTTGCCTGTTTTCCTTGTCCTTTTTTGTGTATTTTTTTATTCTTTCTGTGCTCTTTCGGTTGTTCTCACCTGGCAATGACCTTCCTCCATATCCTTTTGTAGGCTACATGCTCCTTACCTGGGGGTCAGGACCATCTGCTAGCGTCAACTACAGTTGACATGAACTCCCTGGGAAAGAGACGCTCAGTCTAGCGGGCTGCTGTTTGAGTCTATAACAATGCACAACAAGAGTGACTCCTGGGACTGGCTACATTAGAGTTCTTTGCAGGAGCAGGGAGGGAAGGCAGGTGGCTTTCAAGGGGTCACCTGTGGCTTTGAGGCATGTTTAAAGGAGGGACAGGGTGGAGCAGATATTAGGGAGCTTTCCTTGCCCTCCTCCATCTTCTCTTCTGTCCTGCAATCCCTCCCACCCTCCACCCTCGAACTAGTGTGGAGCTCTCAAAATGGGAAACACAGACATACCACATCATCATGAAGCCCAGCATATTTTACATTTTTTTGCTCCACAACTATATATGACTATGACTTATTTATTCAGTATGCATGATGTAGTCTCACACAGTGCTCAGCGGGCAGGGCAGCAATCAAGTTCCATCTGCTACACGATGGATGTTGTGATAAGACAACGGATGGGATTAGAAATTGATACACTTAAGTGCTTTTTCATAGTATGTGAGCTGTTCAGGGGGGCAGGGCGAAGAAAGTGACTAAACAACCGTCAGGTTTACTTCTGAGAACTGGAACGGAGCACACACAGATTCAGGATGGGACTAAAGTCTTCCGGAACTGGAGAAACCATTGTTTGAAAGGCCAGTTACCACAGCCTTGGGTAGAAGAGAAGGTGGGAGCACACAAAAACATTACATGGGAGACCATCAGGTGGAATTTCAATTGGGTGCTTGGAGGGATATTTAGTAACTGTTTATTAAAGTTGACATTAAACATTAAAGTTGTCACAAAGTGGAGAGCATGGTGTTGGCTGAAGGTTAGAGAAAGAATAAATAGGAACAATGGAAAATGTTGGAATCCAACAGCCATTGTGTAGGATTCATAAATATAAATAAAGTCTAGCTAGTGGTCCAGATCCTCTGCAGTGGAAGTAGTTATAGTTCCATTTTGTATCAGCCAAAGAGCTGGCCAGTCCCCTTGAACAAATATTTTTAAAAGTATGACAGTCTTCATTAACATACTTAGGCAGCAGCTACCACTGGTCTCTGTGTTTTTTCCAGAGACAATTTCTAGCGCAAATGTAGCTGTTGGCATACAAATGCTTCAGCATCATGATTATTGATGACACTGGAGGCTGGTGCTATCTGAAGGTAGTTAGTCAAAGTCAACATAGTGAAATGTGTTAAATATAAATACTACTTCTGCACTAATACAATTAATATAAATATGTATAATCAGTAAGTGACAGATCTTTTAAAAAATTAGGAATACAATTCTGTGCCTAATTTGCACACACTTTATCATGATTAAACATCAAGTTATTATGGCACAAATGACCAGAATTACACATACGCTTCTGTAAACATGGTTCAAAATATTATTGAAATTAGTACTGGTTTCTCTGGGTCAAATTCCTTGTTTCTAATTGTCTTTTTGTCTCCCAGAGACAGGTGGGTGAGGTAATATCTTTTATTATACCAACTTCTGTTGGTGCAAAAGACAAGCTTTCGAGGTACACAGACCCAAAGAAGAGCTCGGTGTAAGCTTGCAAGTTTTTCTTTTTCACCAACAGAAGTTGGTCCAATAAAAGATATTCCCTCATCCCCCTTGTCTCTGTAATAACCTGGGACCAACATGGCTACAACACTGCAAATAATTTTTGTCTCCCACACAGTCTAAACGATTCCCGTCTCACCCTGTAACCAATCTCCCCTTGTCCAGGCATCTCTGACTGAATGATATTTCATAAAAGTGTTAATGGAAGCAAAGTGCTGGTTGAGACTATTCCAAGCTATATCTGTATTTAAAAACAGGCATATAAATGAAGCATGTTAATTGAATATCGTTGCCTGACTGCTAAATATTAGGTTTTATGGTGATGGTGTTTTGTTAACAAAGCTTGAAAATATGTGAGAGACCAACCAGTCTGTTTGCCCATCACTACTGACTGCAGTTTGATAGGAAGTTCTGGCACCTGAAATAATCAGAAAAGCACCAGGAGGCACTGATTTGCCCATGAGCACAATCAGAGAGTCATCACCTACAACACAGAGAGCTGATGGGAACTCAGGTTGACCAGGGTCAAGAGAAGTGATCCATGTTAAACACTGATATCTCCTGAAAGTTATTTGGCACTGTTTAAAAACTGAGACACACAGACATCCGTGTAACAGAGAAAGTACTGCTGCAACGAATCAGAGCCTTGGAAAATCCATCCCTCTGAAGCTCAAGAGAAATATTAAAAGCTGACAAGCGAGTTCTGCTTCAGAACTACCAAAATAATTAAAAATTGATATGGTTCATCTCGGAAAAAAGGTGGGTTTCATCAGGCAAATGCTTCCTAATGTGGAGAATTAAAAGATGAGTGCTTTAGAAAGAGCAATCTTGACACAATCAGGATAATTATACAAAAGAAAGTTTACATGGAAAACATGGGAGTTAATGAAACAGAACTCTGGCATGTGTCCTCCCTAATTCTCAGGAAGATTTTTTTTATTGGCTTTTAGGTTATTTAGAAATACAATAAACATGGACAGCATGTGATGCTAACAGAGATGCCGAAAAGATTTAGCTCCGTGTGGGGCTGTAAAGAAATGGAGCTGCATATATCATACATAGCCAGCACAGCTGAACTGCTAGCCTGTGGCACACAGAAGATAACCCAATATGTTACATGCTAAAAACCCAGGGGCCAGATCTTTACCTGGTGTAGATCAGTGTAGTTCCACTGATCTCAAATGGATTTATACCAGCTGAAAATCTGGCCCCAGGACTCTACTATGTGAGCTAAGAAGAATCTTCATTAGGTATTAATAATACCTAGAGATAAACTGAGCTGTAAAATTCAGACCCAACTCTGAATCTGGAGCCAAATTTTCCCAAAGTTCAGATGTGTCTGGATCCGAGGTCAGGCCTGTCTCTAGTAATATTGTTGCTTATTGGCAGGACCCTCAGCTACGAGAAATTGGCATAAGCCCAATCAACTTCATTGGAGCCAAAGAGAAGCCAGCCATAGATGCCAGCAGGGGCAGAAGGAACCAAAGTAGGAACTGCTATATTGCAGGGGAGGAGGAAACATGGGGCCCAGCCCGGGCCACTGCTCCCTCAGCATCTCCCTGGTCCCAGAACTGTGCACAGTAGCAGGGGTGCCAGAATAGGGAGGGCCAAGGGGCCATGACGCTCCCATTTTTCACCATGGACCCGGCTCCCTGCCCCTCCTCTTCCTCCTGAGGCCTCGCTCTCCAGCCAGGCTGGAATCTGGAGCCCGACCTGGGTAAGAGCGGCCTAAGGAGCCCTGGCAGCTGTGGGGAGCTGCGGACCCTCCACCTGCCCGGGCTGGGCTGGCCAGAGGGCAGCCCTTGGCCCGTGTGTTCACCTGCTGGGCTCCCCACCCAAGGCAGATGGAGGGTCCACTCGTACCATGGCCCGGCTGTGGATCTTTGGCCCTTGAGGCCCCGCCCCCAGGCCAGCCCAGAAGCCAGAGCTGGGTTGGGGTAAGAGCCATGCGGACAGTTCTGGGGAGTTGTGGACCCTCCACCTGCACTGGGCAGGGGACCTGGGGCTGCACTCAGCCCCCGCCTACATCCTGGGCAGGTGGAGGGGCCCGGGCTCCCTGGCCTGGCTCCAGCTTGGCTGGGGGATGGGGCTTTGGGGGAAAGAGACGAGGCAGGGGTGGGGCCATGGAGGGGGCAAGGCCTCATGCTCCTCCCCCCCCTTTTAGAAAGAATCCATCACACCTTCACAGGAGACTTCCCCCTCTGAGGGCACTAGGACCACACGCTGTCTCCCCTTCTCCCCCAACATGTGGGGCTTGACAGAAAACTACAAAGGGCAGCCAGCCAGACACACCCGTTGGTAGGGGCAGAAGCAGCCAAAGCAGGGACTGCTGGTCCTTTGGGGAACTTTCTCTAGTTTTGACTGGACTTTCTCTGCCTTGTGTTGATAGGCTGTTTGCTTGAATCTTCCCCACCCCCTCACTTTCAGTCTCTTCAACTGAGCTTCATTCCACACCTGCCCCCTTACCCTATTCTCCCATGTCCCATCTCCCTTCCATTTTCCTCCCATTTAGCCTATCCTCTCCCCAGTATGCCCACCTAAAGGGAAAAATAAATCCTGCATCTAACATGATGCTTGTGGCCATCACATTACTTATTCTTCTGGGGGGTCACACCTCTTCCCATACCCTATGTCTGTTGCCTACTTAGACTGTAAGCTCTTCAGAAACTGTCTTTTTGTTCTGAGTTTGTACAGCAGCAAGTGGAGTCCTGGTTCATGACTGGGGCTCCTAGGAACTACAATAATAATAATAATGGAGCCATGCTGATTAACACCAGCTAAAGATCTGACCTCTGTCTTCATTGCTTAGAGAGAGAATCACAAACAGATCTAGTTACGTCCCATATAGGGAAGTCTTGCACATAAGCCTTTTCTGTCTTCCTGTAACTCTGGGACATTGGCCTCACCACAGTGTTTTGGGTTACCACTTTATATAAAGGTACATTTATAAATGGGTTACACAGGGTTAATAAATGCATAATCTATGGTTTAATAAATCACTTATCAATTGCTTAAAAGTCCAATAGGTCAAAAGTTTGTTTATAACCATGGCTTATAATGATCTATAAATACCTTCTTCTGATGTGTTTACCCCCATTTAAAACATAGAATCACAGAACCATGGGATTAGAAGGGACCGCAAGTTTCATCTAGTCTCAACCCATGCTAAGATGCAGGATTTGTTGTGTCATATACTACTCCTGCCTGTAATGGGCTTATTATATCTATTAATCATTTATTAACCCTTAATTTGGTTGTTTGGTTATGCCTAGGTCTCTTGCCTTCCAGAAAAGAGACTCCCATGAATGAGATTAAAAGAAGTTCTCATTGATTCCAGGTGCTAGAAATTAAAGTTGTTTTTTGGGGAAGTGATACCAATCACTTCACGGCAGCCTTTTCCAAGCTTTCCTGAAATTTCTGGTCTAAACATACTTACAGGATACATTTGTTATGTATTATGGGTCACATAAGTCATTATTATGGGAGACTAAGTCATTTTTTTTTGGCTCAGAGTGTCTTGTACTAGACATCATAATGGTTCCATCAAAGGGGTTAGCTTGTGAATTGTATCAACTGAGCTATTATAATGACCCAGCAGCATTGAAAAAATATCGAAAACACTGAAGCGACATAGGCTCTCAATATCTCAAATATTCCTGACGGATTTCGCTAGCCTCAGAGGCTCACTGTGACCCTCCCCTTAACCCTTCTCTCTCTAGAGACAAGGGTCATAGTCTACTGAGCCATTTTCATCATAAGCCAGCGAAGGAGGTGAGGAGAAGCTGTCCTCCCTTGCACAGTCTCGGGTGTCTCCCAGTCTCAGTGATTAATCAGGGGCAAAAGGGGGGGGAGTCCAGGCCCGCCCTCTACTCCGGGCTTCAGCCCAGGGACCCTAATAGTATCAGCTATGGTAGCTGACCTTTTAGAAACAGGACACATACAATTCCCTGGGCTACTTCCCCACAGCAGCCCCCACTTCCTCAAGCTCCACTTCACCCTTACCTCAGGGCCTCCTTCCTTCTACCTAGTATGGTGTATACAGCTCAGTCTCTCCAACAGTGCAACTTCTCACAGCTCCTGACATGCGCGCCCACCTGACTAACTGGGAGGCTTTTTAACTAGTTTCAGCCAGCCCCTGATTGGCCTCAGGTGTCCCAATCAACCTAGCAATCTCCACTGCCTTCTGGAAAGATCTTAATTGGCCCCAGGTGTCTTAATTGACCTGGAGCAGCTGCCATTTACTTATCCTGGTACCAGGGATTTGTTTAACCTGGGGCTAATATATCTATCTCCCATTACTTTTCTTTAGCCATCTGGCCTTGCCCCGTCACACTACCTACTTAAGATCTTATATGATCTCCGCACTGTACTGTCTGTGTCTGAACACCTCCAGAGGATTTAAAATGAAAAATGACTATAATTGTTACTGCACGTCCAACTGCAGTAATGAATCGGTAACTTCCTATGACACCCTACTGTTGATATTGGTTTCTCACATTCTTTTAGGCCTGGTCTATACACAAACTTGACCAGCTTTCAGTTACACCACTGCTACGCTATCAAGTTACAATGGCTAAACGACATCACTCAGGACTGTGAAAAATTTCACACCCTGTGTGATGCAGTTAAACTGACCTAAGCCCCAGTGTGGATATTGCTAGGTCGATGGAAGAATTCTTCTGTTGACTTAGCTAGTGCCTCTGGGAGAGATGGATTTACTGCAGTGACAGAAAACCTCCTGTTGCTGTAGTGTCTATCCTACAGCTGTGTCATAGCAGTTTTCTAGTGTAGATATGCCCTAAATGAGTGTAACATTGTGTGCGGACACTACATCCGTTTAAAGCAGGCTCAGGCTATGTCTTCACTAGAAACGCTATAGTGACACGGCTGCAGTGCTGTACACTACAGAGATAGAAGGGATTCTTCCATTGGAGTAGCAAATCCAGCTCTCAGAGAGGCGGAACTAGATTGACAGAAGATGTTTACAATGGGGCTCGGGTTGGTTTAACCACATCACAAACAGCGTGACATTTTTCACAGCCCTACCCCCTGGTGTAGACACAGCTAGACTGATGGAAGAATGCTTTGACCCATCACTCGGGGAGGTGGAGTTCCTATGGTGATGGAAATCCTCCTTCTGTCGCTGTAGTCTGCGTCTACACTACCAGGGCTACAGTGGCAATAGCGATGCTGCCTATTTAACAAGGGCCAACCCATGTAAAGCACATTTAAAACAACACAGAGAGTCTACACATAAAGGGTATGTCTACACTAGAGCTGGAAGGTGCAAATTCCAGCTCAAGGAGACATATCCATGTCAATAGAACCAATGTGCTAAAAATAGAAGTGTAGCAGTAGCGAGTGGTGTGAGGAGATAGCTGCTTCAAGAGTGATCCTATCCAAGGTGCTAGGCATGTACTTGGGCAGGTTAGCCCCTCGCACCGCTAGCACCACTATGGCAACATTTCTAATTTTAGCATGCTAGTTTGATCACAGCTAGTGCAGGTCTGGCTCCTTGAACTGGAACTTACCCTTTCCAGCTCCCACGTAGACATATACAAAATGCACCGATTTAACCAAATCAATGCAGAATCGCACCTTTACTGAAAGCCATGCAAATCTGTTATGAAAACCATGCCTTAGTCCTTTTCTCAGTCACAGGGAAAGGAGTTGATCTGTGCAAAATATGTGATCAATAAATTCTGAACTGGGCAACACTCACATGCTTTCTCATTTCCTTATAAACTGGGCCCTAATTCTGAGCAGACAAGTTGGGTCCACAGTTCTACATCTAAATTGTACAAAACATTCAGTGATGAGATGAAACCTGCTGAAATCTAGTAATTTTGATTGTTTTACTTTGACTTTGTGAGTTCAGACCCCAAACTCAGGGAAGGAGCCAAATCTGTGTGTGTATTCTAGCCACAAAGTCCTTTTGCACTATTCTAGTGCAGAGGAGCTGGGGATTAAGGGGATACATGTACAATGCATAAAAAAAACCCAGATATTTTCATATACTTACATGGTAGGAGGCTCTTTCTTCTCTGTCCATTGGACGTGTCACATACATTCTGCCAGACACGGGATCAATGCTGAAGACTTCCATAGGTGGCTGGTCAGCTCCTACTCCAGTGATGCTGTACCTGATATGGATCTCACTGTCCTTATCAGAACGAATCTGTATAAATAATTAAAGATAACAGTCAGTAAGCTATGGACAATGGGTTAGTGACATTGATATTCATGCTATATAGTTAGTAGGACATTAAGGCCCAATCTTGCAAGCCTTCTATATGAAATGCTGTTAACTCTGATAGGAGATCTGCATACCAACGGCCTGGAACTAGGCTGCAGAAAAAAGATCTTTAATAAACTTTCAACTCATTTTTTTCACTTTTGTTTACAATGATCCTTTGGAACCTAGAAAGCAGAACCCTCTGACATTCTGGCCCTGATTCTCAGAAGTGCATCCGTTTTCATGCACAATTTATGCAACTGGCATCCACGGTGATTAAATTATGCATGCAAATAATTAGGGCTGAGATTTTTTTTAAAGGAGTCTAATGGAGTTGGGCACCTAATTCCCTCAGGTTCTTTTGAAAATCTTAGCCTAGAATTCTAACAGGCTGACTAGGCATACAGACCCTAAATTTTCAAAAGTAACTAGTGATTATAAGGGGCATCTAACCTGAGACATCTCAAAGGGGGCCTGACTTTCACAAAGTATCAAACGCTTGCCCTCTAAAAATCCAGTCCCTTTTACGTATCTGGAGCTGGGCATCTGTAAATCGCTAGACACCCACTAATCACTTTTGACAAGTCTCTGTAATCACCAGGATTGCATTTCCAACCATTTGAAATGTGTATGTAAACACACACATGCTGTTCTGAAAACAGAAGCCTTGATTTCATTCCTAATACAAGCTTGTTGGCTTGTTAATGCAGGGTTACTAATGCCTGATGGACTGCTAGCATTACATTTGAACGTCTTCTTATGGAAAAGAGCATTACAGCATTGCTTTCAAAACCCATTCCTCCCAGCCTCCTTCCCACCTTGAGAAACACACAAAAAAATCAGATATGGCATGAAGAATTACATGAACTTTGGAAACAGATAAAAGAAAATAAAAAGGCAGGTTAAGATGTTACCCTAGCAACCTTGATTGTATTGCTTTAAATCTGAAGGTAATTTCTAGACCAGCCATTTAAAGAAGTTCTTGTAATGTCAGGGCTATTTCTGAAGGAAAATGCAAGGTGCAAGGTACAAATAAACAAACTACCAGCCCCCACACTGTCACAAACTGTCTTACAAGTGTCAATGTGAAAAACAGGCATTTTTTTCTAGCCAGGTTTATGAATGCAATAAATTAGTGGGAACATCATATAAATCCATTTTATAGATGAGTGTACGTTAGCATCTCTTTGATATGGCAGTGCATTTTCTGAAAAGTCTGCACACTCTGGAATACTATGGTGTATGCAGGAGGCACAAATAACTGAATTAAAAGAAGTTCCATTCTAGGTGAACAAAGGTAGTTTCTGAAGGGGAGATGAGGGTTTGTTTATCAGATACAGGAAATTGGGATGGGGTGGCTACTATCCTGAAACCCTCCATATGTGACCAATATATATGCACGCACTTCTTTCCATGGATTTCTTTCATTAGCATTAATGAGAGTTAAACTTTCTGTAAGTAAATCACTGCAGATCCAGGAAATGAGTTACATATGAGTTATCCAGCTGGACTAAGAAAATCTATGAGATAATTATTCTACATTGAGCAAAACAAATACACTGTGTTAAATCTTGCAAACATATGGCAATCACTCAAAATTTGTTGTGAATCACACCCACACTCTGATAGTCTACTACTTACCTGAATTTACTTTCCAGTAAGAAAACAAAAATACTTGGTTTTCGAGAGAAATTATCTATGGGGAAGTGGTCATAAAGACTGATGATAATGAGACATAGTATGTCTTGCCACTACTGAGGTATTCCTTGTACAAAAGCACATTAATTTTGTATCAGAACATGTAATTTTAACATTTAATGAGATTTTTTAAAAAGAATACTTTAAAAAAGAGAATACTTCCTATGTGTAACATTCTGACCATTCCGAGTGTGTAATCTAGCAAATCTTTTTGATCTATTAAGACTATTACGTGAATACAATATAAGCTTTGCTTATTTGTCAGAATAGTTACCGAACCAGCTTACCATATTAAAAAAAGAATCACTGGTTCAGGGAATTTCCTAGATCAGGAAAGAGCAGCTTTACATCTTATTTATGTCAGGTAAATGAGAAAAACACAACACATGCTTATGAAAAAGATTTATACGATCTGAAGAGAAACCAGAGACTACACACATGCATGCCATTCACTTAGCTTACATTTATAATGATGATGAAAATTATGCTGTTTTTTTATTTACAGAACAGATGGTGAAAGGTTAGTTTTCCTTACATTTATTAACATATTTTAAAATGTTATTACTGTAGCACCCAGAGGTCCCCAGGATCCTCAATGTTCTACTGTGCTAGGCGCTGTATCAGTATGTATGAAGACCTGGTTAAAGTGATGTGTGCATTAAATTACCGTTAACTTATGGTGTTTGGTGATAGTTATAATGCATTCATTCTTTATAAAAGGGTTTTCACTCTCCACAAACACATGGGAAGGAATTTAGCCTTTGGGACTGTTAACCACATCAAGAAATGCACTATCAATGGAGAGTTTGTCAGACTCAGAATCAGGACAAATGTTATAATTCTGTATATCTAGGTTCTGAAATGGCTCTCCTCACCTTATCCTGAGCGCCTCACAAACACTAGTGGAGTTTTCCTCACACCACCCCAATGAGGTAGAGAAACGTTATCTACAGATGGGGAACTGAGGACCAGAGAGATTGAGTGACATGACCAAGGCCATAAAGGAAGACTGTGGCAGAATCAGAAACTGAACCCAGGTCTCCTGAGTCCCAATCAGACCTCCCTGTTGGCTTAATGAGATGCATCATTCAGTAAGCTGCAGCATGTTGTAGGGTCAACCCCTGCTGAGCCAGCCAAAATAAAATCCAATAATTTAATTCCCAACTCATAACTGGAAAGAGTTTGAGTCTGATTCTCCTCTCTCATTTACACTATAATAAATCCAGAATAACTGGAGATCAATGGAATGACAGAGATGTAAAATCAGTGTAAGTAAAAACAGAAACAGCCCTTTCCCCTTTAAAGATTCTCGGACACAATAGCCAAAATACACGGAAATGTATGATGTAAACCTGGATATAAAATTCACGTAATTCTGTCATCAGATCTGATCGTGTGGTTTCTAGCATTGCTGAATTTTAATGGACTTTCCTTTTCATATGCTAAATATCCTTTACTGATATAGGACTTTCATGTCACATTTTTAGGCAAAATCTTAAGGGACATAAACCTCCATCAAGATTTAACATCCAGCTGTATTGTTCCTATAAGTTTTACTATTGGGTGAGATTTCAATTTAAGAGATTGTTCAAGGTAACAGACTTTATACATCTGTTTTGTTTCTACTGACCATATCCCTGTAGTCTTAGTATTCCTAATTCCTGCCCTGGGTCTTGCAGTTACTAACCTTTTCACCCTACAGGGTGACAAGAGAATAACTATTCTCTGAAGTTGACAGCACTGCTGCTCTGTGACTGGGGATGAGAGGAACAGTAGGCTGTTGAGAATTGTATAGTTGGCAATTCGGGGGGACACCAAATAACTGGTAAATTACCCAATCATGTATAATCCAAGATACCATGTAATGACACACAACTGTATTTCGCTCAGAAGAGCTTCTGTGAAATATACTATATCACGATATAATATGACGTTAATATGAAGTTAACTTGGACTTATTTCGTCATTGTATAATATTTGCTATTTGATACAAAACTAGTCATTTACGAGTCACGGGCAAGGTGTACCCAGCTGGGGATGTATCAAGGCAAAGTAAAATGATCAATTTATCCCCTGATTCAGTTTCTACTAACAAACTGAAAAATAAGATGATAGATCATCCCACAAAACTCAATGTAAAAGATGAAACTGTAACATTAATATTTGCATGACTTCCGGATACTTGAATCTGGTTTTCTGTTTTACACAACACGGCATAATTATTAATGGCCATGTAGAACAGTGTCAATGCTAAACAATAAATATCTTTTATTATTGAGCTCTGAGCTGTTTTGCCCATTACAAGGACCAAATGGAAAATAATTGAAGGCTATATTCTCGCATGTATTCAAAGTGTTGCATGGAAGCCAAGAAATGCAAACATATTCAAATCCTTTAAATTAGCACACTTAAGAGTCAATTTAAGCATTCTAAGTTTGGCTCATTAATTTTAGTGGAAATATTTTAATTCAGCTACATCTTATTGCTCATTGAGACTCCTACTAAGGGTTTTTTTTTATTAAACTGAATTTGCTGTATGTTTAAGAATCATTCATGTAAACATTTTCAGCTATAATGTCACAATCTCTTTACAAATCAGTAAAAAGGCAGATTTCTAACACCGCATCTCCAATCATATTATTGCCTGTTGACTTTTAAACATATTTTATTTCAGTAAGCATGGCCAAAATAAAATGGGCAGAGAATAATTAAGTGAGAGAAATGTGGAGAACCATTGGGTTAAGATAATATTTATTAATTTCTGTCCTGTATTAGTACACCTTCCATGACCTCAAGCTGCTACCCAGGCAGCAAGGGAGGCACTGGAAAGAAAGAAAGAAAAAATTGCAATTGTCTTCTGAGGAATTTGTCTTTGCTGGGACTTGAAAAAAGGACCCTCAGATCTGAAAGAAAAAGTGCTACCATACCTGAGCTAAAGGAGTATTCCCATTAACTACAGCAGAAGTAGTTTTAGAGCAGTGGTTCTCAAACTGGGACCGCCGCTTGTGTAGGGAAAGCCCCTGGCGGGCCGGGCCAGTTTGTTTACCTGCCGGGTCCACAGGTTCAGCCGATCGCGGCTCCCACTGGTAGCGGTTCGCCGCTCCAGGCCAATGGAGGCTGCAGGTAGCGGCGGCCAGCAAATCCCTTGTCCCACGCCGCTTCCCGCAGCCCCCATTGGCCTGGAGCGGCCCCAGTTTGAGAACCACTGTTTTAGAGGTAGCACTCAGGCCTTCAATCTCTAGAACATAAAGCTATTATCATATGTAGTGTGTTCCCAGTTTCCCGTAATGACAGTCTACAAACAAGCTGACTGGGAGGGGACCTTTACCCCTTTTAATTGGGCTGACAAACAGAGAAAGGTTGGAAATACCAAATGGAGTTGAGTTATTGATTTCTTCTGTCTCTCTATGTAGCTACTATCAACATTCCTAAGGACGAGCTCAAAACACTTAAAAAAAAAACAACCCACAAAAACCTAACTGTGGAGGTCTTGTCCATTAGCCCGGTGTTCCCTTAGCCCTAGTGGCCTGATGCCTCTCATGTGAGGTTGAATCCTTTGGAAACTCTTGGCCTGTAAGATTTTTTAATTGATTTAGCTTAATGCAAAGGAGAGTAAAAATATTATACTGGAGGCCTTTGGGGCTCCAGAACGTCTTTCGCCTGCATTAAAACCTTTGCTTTTACATCTCGCTCGTATGATCTGTGTATGTGAAAGGAGATGCTTCAAAACACTAAAATACAAAGAAATAAACCTCATGGCCACTACCATACTTCTCTGCAGCTTTCAAGCAACTACAGGTACTCTCTGTAAGCGCCGATAATCTAACCACAAATCTGCTTGGCCTCCAAGCTGACACTTACCAGTACAATTCTGTTTCCTTCACAGTGACTCTCTGAATGGGGTAGCAACGAAAATTTACTAAATTATGGAATTGCACCTGAGCTTCCAATGCTTTTCAGATTCTTTGGCTTCTGCCAATCTCTCCCCAACTCAGCCTCCCAGCAGGCCAATTTCTGTTCATGAGCAAGAGCCTGTGTGGATGTGCGTCCCGTGATTTCCACCCCTCCTGGTTATTCTTTTGATCCATGTCTTTCCCTCCAGGTTTTTCTGGTTTGTTTATTTAGGTTGTGTCTTTCTTCCCTGTGTATGATATAGGGGAAGATGCGGAAGATGTAACACCAAGCAGAAGGGAAAAGGGAGAGTCTAAACCAGACTTAATAAAGAGACCTTAATGTGTTATTGAAAATCTCCTTTTCCAATACAATCATGAGAGCTATTACAAGGCCACAAGGCTTTGTAAAGTGGCAATACTAATTGCACTGGCTATCAGCTGCATTTTAGCTTTTGCTGTAATACCGTTTGCAACTGCAGAGCACTTGTGTTTTAGCATGAGTTAGCAGTCTGGATGCTGCAGGACTAAGTGACTGTTGGACTCATATGGCATCTCAGCTTGCTGTACTCTTATCTACTGGTGCCAGAGTTTAGAGTGGAGATAGGGACCTGCAATGGCTGACAGTTGATGGCACTGCCATCAGGTCTCTTTTTCTTTACTGGTGAAGATTCAATATACTGTAATTTGCTGCATGGTCTTCATGATTAGCTAATTAAGCAACCTTCATTACTTGTTATTATGAAGGTCAAAAAGCTAATGCATCTGTAACAGGAAGTGGCCAAAGCTAATGGGTCTTCCACATGTAATCTTAATTGATACAGAAGAGTAGTTTCTAAAGCAATATGTACTGTTCTCCAGTTCTTTTGCAATAGATTTAGTTTTCAAATTGAAAAACTGTACCACATTGTGGAAACAGTGAAAAATATGGGGGGCGGGAGGGGGGCAAATGGATAGAAAAAGAACATTATTGAAAGTTCTAGAACATAGCAGCATGTTACCAATATTTTTTACCACAGCAAGAATTTAGATACCCAAAACTGCCAATCCCACCTTTACTAGTCTGAGCTCTTATCATGGGAGTTACTAGGGCACAAAGTCCCTGGTGATGTAATTAGGGGCACCTCCAATGGCGCAACAGCCATTTCCAGATGCAGAGAACTTGGCCCTTTCTTAAGCTACTGGGGCTATTTCATTTAGTTTGATTTGCCATCATGCAAGATACCAGGGCTCCTTATTCAATGATAGGGGCATGGAGACTCCATCCATTTAATCAGTGCCATCTTGCAAGACGGAAGTTGAAACCAAATGAAATTGCTCTGGTAGCTCAGGAAAGAGCACTAGTAACTGTCATGATGGGAAAGTCACTGGCCTGCATGCTACAGGAGGACATTTTCCTTTATCTATTAATAATGGACTAAAACCTGACATCTTTATTCATAATTCAGTCCTGCAACCCTTCCTCAAGCAGCTAGTCAGTGACAGCTATGCATGAGTGAGGACTAAGTAAAAACCAAGTAAGAATATTGAGATTTTTGCCTGAAGTCTTTTCAGAGTCTGTCCTTATTGTGGGTACATCCATGAGCCTTCCATTAGCTTCCATCACAAAGCCAATGTAGGAAAGAGAGAGACCAGCACTCTCCTGGGAGTGGTACTGGGTGAAGAATAAAAGCACTTGTTACATGAGGTTAGAAGAATTAGCAAATACCAACCTTAACAGGGTTAACTATATCACTGTAACTAACGAGGGCAGTCCTCAGCTAGTGTAAATCAGTGTAGCTCCATTGGCTTCCACAGAATTACATCGATTCACCCCAGCTGAGGATCTGGTCCAAGCGGTTTAAAAAATCAAACGGCACATCATATCAGTGAGGAAAGAATAGTCTGTGTACAACCAACATACAGGCATTTCAACACAAGTAGCATTCCTCTTGGTATCACAGTGTGGGGGCAGCACAAAGGTAAACATTAAGAAACCGACACTGCTGTATCTTCATGAAGAGAAGTTTTTTCCACTCTCATGGGATATAATTTGTCTCGGTGTGACCTTTACTTTCATAATAAGCTATATCTTTTCCCCTGTTGTCTAGCTCTCCTGACCTTAAATAGCAGTGCATTTCAATTCAGACTCTGTACCATGCCTACAGATATCACTGATCACACATAGTGGGATTAGAGGACACTGTCCTCAGCCTTAAATGAAACTTTTAGACCTGTTTACAAGCAGCTAACAATGTATAACACTGGAAACAACAATAAAACTCTAAATTTCGAAGTTTTGGGCTACAAAATCTGCCTAGATTAATCTTGGAGATATTACACCTCTACCCCAATATAACACGACCCGATATAACACAAATTCGGATATAATGCGGTAAAGCAGCGCTCTGGGGGGGCGGGGCTGAGCACTCCGGAGGATCAAAGCAAGTTCGATATAACACGGTTTCACCTATAACGTGGTAAGATTTTTTGGCTCCCGAGGACAGTGTTATATCGGGGTAGAGGTGTACTTCATGGATGCTGGAAGGGCAGGGATTAATAATCTTGTCATTGTATCGATTCCCTCATCCGTAAATGGTCTTTTACACTGAAGATTGTATTAAGTCTCTAATGATCCCAACTATATAACAAGATACTTTCCTCCTATAGCGTATATTACATAGTGTAGAGTATATGGAAAAGTGATTTCATTCATCAGCAAAGGAACGAGCTAAACTTGAAATGGCTGAAAGTGTAATTCTCCTTAAAAGAAAATATCTATCCTAGGGACAATATTAGAGGGCATTAATGCATGTTTAAATCTTCCCTGTTTTATTCTTCATTGGTGCAGTTTCTGAGAGATGGCTGTGATCCCAGTGTCCTTTCATTGAGATACTATACAACTTCTCAGATGAAATATTGTTTTTCAACCGTATCTCTTAGGGCCAAATTCTGCCCTTGGATGAACATTGTGCTTCTTTGTACCAAGGACAAAGGCTGCTCAACATGGACATCCAAGAGCAGCATTTCTTCCTTAAATTATATTGCCAAAAGAGTGTTGGGACTCCAGTAACTCTGAGAACAAAGCATAAAAAGTACTGACAAATGAGCAAACGTCAGACACAAGTCTACAAACACACATCCGTACATGTCATATGTACCATACACACACACTGTATGTATGGTGCATAAACACATGCACGAATATACTTCATGCACTGTGCAAAAACATACATACACACTGTCCGCATCTCACACATACCACACTTGTAAACATTATATGCACAGCGTACACTAATATACACACATGCCATTTGCAACACACACACATACGAGCATGCACATGTGTGCACACCATATACATCACAAGAACACATGCTGTATGCATCACAAGCACTCCATATACATTGCAAATAAAACTGATCTCAGGTACACCATAAGGTATCTGGTAGAGTGCCTCTTAGTCTGGGACAGGCAAACCATTTTGGGAATATCACTCTCCACACATCTCCAAACATTGGGCCAGACTTTCTCTTGCACCAGAGTTCTAACCATGGAAAAGGGTGGGGAGCATCAAAAAACTGGTTAAAGCTGATTCTGAATCACAGAAGTATAGGACTGGAAGGGACCTTGAGAGGTCATCTAGTCCAGTCCCCTGCACTCAAGGGAGGATTACATAATAATTAGACCATTCCTGATAGGTGTTTGTCTAACCTGTTCTTAAATCCTCCACTGACAGAGATTCCACAACCTCCCTAGGCAATTTGTTCCCGTGCTTAAATACCCTGACAATGGGGAAGTTTTTCCGAATGTCCAACCTAAACCTCCCTTACTGCAACTAAAGCCCATTGCTTCTTGTCCTATCCTCAGAGGTTAACGAGAACAATTTTTCCTCCTCCTCCTTGTAAAAATCTTTTATGTATTGAAAAATGTTATGTGCCCCCCCCAACAGTCTTTTCTTCTCCAGACTAAACAAACCCATTTTTTTCAATCTTTCCTCACAGGTTATGTTTTCTAGACCTTTAATCATTTTTGTTGCTCTACTCTGGACTTTTACAATTTGTCCACATCTTTCCTGTAATGTGGCGCCCAGAACTGGACACAATACTCCAGCTGAGGCCTTATCAGCATGGATTAGAGAAGAAGAATTGTCTTGCTAACAACATTCCTGCTAATAAATCCTAGAATGATGTTCGGGGTTTTTTTATTGTTGAAACAATGCAGTGGTACGCTGTTGACTCATATTTAGCTTGTGATACACTATAACCCCCAGATCCCTTTCCTCAGTACTCCTTCCTAGGGAGTCATTTCCCATTTTGCATGCGTGCAATTGACTGTTCCTTCCTAAGTGGAGTACTTTGCATTTGTCCTTATTGAATTTCCTCCTATTTATTTCAGATCATTTCTCCAGTTTGTCCAGATCATTTTGAATTTTAATCCTATCCTCCAAAGCACTTGCAACCCCTCCTAACTTGGTATCATGTCTGCAAACTTTATAAGTGTTTGCATCCAGATTACAGCTCCTTTATAACAACTGAGTGGTGCAAAGGGGCCAGACCTGATTATAGAAATATTTACAGGTGTGGGTAAGCAAGGGGAATTTGTACGTCCTCTCTCCATCCCACTCACTTCCAGCTATCAACTCCTGCTCTCCTCTGAAGGCAACTGTTGCTGAATCTAGACTAATCCCTTCCACCCATCTGCAATTTACATTTTCCTAAAATAATTTCCCCTTACTGATCTCTATCTCTTATTCCCCTATGACCCTTTCTAGTACTATTCCACTTCAACGATCTAAGGTCAACAATTATCTGCAAAACCCTCTTCCTTCCTTATCTTCAGAGACCCTTTTGGTTCCTATTGCAGTTATCCCTCTTTTTCAAAGACAATTGCCCCAGCTACCTTCCACTCACTGTGATGCTTCCTGGGGGTACCCAGGGCTGTGAGACACTTTGCCACCCCTGGCCCTTAGCGTGAGAAAACCTTGTCTGTGCCTGTCATCAGTCAGCTACCCAACTCCACTGGCCACCAGCAACACAAGCACTGCCTTTTAGGCCTTGTAGGTCCTGCTGCCACCCTACAGCTTAGCAATTGGCACACTGCAACCCGCAAGCCCTCTGAGCACCTCCCTAGAGTGTCCAGCCCCTGCTCCACTGGACACTCAAAGTATTTATAGAACTGATGCTTCCAAAGAAACAAGACATCCCATCTTACATGTTCCACCTCGGATCACTGCTCTGTTTAATGCCACAGCACTTCGAAATATTTATAGCGAAATCAGTTCTGTGCTTAACAAAGCCCAGAGATTTCAGCGGTAGCAAACAGAAATACTGGCAACAAAGGGTTACATGTAAAATAAAACCATAACATGCATTCTAGAGCCTAGACTTAATTAATAAAATGCTCTCGTGTCTGACAGAGTATTGCTCACCCCAAATCCTTGGCTGTGACCCTCCTTTCATGAGACAAGCACACTGTCAGTTGCCTCCTAGGTGGAGGATCCTGTGTGTTTTCTTGCACCCCAAGATATTCCTTGCACCCCTGCTGTTTGTTTCACCCTGAAAAGTTCCTCTCTGGGACATTTCACAATCTTTCGTTCTGCCCATTGTTCAGTATGCAGATAGGCAAGTATTGTGAGGCACAGAATACACCAATGACCAGACAGGCAGATAGGCATCATTTCCTGTCTGAAAGGAACATTTCCAAGGTATGTAATCTCCTGGTGACCTGCCTTAAAACTCCAAGACCTTGCGAACATAATTTTTAGCATAGATACATAACTCCTTAAATACTATCCACACATACATTTCACAGTAATTATGACGATCAATGGGCTCTTGGCAGAGACCTCATATCCCACTCTTCGGTGAACTATTGTGCATATATCTGACCCAGGGGATCCCTGTAAGTCCCTGTGTATCCCCTGTGCCCTCTGCCAGTTGTCCCCAAGAAGTCCCTGGGTCACACTCACCCAGATGCAATTCTTACATTCATGGTCTACTTTTCAAAGGTAACTTTACCCAACCAATCCCCCTTATACAGATGTCCTCAGACTCCATCAGCCTCCGCTCCTGTCTGCAGAACTGCTTACTTAATTAGGGGTGGGAGATTGCCTAGAAGTAAATTTCAAACTTAGCTGAACTTCACTGATTTGAAATGTATTCATATGATTGAATCTCTGGCAAATTTTTCTGTTTCATTAACTAATTTTCTGTTTTTTTATTCCCCCAGAGCTGGTGGTCCAGTTTCAGTCTGTTAGATTAGTTCATCTCTAGCAAGACTTACATTTTACTGATATGGCCCCCATCTATTTGCCTTTAATATGGGAAACAGGACTGCTGTACCATACTGCAGCATACAGCCCTCTCCTTTTAAAAACATGGTGAGCCTACAGCTTTTAGAGCAGGGGTCGGCAACGTTCGGCACGCGGCTCACAAGGGTAAGCACCCTGGCGGGCCGGGCCAGTTTTATTTACCCGCTGACACGGCAGGTTCGGCTGAGCGCGGCCCCCACTGGCCGCGGTTCGCCGTCCCGGGCCAATGGGGGCGGCGAGAAGCGGCGCGGGCGAGCGATATGCTGGCCTCGGCTTCCCGCTGCCCCCATTGGCCCGGGACGGCGAACCGCGGCCAGTGGGGGCTGCGATCGGCCGAACCTGCCGCGTCAGCAGGTAAATAAAACTGGCCCGGCCCGCCAGGGTGCTTACCCTGGCGAGCCGCGTGCCGAACGTTGCCGTCCCCTGTTTTAGAGTGTGTATACAATCCTCAGTATTACTTCCTTTTATGAGAGAATCTCAACATTTCCTTTTCAAACTTAGAGAGACAGATTTGCAAAACATCAGAAGCCAAGGTCCATGTGCAAAAAAGCCTAACTGTGTGCCTAAATAGTACACACATTTCCCACTACTGTAGAACCAACCAGGTATCTGGACAAACAGATGGCCATTTAGACAAGTATTTGTTCATGCAAGTACTCAAATTGCACATGCAGTTACAAGAAATGCACTTGCAAATTAGGCATGTGTTTGCATGTGCAGCTGTGTTTCACTAACAGGCACAGTGATATCCCTTACCTACAGCATGGTGTTTTGAAGTGTAGGGCTTGTCTACACCATAGGGCAATATGCTCTACAGGGGTGTGATTTCTAATGTGCACTAACATACTGTGCATTAATTGGTCTGTGTAGACTCTAGTGGTGTGCTTTAATGGAGTGCTGTTTGAAACCGTACTATGTTAAAATTCACTAGGGAAACTTTAGTGCATGTCAGAAGGGTCTACACAGTGCAACATGATAGTGCGATTTAGAAATCACACCCTTATAGAACACATTATCTCACCATGTAGACAAGCCTTTAGTTAATGTTTCAAAGATGTCTCGAGATCATTGAAAGAAAGATGCTTTAAAGTGGGAAGTGTTACTATTAATAATATATTGAAAAAGGATATACAGTAATCTACTTACACCACCTACTTCTCAGAACTCTTCCAGGGAAAGGGCATTCCAAAAATGATGACTGCTAGAAGCAAAAAGCTTGCACTGTGATTTTCCATGCAAGTCAGATATTTGATTGTTTTGTATATGTAGAGACCATACAGTTCAGTAAGATTCAAGATCCTAATGCATTGTCTTTATAATTCCAGATAATTGTGCTCTGTCTGACAGACATGTTGACTCTCCTTGTTAATATTTTTGAGGTATTTTTGATATATTAACCGATCATTTAATTTCAGAACTGGTAAATTACAGACAGTTCCTTCACCATCACTTAAATGCCATGTTTAGAGCAGAATAGTTTAGGTAAGCAGATTGCAAGTGCTTAAGGCTGTAAAACATAATTATGTACAGCCAACTGTATAACATGCTTGAAAAAATTATAAGCCTAGTCACTGAAATTAAAATTATTTCAAGATGAAGTTGTACAAATACAACTGCAAAAAGCTGCAAAATCCTGTTAATTTATTCCAATTGCAGTGAGCAATGCAATGGAATTTCAACCCCCTTCTTCCCTGCCAAAGGGAGTTTAAGTGTAACAAAAATAATCAAAGCATGAATTTTAAAATCTGAAAGTGGCACCAGAAAATATTCAGATATCATTTTTGTACTTATTTAAACTCTTGGGCATCAGCTGGTAACTTGGCATGGTGCTGCTTTAGTGTGGCAGGGCAAACATTACATGCTAAATTTCCATACGTCAGCTTAGAATAGTTAATGATTCTACCACATCTTGGACAGCATGAAGGTTTTTCTGAAACTGCTGTCAAACTGAATCTTTCCCCCGATCAATAAAGAAGCACAATGAAATGTGCTATTTGTGGTGTCTGTAAGAATGGATTAGCAAAATACAGTAAATGCAGCTGGCAGGGACTAATTCTAGTTCTTAGGCAGCAATCCTACAAAGACTTAAGTATGGGACTAGTTCTATTGAGTTCAATGGGACTACTCTTGGATAAAAGTTACTCACATAACTATGCATTAGCAGCATTAGGACTTCTGCATTACAGATCTCTCTATTACACAAACTTTAACTCAAAGTTCTGCTGCTAAACTTCCCTTCCAACTCATAGTCACGTTAACTACGTCTTCACTACAGGGGGGGGTCGATTTAAGATACGCAAATTCAGCTACGCGAATAGCGTAGCTGAATTCGACGTATCGCAGCCGACTTACCCCGCTGTAAAGACGGTGGCAAAATCGACCTCCGCGGCTTCCCTTCGCTGGTGGAGTAAGAGCGTCGATTCGGGGATCGATTGTCGCGTCCCGATGGGACGCGATAAATCGATCCCCGAGAGGTCGATTTCTACCCGCCGATTCAGGCGGGTAGTGTAGACCTAGCCTCAGGGACAATAGTTAATTGTTTTAGGAATGTTTGATCCACAGTTAGATCTTTCAACCTCAGCTAGAAGAGGTACAAAGAGAAAGACGACAGGTAAAATGTTGAGAACAAAGGTGAATCACTGGGAACAACCTTGGAAGGTATGACAATAAAATGTCTACATGTCGTTGTTAATGTAAAGGGACACTTTAACTTGGAAATCATATTTCCATCAGAATTGTTTTCTATTACTGTTACAACTGAACGTAATATTACTGTAAGTGAAAGAGATCATAGGAAAAACAAATGTGTGCATTTGATAGCATGCGGGCCCCGATTTTCAAAACAACTCAGGGGTTCATATTTTCAAAAAAGCTCAGTTCCCACTGAGGTGTCTGAACACAGGTCAGATTTTCAGATTTCTCAGCAGTTTCCACTGAAAGATTTATGGCCAGATTTTCAAGAGATTCCCACCCCCAAACATACTGAGCTCTTTTTATAATCTGGCTACTTATTTTGGTGCTTAAATGGAAGCTGAGATCTTATTGTCTGATTGCTTCCTTGTGTTCCCCCCGTCTGTCTGTCTGCCATATCCACCTGCTGGCTATCATCTTATACTTACATTGTAAGCTTTTTGCACATTAGCCATATGTACCAAAATACAAATGAATGAATAAATAAATAAATAAATGGTGCTCCATTCCCTTGCAAATCTGGCCCTTAGCGCAAAGCCTGTTTCATGATTTGTTGATGATCACTTGCACTTCCCAGTCTCAGGCACTAGCAAGATGAAATTACTCATGCACAGCTCTGGGTTTTTTCCAGGCACTGTAAGAGACTTCTTACTAGTAACAGCAGTTGTGAAATTGAAATTGAAGAGGAAGGAGAGGGGAAATGAGGCTTGACCAAATGTTTTGTTGTTGTTCTTGGGCGCACCTACTCTCTCCTGCTAAAAAAAAACAAAAAAAACCAGCCCTTAAAAACATCTGTGAGGGACAGAAAAACCTCTTAGAGATTCATTCTTTACAGGAATGCAGTAATGTGTGTGTGTGTTTGTTTAAATTCAGGTCATGCTATAAAAAGGGGGCTCGAGCACTGATTCATTTCTTTTGCAGATGTCTCCAGAAACATCTCTAGTTATATGTTTAGTTATACCATTTGAACTGGAATATTATGTGGGACTAAAGTCACGCGGGTGCATCAATCACTTGTTCTCACATCCACTCCCCAGAGCACACTAACAAGAAACAGATTTTTTTTTTAATCACACTTCTCCTGAGATACAAGTTCAGAGATGATGGTCTGACACATGCTAGAATCCTCATGGGGACATTTAATAAGCTCCACAATGGGACTGATCCTCGGCTGTAGCAAATCAGTGTGGCTTCACTGACTTCAGCGGAGCTACATCAACTTACAATAGATGAGGATCTAGGCCGGTAATTTCGCGGTGCTTAGTGTTGGCTGTCCCTTCGTGTTTATTTCTAGGAAAAAACACAAAGACAGCCCTCGTGTCTTTGATCTGCTGTATGTGGCGTGCTGCTGTTTGGGGACGATGTTTTCAAGCACTCTTGTTTTTTCTTAAATAAGGGGGAGGGGGACACTTTTCTGACCCTCAGACCTATCCGTGGTTTTGAATAAGCTACACGGTATGCCTGTAAACAGAAGAAAAAAGTTCTTACATGAAACTCTTTAAAATGCAGAGGAAGATGGACAGCAAATGGGCTGGAAGCCAAGGAACACGACAATTAGCACACAGAAAGTTTTCAGGTTTTATTTTGTCAGTCAGCACTTAAGGAGGCTTTAGTGAGGGAGGAAAAACAATCCATTTATATATTAATCCACTACTGCTGTACTCTTCCTCTGGTCCATGGATTTAGTGCTTAGTTGCTAAACAGCCATATGCAGAGCTTTAATAAAAGGAGGTTTGTTTATTTTAGAAATAAAGACCCCATGTCCATTAGTTGACACAAGGAAATTAAAATAAAAAAAGCTGCCGTCGTGTTGGCTGACGCAACGTTCTGAGTTTCAATGGCGTATGGCAGCTTTTCCCCATTGGAAACTGGGAATTTTACTTAAAAATCAGGGTAACAAAAAGCTGACACCTCTGAATCTGCAACTGGTGGTCATTAGCTTGCTAAAGAGTCAGGTTGTTGTGTTGCCAACAGTAAGGGAACTCAGAGTAACCAATGGGGGAAAATACTCAACATCCTTCTCCCCCCACCTTTTCTGCCTTAATAGACTTGTCAAACTTCTGAAGAAAAGCTTTACTGTTTCAACATGAAATATTGCTTTTTTTTTATTATTATGAAACAGTTCTTGAGCAAGAAGCTGGCCAGCAGCGGGAGGCTAAGCAATGCCAATATTAATTAACAACATCCCAAATGAATCACAGTTTATGCATAGCGGGATGTTTGTAAGCATGTGAACTTTTAAAATGCTGTGTTGAGCATAATGGTTGCAGTTGTTATTTTTTTTAAATCAGACAAAAATAAGTGTTGCTTTGGAAGAGCATCCTATTAATTCTTTTTTATGGCCCCATTCCCAGCCTTTTGAGCTTTTGGCCACCTCTTTATTCTGAGGATGCCATTGCCCTTTGATCATCCCTCTTGCTTAGAGACTATGGCTGTGGGATACTATTTTTCCTCTAATTAAGAGAATGGCGTACACAGCTGCCCACACTGAACCTTATATCTTCCAGCAGGGAGTGTATTGCAGTAGATTAAACTTGTCATCTGTGTGACCTATTTGTTTTTCTGCTGGCCAAGAAATTAGGAGTCCACGGGCACTCCCAAATCTGCCTTCCCCTCAGTGGTGCAATGTACTGGCTCCCTGTTACCCGGCTGCCTTTCTATTTCACAGTTTTCATAACCATGCATTCTGGTCTTTTCTGCACATTGTGCCACAGCATGCGACTCCAGAAGCAGGTAGCAGCTACAGTAATAGACTCTGTCTTGGCTTCAGGAGTATATAGGGATTTAATGGAGAGGAGCTGTAATACAAAATAAGAATATGGTTTAAAAAGTGCTCACTTTGGGGAGAGTTTGCTGCTGCTTCTTTTCAGTGCTCTGGGCACTTGGAGAAAGAGGAAGAGAAGAGACAGAGAGAGAGTGTATGTATAAAACCCACACTACAATGCCCAGACTTCTCTCACTGTTTCTGAAAATCAGATAGGCCTGAACTTCAACCCCAGATCCAAACACCCCTGAGCATGGGGAAGTTCAGATCCAAACCTCACACACTCAGCTCAGCTAAAACATGCCTTTTAACTTGTTAATTTAGTAAAACATGATTCATAAGGCATATAACTGTAAACATCAAATAACAGACAGTAAAATGAAAGTAAAGAAACTAGCAGACCAAATATGCAACCAACCAGAATCCAAGGATTTAGCACAACAGCAAACCAAACAACTCATGGGCAAACCATCCACCTAATGAGAAGAATCAATTCCCATCTGATACAAACATAAAATCAAAGAAGCTGGCTACATCTCTTTAATCTGTGTCCAGTTGGTCAAGTTTACTGGCAGGTGGTTTTAACTGGTCTCCCGATGGCTAAATTTTGCTTTGTACTTCATGGGTGAGCTAGTGAAGAAAGGTCTTAGGAAGCCGCTATGCTCCTGCAATGCAATTGGGCAGAATTACTACCAAATGGTCCAAAGAGCACCAAGGAGGAGGCTGGGTACTGGGCTGGATGGCACAACAGGACGTAAAGGCATATAGGGGGAGGGATAGCTCAGTGGTTTGAGCATTGGCCTGCTAAACCCAGGGTTGGGAGTTCAATTCTTGAGGGGGCCACTTAGGGATCTGGGGCAAAATCAGTACTTGGTCCTGCTAGTGAAGGCAGGAAGCTGGACTTGATGACCTTTCAAGGTTCCTTCCAGTTCTAGGAGATGAGATATCTTTATTTATTTATTAATTATATTAAGCCAGACACGGGTTGGGCATGCCATCTATAGCAAGCATTAGCCAACATTGAAGGCAGGTCCTTTTCCAAATGTGCAGCCTCTCAGCCACTTCTTTGCAATCCTCCATGGTAATCAGGACTGGAAGAACAGAGAAGGCAAGGGGCAGTGTCCCTGGATCCCTTTAGAGCACTAGCAGGGAGGATTTAGCTATAAGTAGTGACATACTGAGTAACCCCTGGATTTTTGTATTATAGGATATAGAGGAGATAAGAGCTCAACCTTATGTATATTGCAGAAAAAACTCCTCTGAAGGCATATTATTCAGCCTCACAGCAAAGTGCAATACCCTGAAAAGACAGAGGTCCAGGTTTAAAAATTGCTCAATGGAATGAGTCCAGGAGAAAATGTAGGTGTTGTTCTATGTGTTTAGTCATTACATAGCAAAGTTTGGGGGCCACCACAACCTAAACAACAACGATTTCAGTTTCAATGCTGTAAATTCAGAGTAACTTCATTAAATATGATGGAATTACGCCCAATTAAGAGCCTGTTGAAAATCCATTGACATCAATGGAAAGATTTTCATTGATTTCAACAGGCTTTGGATCAGGCCTCTACAGCCAAGTAACCAAAATCAAAATCATGTCTTTTGAGAAGATCTCATATTGCATGAAAGATCACCAGGTGGGTTTTGATAGGGTTTTATTCTTGTTTAGGAAATTCGATAATTTTATAGAAATTATTATACATATTATACAAATCACCATGTATCAACACAGGCAAAACAATGTAGGTCTCAGAATCTGATTCTCAGAAACAACTAAACTGTTTTAGCAGAAACTTAAAAAAAAAAAAAAAAGAATTCTTGCTTGAAGTAGACACCAGGCATGGAAAAGTTCAGACGGAATGGTTAAAGTTTAGCAAAGTTATAAGCAACTGAAAATAGAGTCTTATAATAGAAAGTGCTGGGAGAACTTAACTAAAGGTGCTGCCTACAATACATGTATTAGGTAAAATCTGAGCTCCACTGAGGGTTAATGGAAAACTCCCTTTGTTTTCAGTGAAGCCAGTATGTCACCAATTCTGTTCATGTGGACAGACAGACACGCATGTACACACACTTATTTGTTTTCCATTTCCCACCCATACTTCCCATTTCTACAAGAAACAATAGAAATGTAAGCAAAATGTAAATAGAATTACAGATTTGTTATCTAGCAAAATATTCATGTTTAATACTAAAATATAATAACAGTTATCATATATCCCAACATAACCTAATAATCTTTTGAGATATATGAATGTAAATTCATGAATCAAAGCATATCTTTAAAACATGCTTCACACGTCTTATAAGATTGGTTTTATTTAAAGCTATGTATTTATACGGAAGCCAGACATTCCATTAAAAAAAATCCTACAGACTGGTGAGGTAGTAAAAAAAAAAAAAGATTTCTTCTTTTACATTTTATGTGGGAAAACTCAAACCTGAAGAGTGTTGGGGTGTGACTTTACTGCCCTTCACATTATTAGATGCTTCACAGAGTTGGTGTAATTAAGTACTGAGTCTGTGAAAGAAAAGTTTATTTCCCATTAAAGAGGCTGAACTGAGTGAGCTCTTTAAATATCTGGTGGGGACTAGCTGGGCCTTATTGTTCTCAGCTCCAGAATCACAGTCCTTGAGCTTTCATTGATTCAAGAGGTTTAGCAGGTAAACAGATAAATCCCACTTGAAGTCTCTTGTGTTATCCTCGAATGATGGTGGAGGTTGTACTGGCATTCTTGGTCATGCTAGTGTGGAAGAAAATAAAGGCACTATTTGAAAACAAGTATTTTGGGTTTAGATTCTGCTGTCTTTACCCATGTTGAATATACCCAGTGATTTCAATGGGACTTTTTACACAGGAAGGTGTGATCCAATCAGAGGGAGGCTATAAAAATCTGGCCTTTAGTATTTTTTAAGCTAACTGATCCAAAATTCTAGCAATACCATCTCATTCAAAGGACATTAGCAGATATAGCTATATATTACATAGCTAGTTATCAGAGAATCTACCACAAGATCTCTCACAGCGCAACGGGACAGAATGGCGCTCATTCAAGATTTCAAGCTAAAACTTGTAAGTTTCATCTAATAGCCCTGAAAGGCCCGCATGCCACAGGCTGACAAATGAGACTGGACACATAGGGCACAAGTATTAAAATAGTCAGGTCCAAAATTGCACTAATGTAATGCACTGCGGTTGCATGCGCAGACACAGCCTGTTTGCAAGTGGGAACTGAACCACGAGCTGAACCCAAAGCACAAGCCTCTGCCACATTCACTAAAGGGACCTAACAGCTCCACCACTGTAGTAGGTTGTTTAGTTGCTGGGATAAGCCACTAAAAGAAAGAGGATCACACACACCAGGCCAAGCATATCATATAACAGTATTAGATCAGGATATTACACAAGCATGATGAAAAGGTGACTGCATAGCTGATTTGCACAAGCAAACACAATTCTACTAGTTGAATGTGCATGTGTGTGTGTGTGTGTTCGTGCGCACATGTATAGATATATTTAAAAATGATAAATATCAGTATTAGACCCGTCTTGGTGTCTCTTATTTGGAAATGTTTGTTTACATGTTAATTTGATTTGGGTCTCCTAATTTCTCCCTTTCTACCCACTGGTACACAGAAGCCATGACCCAACCCTTCCTCCCACCCCTCTGTGGTGGTTGCTTCTTAGGTTATCAGCAGGGGTCAGACCTTGTGGTTGGGGAAGAGAAAGAAAAGTTGCTGATTTTTGAAATAGGCAAGGAAAGCACCAAAAGGCTGGCGGTGCAGTTTAAGATCCATATCTCACCAGCCATAAGGGTTAGAAGGAAATGTTGCATAGCATTGTAAAACCAGGGTCCCCAGCTTGCCGACGATGAACAGGATATGTTTCTAGTCAAGGTATTTGAACTTCCCCATGGGGTCTCTCCCTGTTGAGGACAAAGAAACAACCTCTAGAGGAGGCTGAAGTTTCTACCTTGAATTAACATGAGAGTTGGTGGGACCCAGGAATTAGAGCAGGGGGAACAGAGACAAACTAAATTTTAAATAGCATTCTAAAAATGGATCAAGACTGAGCTATAACTCTCCACGCCCCTCAGCTGTTAGGTAGCACGGTCTAGTGGATAGGGCACAAGAAAGGGAGTGAGGCTTCTACTCTGCCACTGACTTGCTGCATGACCTTTGAGCAAGTCACTTATCCTCCAATCCACTTCATACTCTCTGGCTCCTGCCCTCCTACCCCCCACCCCCGCCTCTTTCTAATGCAACCTGCAGGGCTCCTGCCCCTCCCTTTCTGCTCTTATTTACCCACCTATTCTCCACCTCCTGCTCCTCTCCCTTTCTGTGCCTATACACTCCTCAGCACCCCTCCCTTCCCGTCTCCACCTATATACCCCACAACCCTCTTCACCTCTGTATCTATATACCCCTCAGCTATATACCCCCACCCAGCTATTTACCCCTCAGCCTTCTCTCCACTCTGCTCCTGTCCACCCCGTCCACTGACTCCTCCCCCGCGCAGTGTCTTCATCTGTCAAATAGTGGCCAGGATGCCCATCCTCTTTTGTAAAGCACTTTGAGATGCACAGATGAAAAGAGCTACATAACTACGAAGCGCTATTATCGGGGACATCAGTGATGCCAGTCATCCTGCCTTTTAAAATCTGGATGTCTTACAAATGTATTTGCTGTCTGTTAGTTTTCTTTGTGCCTCTCTCTCCTGAGAGATTCCATCTCAGTGAAAGTGACGGGGGTCTCTGTACAAAGCGCGCACAAGCTCCACGCGGCTTGGAATCGTTACAACTGGGACTGAAAAATACAGTTCAAACATCTCTTAATGACCTATTATCTATGGATCATTGACAGTGTTGATTGTAACGGTTCTAAATGACTCCACTGGACTATTGTGTCAATAGATACTTAGGGAGTTTATAATCTGTGGATGCTTCTGGAATAACTGCACACTAAAAACCCTTATGAAATTTTGGACGGAAAGTAGTGATTGCTGAAGCAGTAAAAAAAAAAAAAAAGTTCAGTGCAAAAATAGCAAAACAGCCATTTTTCACATGCCAGGCATACAAAAATTGTGTCTGAGACCAGAGATTCCCCTCCCCCGTAATGTAAAAATGCTCCAAAATATTTATGCCAGGATATTTGAATGACTTGTTTTCCAACCGAGCTATAATCTTGGTCAGCAGGAATGCTATTGGTGTGCCTTGAAATGAACTGTTGCTATACTATGAAGGAAAGAAGGGGGGAAACTGTCGTAATTCTTAGCTGCAACATTCCCTGTTGGTACAATGTGTGAAAGTCTGAAAATAAGGAGCTCACAGAAATGTTCATTTTCTCTCTTTGAGAAGTAGCATTGTGCATGTGTGTTTTAGTTTTCAAGAAAAAGTAATTCGCAGGTTCATAGCATCAGCAGGTAGAAGGTAGAACGTGACCAATACACAAGGGCTTCCATGGTTAGATGAATACCAAGCATCATAGGCGGCATGTGAGTCTTTCCTTTGGGGAGGCTATGGAGCGCCGGAAGCTCCCTAGAAGTGTGTGTGTGTGTGGGGGGGGGGCATCGGCGCACAGACTGTGGCCCCGCCCCCACTCAGATTCCTCTCCTGAGGCTTTGCACCCATTCCACCTCTTCCCCCCTCACTCCGCTGCCCAGCCCTGGCCTTATGCTCTGCTGTGGGGCTCCTCACTGCCCCCTCTCACCCACCTTACCGCCCTACCCGCCCCCGGGGTCCTTACTGCCCCCTCTCCAGGGTTCATTGCTGCCCCACCCGCCTGGGCTCTGACTGAAGGTAGCGCCGCCTCCCCACTGAGGGAAGCTGGGCATGGGCCCCTAGACTGCACTCACAGCTGTGCTGACACCGTCCTAGCATCCGGCCCTGGGCTCCCCGCCTGGCCGAGTGCAGCGCCATGGACTACCCGGAGACGCCCGCGGGCAGGCAAAGCCGGAGCACCATGCTGAGGGCAGGCGGGGGGGGAAGATGAGGAGTGGGGGTAGGGTCTCATGGGAAGAGACCAAACAGGGACAGGGCCTCGGGGCAGAGGATGGCCAGGGCTTCTGACGCTTCTGGCCGGCGTAAAAGCAGCGGGCCGGCAGGCCTCCAAAGGGAGGTGACCCATGCCGCATCTGGCATTTGCCCCTTGCATGGCCAGCCTTTTTTATTTCCCCATGCCTATTATACGCACCACCCATGCCAAGCTTCTCAACTTACACTGACATTTGGCACTTTGCAGGATCAGGCCCATATAAAAAAAATTACATAGTAATTTTGTGGGGAAAAAAAACATATGTCCACTACATACTAGAGACCAAATCCTAGGCATCTTGCTCTTATGAACGTCACATTGTTTTTGCTGCTTTCTTCCAGACAGGATGAATCAAACGGACAAGATTTACAGGATTAGAACCTAAACTAAAAGTACTAATGGCATGTTCATTTTTCACTTAAGGTAAAGAAGTACAGAAGCTGCACTGGTGTAACTCAGAGCAGATTGTGGTCCCTAAATCTGCAGAGATCAAAGGCTGTCTCATGAATCCCCCAGAAGGTGCTAGCATTTCGTCAACAAGGAAATAACTTGTATGTTAAACGAATACTTGACAGTATGTTCCAAAGCATTATTTAAATAGACTTCCATTCATGTTATTAATGTCTTTAATATGGATTCTCTTCCCCTTCTCTCTTTTTATTACTTTGTGTGTCTTTCTGATTATTTAGAGAGTTGTGAAAAGAGCTGGTCAGCACTTCGGAGTTCCCACTGCTCATCAGCGACAGATGCAGACTATAATATTAAGCCAACCAAAAGAATCCCAGCATTGCCCTTTCTTACCTCTCTAGGGAGAGAAGGTAAACACATCAGTAACCTCTTCCAACTTCCTACTATGCAGCAATAACACGTCTGCAATGACTTCACTGTGTTCTTTTGACTTGGAATATGGAAGCGCCGATGGCCTTATAATTATTGAACAATATATTAAACTGACCAAATCTGAAGTCCTGGGAGATTTTAGGGACAGAAGTCCCTGAGAACATCTTGCATCATCATCAGAAGGATCTGTGAACACTTCAAGAGTTTGTTTTTGTTTTTCTCCTTACACTGGGCTGCCCTTTCCTTAGGCCAACAGCTGGTTTTGACAGCCGGGATGTTTGATGATGTAGATGTCACCCATGGGAAAAGGGTCAGGGTTTCAAAATCATTTGGCAGAGTAATGGAAGGAGACAGCTCAGCAGCAGCAAAAGCCAAGACATTTCAGTGTTCAGACATAATGTCAGGACACCAGGACAGTTAAAGGAAATCCAGATTGTCTCAGACTCACTAGAACATCTGGTCATCTCCTAATATATTGGCAGAGTTTTCAGATGACTCCAAACCTATGTGGATTTTTCCCCCCCGGATGCAATTTGCTCTTCTTTATTTTGAATTCATTTAAATTATGGATCAATTTGGTGACTTTTTAGTGACCATGAAACCCAGGCCATTATAGCTTTCATTAACGTAGGCAGAAGGGTGGGCAGACACTGTCCAAGCTTCCATGTTAATGAACTATGGTCCTGGCTTTTAATACCCATACTATTTTAGTGCCAGGGTTCTCTTAATAATAGTTTCTAAGTAATGTTAGTTAGCATTTAGGAAGCTCTGTATATCTTCATACGACTTCATGAACATTAAGGGACACCCTACCTCCTGTTGGTGAGCATTTACTCATGTGAGTAGTCCCAAGGACTTCAATGGGTCTACTCACAAGTGAATAATAAGAATCCCTAGCTCACATTTTTATCAGTGGGGTCTCAAAGTCCTTTACAAAGGAGATCAGTATCATCATCCCCATCATACAGATGAGGAAACTGAGGCACAAAGAGGTGAAGTAACATGCCAAGGTCACTCAGCAGGCAGAGCCAGGAATAGGACACAGATCTTTTAAGTCCTGGCCCAGTGCTCTATCCACTAGGAAACACTGCTAAATTCTTACCTGGGTGAGTAAGTGCTTCCCAGTCTGCCCCTAATTAATCCAGTTAGAATGTGAACCCAGACCTCAGGAAATGCTTTAACATATTGCTCTATCAGCCTCCTATGTGTTTACCTAATTCAGAACTTTTCCTACCACTAAAAGCAGGAAAACAGTAGGAAGGGATGTTACTAATGAACATTATGGTTGAATGAAAGAACATGCTTTGCACAGCCACCTGCTACTGGATTACATCACAATCTCTTTCTTTGACATCATCTTGTCACTTCATATCAAGTGACTTCCTTCCATGGTCTCATGCTGCGTAATTCCAAATAAATTAATGACTACCATCTAAAATAAACATGTGTGACTTCTAGATCCGTGGGAGCTCAATGACAGGAATTTTATATTATTAGGATAAAACCACTAGCTACTTCATAACACTCATCATGCTGCTCCAAGATTTAATACCTGCCTTTTCAAACAGTATCAAGTCACTGAACAAATGTCAGTAGGGAATGACATTATTTTATTTTATTTTCCTTTACAAGGATCATGAACCATTTCTCTTTTCAAAATGTACCAATTACCCACACACCAGCTGCCATGGAGATGCTCTGATTCTATAGTACGGATATTCCGTTCAGACCCGTACAAAGCCTTTCACATCACAAGTGCGTCTGATGTCACAATGGAAACACGGTGGACTAAATTCAGGGCTGGTGTAAGCGGGCGCATTTCTGCTCACCTCAGTGGAACTGCGCTCACTTACACAGGCTCCGAATTTTGCCCTCTGCCCTAAAGAAGCTGACAAAGTTGGATGAACGTTAGAAAGAAAGAAATCTTTCATGTGAAAAATATGTTATTTAAAGAATTAACAGTGGAAAGCAACAAAGAGAAGGTGAAAATGAGAGGCAAACATGCTGAGTCAGACCCAGCCATCCACGCTCATCCAGGGAGTTGCAAATTTTATCTCTCTGTGACAGCAGGGACACTATACTCTAAGGGTATGTCTACACTACAAAATTAGGTCGATTTTATAGAAGTCGATTTTTAGAAATCGATTTTATACAGTCAATTGCGTGTGTCTCCACTAAGCGCACTACCGTGGCTAGCATCGACACACACAGAGGCGCACTGTGGAAAGCTATCCCACAGTTCCCACAGTCTCTGCTGCCCATTGAAATTCTGGGTTAAGCTCCCAATGCCTGATGGGGCAAAAACATTGTCGCGGATGGTTTTGGGTACATGTTGTCAGTCTCTCCTCCTTCCCTCCCTCCCTCCCTCTCTCCGTGAAAGCAACTGCAGACAATCATTTCACGCCTTTTTTCCTGGGTTACCCATGCAGATGCCATAGCATGGCAAGCATGGAGCCTGCTCAGCTCACCGCTGCTGTTGCGAGCATTTTAAATGCCACATGCTTTATACTGCAGCATGTGCAGAACCTGGCTAAGAGACAGCAGCACGAGGACGATTGTGAGGAGGACATGGACACAGATGTTCCTGAAAGCACGGGATGTGGCAATTGGGACATCATGGTGGCAGTGGGGCTGGTTGATACAGTGGAACACCGATTCTGGGCCCGGCAAACAAGCACAGACTGGTGGGATCGCATAGTGTTGCAGGTATGGGATGATTCCCAGTGGCTGCAAAACTTTCCCATGCATAAGGCCACTTTCCTGGAACTCTGTGAGTTGCTTTCCGCTGCCCTAAAGCGCAGGAATACCAAGATGAGAGCTGCCCTGACAGTTGAGAAGCGAGTGGCGATAGCCCTGTGGAAGCTTGCAATGCCAGACAGCTACCGGTCAGTCGGGAATCAATTTGGAGTGGGCAAATCTACTGTGAGGACTGCTGTGATTCAAGTAGCCAATGCAATCACTGACGTTCTGCTATCAAGGGTAGTGACTCTGGGAAATGTGCAGGTCATAGTGGATGGCTTTGCTGCAATAGATTTCCCTAACTGTGGTGGGGCGATAGATGGAATTCATATCCCTATCTTGGCACCTGACCACCTTGCCAACCAGTACGTAAAATGCAAGGGGTACTTCTCAATGGTGCTGCAAGCACTGGTGGATCACAAGGGACGTTTCACCAACATCAAAGTGGGATGGCCGGGAAAGGTGCATGACGCTCGCAACTTTAGGAACTCCGGGCTGTTTGAGCAGCTGCAAGAAGGGACTTACTTCCCAGACCAGAAAATTACTGTTGGGGATGTTGAAATGCCAATAGTTATCCTTGGAGACCCAGCCTACCCCTTGCTCCCATGGCTCATGAAGCCATACACAGACATCCTAGACGGTAGTAAGGAGCAGTTCAACTGTAGGCTGAACAAGTGCAGAATGATGGTAGAATGTGCCTTTGGATGTTTAAAAGCTCGCTGGCGCTGTTTGCTGACTAGGTTAGACTTCAGCACAACCAATATTCCCATTGTTATTACTGCTTGCTGTGTGCTCCATAATATCTGTGAGAGTAAGGGGGAGATGTTTATGGCCGGGTGGGAGGCTGAGGCAAATCGTCTGGCTGTCAATTTTGAACAGCCAGACACCAGGGCGATTAGAAGAGCACAGGTAGGCACGCTGCGCATCAGAGAGGCTTTGAAAACCAGTTTCATGACTGGCCAGGCTACGGTGTGACAGTTGTGTGTGTTTCTCCTTGATGCAAACCCGCCCCCTTTGTTGATTTTAGTTCCCTATAAGCCAACCACCCTCCCCCCCTTCGATCACAGCTGGCAAAGGAAATAAAGTCACTATTGTTTTGAAACCATGCATTCTTTCTTTCTTTATTAATTAAAAAAAAGGGAGATAACTGATAAGGTAGCCCAGGTGGGGGAGGGGGGGTGGGAGGGGACAAGGCCACATTGCTTATTGTAGCCACACTAGAAATCAAAACTGTTTGAATGACAGCCTTCTGTTGCTTGGGCCATCCTCTGGAGTAGAGTGGCTGGGTGCCCGGAGCCTCCCCCCCAGCCCCTCACGTTCTTGGGCATCTGGGTGAGGAAGATATGGAACTTGGGGAGGAGGGCAGGCAGTTGTACAATGGATGCAGCGGTGGTCTATGCTCTTGTTGGCTTTCCTGCAGCTCCACCAGACACCTGAGCATGTCCATTTGCTCCCTCATTAGCCTCAGCATTGCATCCTGCCTCTTCTCATTGCACTCACTTAATGCTTTCCTGGACTCTGACACTGAATGCCTCCATGCATTCAGCTGTGCCCTATCAGTGCGGGAGGACTGCATGAGCTCAGAAAACATGTAATCGCGAGTGTGTTTTTTTCACCTTCTAATCTGTCCTCAGGGACGGAGATGATAAGGGAAGCACAGAAACATTTGCACCTGCGGGGGGATAAAAAGGGAGAGTAAAATTTAAGATCATACATTTCTGAGAATAAAAGGGAGACTCTTTCACAGTGAATCAAGCAATTCACAGCAGACAGCACATTTAGGTACAAGGTCGCATTTTGCCTTTTATATTGACTGCCTGCTGGTATGGTGACACATCACACATGGCTGGGCAACAGAATTTGGTTTCCAGGCAGCCATCGTAAGCCAAAGGGTATGCGGGTTTGGTTTCTAACGCCTTCATAACACGTGGGAATGTTTTCAAACTGCAGTACTCTCCTTTCCCATAGCAAGCAATGTCGGTTGGGTTTGCCATTTAAAAGGAGGGGCTGCGGTTTTCGGATGGATGTGCAGCACACAACTCCCCGCACCCCTCTGCGTGGCTATTTGGGATGATCCCTTCACCCCTCCCCCCGCCGCTTGGCTATTCTCAGGGATGATCCCTTTTAGCCAAGCGCAAACAGCCCAGCATGAACGGGGTCCTTTTACTGTTCCCTCACAAAAATTCCCCTATTTCAACTAGGTGACCATAAATGATATCACTCTCCTAAGGCTAACACAGAAAGATATAGACTGAATGTTGCTTGAATGCGACCAAAACCCAGGACCATTCGCTGCCATGCTTTGTGCTGCAGTGATTCCAGACTACTTGCTACTGGCTTGGCATGGTAAAGTGTCCTACCATGGAGGACGAAATAAGGCAGCCCTCCCCAGAAACCTTCTGCAAAGGCTTTCAGAGTACCTTCAGGAGAGCTTCATGGAGATGCCCCTGGAGGATTCCCACTCTATCCTCAGACACGTTAACAGACTTTTCCAGTAGCTGTACTGGCCGCGAATGCATCCCAAGTCTTCAGGGCAAATCAAAGATTAAACACTATTGCTTCTAAACCTTGTACTGTAGTTACAAATGTGCACTCACCAGAGGTGCCTTCTCCACCTTCAGGGTAGGGGATCCCGGCTTGGGAGGATATTGACTCCAGGGTGATGAAAAGGTCCTGGCTGCCGGGGAGAACAGATTCACCGCTTGCCTGCTGCGCATTCTCCTCCTCCTCTTCCTCATCCACAAAATCCTCCTCCGTGTTGCATGAGACTCCCCCCTTGCAGGTGTCCACGGACAGTGGTAGGGTAGTGGTAGGATCCTCCCCTAGAATGCCATGTAGCTGATCATAAAAGTGGCATGTATGGGGCTCTGACCCAGAGCGACCTTTTGCCTCCTTTGTCTTTTGGTAGGCTTGCCTGAGCTCCTTGACTTTCACGCGTCACTGCTGTGTATCCCTATTGTAGCCTCTGTCCATCATGCCCTGTGCGATTTTAGCATATATATTAGCATTTCTTCTTTTTGATTGGAGTTCTGCCTGCACAGATTCTTCTCCCCATACAGCAATCAGATCCAGTGTCTCCCGTTCACTCCATGCTGGAGCTCGTTTGCAATTCTGGGGGAACTGCATGGTCACCTGTGTTGCTGAGCTCGCCACGCTGACCAAACAGGAAATGAAATTCAAAAGTTCCCGGGGCTTTTCCTGTGTGCCTGGCTAGTGCATCGGAGTTGAAAGTGCTGTCCAGAGCGGTCACATTGAAGCACTCTGGGATAGCTCCCGGAGGCCAATAACATCAATTTGCGTCCGCACTACCCAAAATTTGACCCAGCAAGGTCGGTTTTAGCGCTACTCCCCTCGCCGGGGAGGAGTACAGAAGTCAATTTTAAGAGCCCTTTAGGTCGACGGAACGGGGTTGCTTGTGTAGACACATTCATTACAAAATTGACCTAACGCGGCTAAATTCGACCTAACCCTGTAGTGTAGACCAGGGCTAAGGAGTCATCCTTGGGGCAGGGCAGGCAAAGGCTGACTCGCCATCTCCCCCCAGGGAACATGTAGTGTGATGAGGGGAAATGGATAAAGCAGGTCAGGTTTCAGGAGGGACCTAGTTTGGCGAGACACCAACGGTACAGGTGTGAACTGGGCCAGGCTGCTACCAGAGAAGCCCAGGACTCTCAGCATATAACACTGGTCTCAATGGGTGCTCAATAATAATCTCTTTCTTATAACTCTGCCCCGCCCTCTGCACCACTTATGGTTAAAAGAACAAGTTATACTAGGCAATGGTAACTTAAATGTTCTTAGGTTTCATTGCCTGATTAACTTGGCTACGCCCCCTCCTGTGCCAATACTACCAATTTGCATGCTGGCCTCCTGTGGGTTCCTCAGCAGAGGACAGGTCATGCCTTAGCTCTCAGGGCTTGTCTATACTTACGCGCTGGTTCGCCGGCAGGCAATCGAACTTCCGGGTTCGATTTATAGCGTCTTGTCTGGACGCGATAAATCGAACCCAGAAGGGCTCGCCGTCGACTCCGGTAATCCTGCTCGGCAAGAGGAGTACGCGGAGTCGACGGGGGAGCCTGCCTGCCGTGTCTGGACCGCAGTAAGTTCGAACTAAGGTACGTCGACTTCAGCTACGTTATTCACGTAGCTGAAGTTGCGTATCTTAGTTTGAATTGGGGGGTTAGTGTAGACCAGGCCTCAGTAACATGGTAATGCTGGGCACGCTGCAGCAGCATCTACATTATCTAACGTCTGCCACTGTAGACCCTGAAGTGAATTGGGCTAATTTCTGTTTCATCAGCAGGCATTCCTGTGTGTGAGCAGTTCTCTCCCATGCTTGCAAAGAGCTTAGTCTGCATTGATTGAGTCATGCTGTGCCAAGTGCCACATTTACTGATCACAGAATATCATATTCCACTTCAGGAAGAGTTTACCCTGAATTTGCTAATGCTCTTCAGTAAAATATATTCACCTATTCTGCTGTTTGCAGGGGGGGAGAGGAACAACCCTTAATAAATCCCAGTTCAGGAGTAGGTTTATTATTCCAACAACACAGCCCTGGTTATGCTAATGGGAATGATGAACGCAAATGCTCAACATGCCAAGGGGAGATGTGAGCGGAGGATGCTCCTCTAAACACTGAGGGAATCATCCCTGTCCTAAGGAAACAGCAGAATTTTTATATTTCCAAGACATATTTCTGGCATATCAAATGGGACCTGATCCCACAAGCAATGCCTCAGTAAAAGGGCTCTGCCTGTGGCAATCAGGTAAGGGCTTGGTGATTTTAGCCAGGGATAACAAATAGATGCTCTGTACTCTCAGTTAGGGCCAAACCTACCAGCACACCTTATGGGGCTGAGTAGCAGGCATGACCCTCCAAGCCCCTCCTGGACCTTAGTGGTCTACTGGCTCTGTGCTGAGCACAGACCCACTGGCTCCCACGACCCATGTTCTAGATCCCATTGTGATTTGCTGAAACCTGCTTTAGAGATGTTCTTGGTGGTGATGTGCAGGGGGGCTGTGAGATCCCACTGTGTGCCTGGGGACTTGGCTCCCATATGCAACAGACCCAGAGAACGTAAGGTGCTCTTGTCCTGAATGGCCCCGCTTAATTGGGTTCAGGAACAGAGTATGAGCGAGCCCTACTTAAAAAAAAAAAGAAAGAAAATTATTCCATTGATTTTCAAATGTTCAGAGATTCCCCAGCAGTACAGACGGAATAGGCTGAATGGGAACAATATGGGGCTGATTGTGCCACCCTTACTCAGGTCAGTGGGGACTTACTCAGGGGACTGTTCCTCCTTAGTGAGACTATTCCCCCTGAATAAGTGCTCTGCAGGCTGAGTAAGAGTCATACAATCTGACTCCTTGTATATAATTTCTGCATAAAAACAGGGTAAGTCCATTGAGGAAAGTGTAATATAACCCTTATTGGGTTAGTGTAATGTAATATGTATACATAATAATAATGAATGTGGAGTGTAGTGTAACCCTTATTAAATCATCATAAAACGTCCTGCTATATGGTGGCAGGGAAAAATAAGAGATAAGGAAAGAAAAAACAGAGGAAGAGAGGGGAAAGGAATGATTTGGAGCAGCAAATGAAAAGATCCCACTATTTCTGAAGGATGCAATACAAATGAAAGTCTGCTAACCAGTGGGAAAGACATTAGTGAACATCAGATCGATCTAATAGGAAGTATCACAGACAGACAGAAAGGGTTGCATGTTATCAAAGACAGGGAAATGCAGTATTTTCATAGTAAGTGCAGTAGGAGAATAAAGTAATAAGAGGTGTTTTATTTCTCTTGGACTGCAAGTAATACTTGAATACGGTATGACCCTCAAGGAGCATTCATGAGTTTGAGTTCAACCAAAACGACTACAGCTTTTCCTGTTATTCACTTGGCAGAGCTCCCACTTGTCGTTTCTTAGTTTTGGCTGAGAATGAGGGAGCTGGACGACAGCCCCACTAAACCTGTCAGCCAGGCCTGGCACAGCCCAGGTCAGGCAATGAAACCCACAACTTTGGAAGCGTCACCACAGCTTCCACACTGTGCTGACTTATAGGCTATCCTGCAACCCGAGTGATTCCTGGCACATTATAGTCAGTGGCTTTCTAACAGGCTGATACAATGTCCACTGAAATCAGTGAGGATTGGATCGGATCCTAAATGCATTTGGAATTTGAATTAAATAAAAAGAACAGTTAAGAAGAAAGCTTGGGCCCTTTTCTCCCCCCACCAGAAGAGCCAACAGGATGGGGTATAAGGCTTCCCCTGTACTCCTCTGCTTCCATTACTATGCTTTAAAAAATAAACAGAGAACTCTACCTCAAAGAGTCCTGAGGCCATCAGCTTCCCCATCCATGGTGGCACAAAGAAGACACTGCCTAGAGATGGATTTCTGTCTAGCCTCAGATAGGAAGTTTGAAGGGCTGAGAACTAGGAGTAGAGTCAGATGGTGATCTCTTAACTTAGCTTCCCATTGATGGCTTCCTTCTGAACAGCCTGGCTTGTCCTGGCACCAGCAGCCAACTTTCCAGGGCATGTGGTTGGCTTCGGTTCTTATTTGGTTTATCAGTCTTCATTTTGTTTTCATTATAATGGAAAAGTAAAATCTGTTATCTGAAAATCCAAACATGGTAATAATTTGAGCCATAAAAGTGCCTATCTTCTCACATTATTGCCACTGTCATATACTAGGGAGTAATATCCTCAACATTATACAAAACTGTTATTCTAGTAAAATGATAAACCGGCAATGGTTTTATTACACGAGTGGTTTTTCAGGCACTGAGATGTCCTGTACTGCAGACAAGAATAATAAACACACAATTCACTAACACATTAGGGAACAATCCTGTGATTTTGGAAAACTTAGTTGTTGCAAACAAATAAGTTATTACAGTGACGTCCTCAAGAATTCAAGTCCCAAATCTTACCTATTGTAACTAAATATTGCTAATGTCCAGAGAAAATACTTTGCACTTCATCACTTTGTTGTTGTTAAGTTAATAAACACTCCGTAAGAAAGGTACTGGGTACTGTTCATATATTCTTTGCAATGCCTTGTAATCTAGGCTCTGAGAGTTTCTTACTGAAATACATGGGAGTTGTTGGTGATCAGCATCCTCCTGGACTGTGTTGCTGCTGCAAAACCAACAGGGGGGGGAATCAAACTGACTAACAAACCCTATGCCCAAAATGGTGCAGGCATTATTAGAGATGTTTGCACACTAGAAAGGAAGGAAGGAATCAAAGCAGTCATATTGGCTTCTTCCCCAGCAGAAAGAAAACGGAGAAAAATAATGCCATTGCTTGCCAAATCCTCCAGTTTCTGCCAACCAGACACAGTTCTTGCTGATTTATCTCTGAGAGGGCTATAGAGGGGGCTTTCACTTTTCTGCAGAGCCTTGCTATCCATGGTCATTGCTCAACCAATTGCTTAACCTTGACCTGTGAAGATAGGTTTATGTGGGAGTATGGCTTGCAAATAATATCTAGCACATATATAGTGTTTTACAACTTCAAAGCACTTTACAAGCATGTAATACAAACAGATATGCTTTGACTGGCAAACACTGAGCTCATATTTTATTCCCCTCCCTCCCCTAACCCAGCTGAATTCATACTTATTTTCATCCTAAGGTACCTCATACAAAGACCTGGGGCACAGGTACTCCGTGTATGTGGCTAATGAATAATAGGGTCAAAAAAGTGTATTCAAATATATGTGTCTAAGAAGTCCCAGGTCACTGCATAGATGACTGAAGTCTAATGTTATAAAAGACTACACACAACACCAATATAAGAAGTCTACATTATTCAAAGGAAAGCAAGGATCACATCAGAAAGGAAAAACATGCCATTCAGCTCTTACACATTTTGTCCTTGTCATAAAATCAAGCACTAAACAAGGACCAAGCCTTTGCTCGTACACAGTGCCTAGCTGAGAACAATTCAATAACATGCAATATGCCTCATACCCCTGAATGCAGCAATGTTTGATTTATATTTGTCATTACGATCAACAATAGTTCACACACCACTGAAGCCACCTGACTCCTTGCTATGTGGTGAAGGTTTCAGTGACAGTGGGAAGGTACTCTCCCCTGTGGCCAGGGGTGCCCAGATGTGCCTTTGAAGGTGTGAGGACATGGACTTTTCCCCTTTGTTGGGAAGGGAGACATATGGAAGCTAGCCTACATATTTCACAAGCTGCCAAACTAATTTCATAGGGTCTTAGAGGGCATATACCCCAGGGAGCGTCCCGAAGCAACATGATGGGCTTGATGGCTAATGTTTGCTTTGTAACTTGAACACTGGTACAGCTATAGAACATACATATGACCATTCATTTGCCTTGTGCCTCCGTGAAGGCAGATGATTTTGAACAGCAGCTTATCCATGCTACAAGTGACAAAGGTTTTCTGCATGCAAAGGCTGTGGTTTAAAAAAAAAAGGAACCGCAGGATGTGCATTTGTGGGCCAATTGGTTAAAAACACCCCTTTTGGACCAGATTACTCCCTCTTCTGGAGATTCTTTAGGGCCAATGAAGATGTGCAGGTGGCAGAACATATTCTTTGAAACAGGGGCGCTTCTTGGAAAGTCCAGAATCTGCACTGCAAATGAAATGAGCTGTTTTATTAGCCTCAGGTGTGCCCTACATAACCCACAGGAGGACAGAGCCTTACGCCTGGTCTTGATTTTCAACTTTTGTGATTGCTACTTTTCAAGTTGGCAGTGGATCCAACAGTCTGGGCCATTTGTGGTGTTTAGGTGCTCATGAACTGCCAGCTGAAAAATCCGTAGTTTTGAAACAAATAGCTACCGCTTCTAAGTTTGTATGCTGATCCCTTTGTAAGTTAGCACGGCAGGCAGATTTTTTTTTTGGACATCCATTCTTTATTTCAACATTTTTTGTGCGGGGTGAGGGAATTATACCCTTTAGGATCTGATATTCGAAAACACACTCAGATTTTTGAACCTGCAGTTTGTCACACATGGACATCCAAGTACATGATTTGTACTTACAAATTATGGACCTGATCCAAAGCCCATTGACATCAATGGGAGCCTTTCCATGGACTTTGATAAGCTTTTGGATCTGGCCCTGAGGCTCTCTATATAGTGAGGTCTTAAGCACATGGCTAGCTTTAAGCACAGCTCACCTTGCTGAAGTCAATGGGAGAACTCACAAATGAAAAGGTAAACACATGCATAACCTGGTAGGATTGAGAAAGGTACTTGAACATCTACATGAATGTTATAAAATGAACCCACAATTATTCGCAGGAGAGAAATCAAAGGCAGAGTTCAGGCCTTGCTGAAAATTAAGGCCTTAATATTTTATTTGTTTTCTTGATCCTCGTTTTTGAACATTGTGGACAGTGGAATTGTTTCCTTAATATGCCAGTGTGCTGCACTTTTACAGACTGCTGCAGCCATGCTCCCCTCAAGAACTAACATGCTGCAAAGCTGTGTGGCACAGAGCTAATGTTAACTAAACAAAATTTTTTTCTTCTCTCCTAGGCACAGCAACCTGCTCATCACCATGGATATCGATCTCTTCCAGCATTATTAAACCATGGGAACCTGGCCTGGGAAACCAAGTTCCAACTCCAGCAACATAAACCACGTGAGTCATGCCGCTAGCATAGCAATAAACTCTTCCCCTTTTATACATTATGCTTTACAATATTGTAATCTTGATGCTATTTATTCACTTTGTATTACTTTGGCTTTCCCAACCCCTCGAGAATGCTTATCAGGACCTGAGACACACTATGTAATAATGACTAAATATCCGAGCACCCAAAAAATGCATATGTATTTCATCAATATAACTAAAATAGCTTTTTAAAAAGTTTTTCCACACAAAGCTGGAAAAAGGGTTTGTAATTATATGTGCATTCCAAGTAGTCTACACACAGTGGGGGGTTTAAGGCATTCATATAAATTATACCAATCAGCAATGAAAGGAGAAAAAATGAGGACATCAAATGTGACACTTTCTTAAATCTGATGTACACAAGTACTAAATCATGGCAAAACAGTGTCATAGAAAACAGGGACTAAAATATCATAAAATGAGTTTCTAGCTCCAGCTTTGCTGCCTCTGTAAATGCATATGATCAACTTAATGATGTATTTTGAGAAGACATGATAAATCACCAAGTTAAGGGAGTTTGTGGAATATGAATACATTTGGAAATTTTCCTTTGAAGAAACGAATGGCGTATTGTAATGAATAGTGCACAGACTATTTTGTGTTAAATCATGTGGTTAAACACCACGGTTCAGTGGCGTCTGGTTTGAAGGGGTTACACTAGATGACCCTTTTGGTCCATTCTAATCCTATGATTCTATAAGATAAGAGCACTATTTTGTCAAATCCAGTCTAACCAGTCCTGCGGACAAGTTGGAAGGGATTCTTCTTTTGACTCTGATGGTTTTGGAGCTCCTGCCATACTTGCCAGGGGAATCAGCATAACAAATGTTTTGTTAGGAAACCACCAGTCCTGGTGCCTTAGGATAAGGGACTTTAAGAAAAAATGTAGGATAATCTTTCCAGGCACAAGTGCCATAGCCACTCTTGATCGAACCCCAAAAGATTGCCAGGATGGGTGCATCTTATAACTGCTGCTCATCAGGAGATTTTAAGATACCATTATAAAATACCTTCTGTTGGGCTTGTGAGAGGAACCTTCTAGATCAGTGGGGCAGAAAAGACGGCCATAAAATGTTATTTGTGGCTTCTATTATATTACCATCAAGCTCTATTACCACCAGCAAAGTTGCATATACAACATAAAACCATTTAGTGAAATGTCTGAACTTTTAGATATAATTCTACAGTGGTAACCATTAAAATCTCACTTCTGGTAGCTTAGCAGTATGTCTGTTGCTATTTATTATTGCACAATTCCATGAATACTGTGGTAATATTAACTAGCCCAAAGACATCAATAACTGTACATATTTTAATGGTGATCACCTGGAAGTTATTGTGGATAGACACAACTAATATTGATATTGTAACTTGTTGGGGTACGGGTTGTCTTTTTGTTCTGTGTTGGTGCCTAGCACAATGGGATCCAGATCCATGACTGGAGCTCCTAGGCACTACTCAGTGCAAATAAAATCATAATTAGAGATAGTAGCCCTAATGTGGACAGATGAAACGCGTATTTTGTATATACCATTGTCATTTTGCACCCGTGCACGCAACCTGCATTTTGCATTAGCAATTCAGGAGTCTGTTTTTGCAAACTGGATCCATGTTATATAGTAAGGAATTTAGATCTGCATTATAAGCAATGATACATAACACTGGGGCAGCTTAAAAGAATGTACCGTGGCAAAGCCAATGCATTGCACTGGAGAATTCAGTATCGTTTTCTGCTGCTGTTACAGAGTAAAGCAACTCTTAAATAGCCTTCACGGTAATACTACATTGGCTGTGTTATGGTTGTTTAAAAACATACATTTGATTTGCTATATTTTGTGCCTGTAAAATCCCTCATGATGTTGCACACTAGCATAGTTTTTGTTTTCTGGCTTGTAAAGATGGCTATTCCACACTGATCAAGTTAAGGCATGTTATATAAAGTCCATTTGATTTTCTTGTCAGTTTACGGTTTGCCATCTGAATGATACTTCTCTATTTATCAGTGAGGAGATGATGAAAGTCAAGCCAGACCAATTATTGCAATGCCAGTTTGAGAAAGAAAAAAAAAATCTAGCTCTTTAATCCCTGCTGCTATTTGTGCCTCTTCCTTCCTCTTCTTATTTGTACTTGCTTCTTTACTATTATAATTGTCTGGAGTTCAATAACTAACCACAAACTCCTAGATTTCAACGCCTGCATCTAAACTCTAGTTTTGTGGGATGGCTCCAGTGCTTGGCATGCATGCTACATTAAACCCCGCTTACAACAACCAGATGTGAGGAAGCATTCAAAAATGTTATAGCTCACCCCAAGAATTGATTTGTGTGGTGTTCTTACACAGTTTATTCTATTTTAAGATTGCTTTGTGCAATGGCCAAAGAAAACAGCTTCTTTAAAACTTCTTTTGTAAATGAAGAGAAATTACAGGTTTGGGTAAACAGAATTATAATAGAGCATAATGTAATTTTGAGGCTCCATTTATAGCAAGTGAAGGGGGCACAGACAGCAGGTTTGACTTGACTTTCTGTTTGAAAGCTCGAATAGCCCAATCTCTTTATGTCTATTTTTCGCATGTTTTCTGATGATAATTTGGGACTAGGAGCTTTGAGAATCAAAACTTAGAAGAACAAAGTTGCTTCAGCTTAAATTTAATTCTGGAATGAATCTGGTCCAATGCCTTTGAACATTTGCCAGCTGTGGCAGAAAACATCACTGAATGGAGTATCATTGAGCGATCTTTAAGGCCCCGCATTTTTTTTTCCTTGCTGAAAAATAAAAAATAAAGGATTAGAATGATTTGTGGCCTCACCATGTTTCAAAATATTTTACTCAGAGATACTTAAGCTATTGTACAACAAGGAGGGGTTTAATATTACAGTTCACCCCTCTTCAGATCCACTAACACGATTACGTTTTAATACCGCATCATTGCAGTCTCCTAGGATATGAGAGAGATTGGGTCGACTCTTGGTCAGGAATTAGCAATATGATTGACAAGCATTCATGTAATGCACCAGTCAGTGACTTACAGGTATGCAATCTTTGATTCAGAAACTACCAGAATATGGAAACAAAATCAGATATTGGTAAATACACATTTAATATACCAGGTTGCTATTGTAATCAATATAAAGCAAAAATTAAGCTAATTAATTGTGCTAATCTTTGGCTGGGAAATTTTAGGTTAGTTGCTGATTTTTCTTACTAGTGTGCCACAGACGTGCATGATTATTTAAAGGCAAATGCGCTAAGAAAAGTCCCTATCCTCAGGAGCTTACAAATCAATGGACCAGATTCTGTGAACACTTGCACTAAAAAGTACAGTGCTCACCATCAATGGGATTACTCAGGGTAAGTACTATGCTTGGTAGTGAGTGTTTGCAGGTTTGAGCCCTACGTCAGTCAAAAGATTAGAGGACGTGAAGTGAGAAAAGGGGGGTGAATTTGCATTAGGTTGGCAGTGACATACATCTTGTACTTCCTTACGCTCTTCCCATCTAAACTAGAGAGTGATTTACTGAACAGCTACTGGCTAGTCCTAAATCCTGGGGCAAATCTCTTTTGCATTTTCCTCTGGAAATCTTTGCATGGCTTACCACCCTCCCATCTGCACTAGGAACAGGCCTCTGCATAAAGAATAGATTATTTTCACGAGAAGAGCGGTAGAGAGAGCTGCAAACACAATCCTGCAATGCGCAGAATCTTGTGGAGGGGAGATGCACACCTGCTGGGTTGTGCATACATGCACAGCAGATGTGCTGGCAACAGCTGTACAGTGCAGTTAAAGTTGCACTGTGCTTTGAAGGATGTTCATAAGGGTCTGCAACACACAAAAGGAGGCATGTAAGTAGACACACATACACACTGGATGCTTCTGTTGCAGTGGTTCTAAGCCTTACACACAGTATGCAAATAGGCACTCAGCTGCCATTACCTTGGAGAATGTGTCTGCTAGGAGACATAGATAAGGCAGTGCTGTGTTGTTCCCTCAACAATCTCCCTGGATGCTAAATTGTATTAAATGAGCCCCACCCACCCCCTAATGCATCATTTTCTGCCCCCAAGCAGAACTGAGCCCTGAGGTAGTAAATGTTAAGTGAGTCTGGTCTATGACAAACACAAGACTCACTTGATCCTGGAGCAGATGAAGATATAAGGGAGATGTAAATGTGAGCTGGGATACTACAGGAAGAAACCTTTTTCAAGTAGAATCAAGGCTAACCTTATTCCCAATGGTCATGTACTGCAGTTCCTACTGTAGAACAGAGGAAGGAATTGTACCAAGTGAGGAGGTAAAGCAGTGCCAGCTAGTTGTGCTAGCAACAGCCAGTGCTATGCATTAGAGGGAGGGGAAAAAAGCATTAAAACTGTACAATGAAGAGTGAACATTAGCCTTTTATTAAAACCATCAGTGCATGGAAAATATAGGATTAATATAGCCCAACTGACCTAAGCACTGTATAATCCCATAGATGGTGAAAATAAGGCAATATTTGAAGGTTTCTTCTCTATTCAATATAACATTTCTGATCACAGACTATTTAAATACTATTTTATCAAATCCTCATCACTCAAATGTAGTAGCTATTCAATGTCCAGAATAATACAGAATCATAAATGCATAAAGATAGTAATTACAAATAGCTTCAATCCTCTAAACATTTTAGGGAAAATATTCTTTATGTCATTTCTAAACATGATTTGAGTGCTTATAGCAAATGTTCTAGAAATACGGGAGCTTTGTCTTTGGTCTGCCTTGCAAACCCGATTCTCATTTTTTATTCTGAGATTGCCAAACAGGGACAGGAACCGATCCCTGCCCAGCTCCTTCCTCTGCACCTCAAAACAAAGGAAAAACAAATGAAACAAAAATCTAATTTCATATGAGAAGAATTCTTATTTAATTTAGTCCTTTCCCATTTGGATGAGCAGTCAGGCAGGAGATCACTTCTGGGGATACATGGGTTAATTTAGCTTTAAACATTACTATGACTCAAACCTGCCAAAACCAAGTTTTCAATGCATGTGCCAGACACTTTGACTTTGTGGCCAACATAGAGCCACAAACAAACAAAAAACCATCTGGCTCTAATTTCTTCCTTCCTTCCCAGGAGATAACACCCCTCTTTTTGACAGAAAAAGTGTTTCACTAAGACCAGATCCAAAAGTGATACCACTTCTCAGAGTCACTGTTCAGCTACCAGTGTTCTCAGGCAGTACTGGGATTTCAACCAGTGTGGTGACCTCAATCTATAGTGTTGTTGACACTCCAGAGCAGTTGACACTGGCTATTGAGAAGATCTGCAGACATAAAAGGTAATGCACATAAAGGCTAAGCCACCAGGTCCCAGATTTTAAAATGTATTTAGGTCTTGCTGCACTCAGCACTGCAAGGCCTAACTGATGTAAGAGTCTAAGGCTACGGCTACACTACAGAGTTTACAGCGGTGGGGCGATTCCTTGATTCAAGGATGATCTCTACCGCAGATTTACATATGGGTCCTCAGATGACTCAGGAGTCCGATCCCAATCACAGATCCACCCGCAGTAGGTACAGACATTTCCTGGTGGGTCAGCTGCCTGCTGGGAGAAAGTTCTTTCTTTTTTCCATCTTCCTCTCTCTCTTTTCAGCTTCGAGGGCAAGGCGCTTCTCCTCAAAGTGGGCCACTGCCTGATGGAGGATGTGGCACCATTGAGGTCGGTTAATGGCTTGCTCCTCCCAGCTTGCGATGTCCACATCAGTTTTCTTAAGATAGACTTTCAGTGTTTTCTTAAGATAGACTTTCAGTGTGTCTTTGTAGCATTCCCTCTGACCACCCCGGGATCTCTGACCATGGGAGAGCTGAGAGTAGAGGACTTGTTTTGGGAGGCGAGAGTCTGGCATCCGCACACAATGTCCAGCCCAGTGGAGTTGGTACATGAGGATCATTGCTTCTATGCTGGTGACATTGGCTTCAGTGAAGATGCTGGCATTAGTGCGAGTGCAGACACTCTTAAGCCGATGGGAGAGAGCTCTTCCGTTGACTTCATCACTCCAGCCCCCGCAAGCGGCAGTAGGTATGTCAGTGGCAGAAGCTCTCCCACTGAACTAGCACTGTCCACACCGCCACTTAGGTCATTTTAACTTACATCGCCCAGGGGGTGGCTTATTCACACCCCTGAACGATACGACTTATACGACATAAGCTGTAGTGTGCACATAGCCTCAATTTCATTTCCAAAAGAAATGTAGGAACTTTGGGAGTCAAAATCCCATTAGCAGTCGATGGGATTTAGGCTCAAAGTGCCTAAACTCCTTTTGAAAATGAGACTTAGGTTCCTCAATTGGTTAGGCACCGCATCGCTGCGCACAGCAGTTCCTAAATACCTTTAAATATGTGGGCCTAGGTTTATGTTCAGTGGACATCGCCTTCAGGTTGCTTTTCAGCAGGATATAGGCTTAAAAGCCTTTTATTCATGTTCTTCGTTCTCCTCCTCTTTGCGAACATTTGAAGTGAATCAAAAGCCGAGCAGCTAAACAAACAATATTGTTCCGATGCAAGTACTGTAATGTTGTGTGAGGGGTTTTTTTTAAAACATAATCAAAGAAAGCTTCTAACAGTTCTAAAGACTGTGATCACAGCTCTGGGGGAAAATGCAGAGCCTTTGGTATCTAGTTATAAAAGTCTGCCAAAGCGGACTTAGGCTGACTGGTAAATATTGATTTATACTGAATATAAATCACTTCACTTTTATATATGTGATCCTAACATTTCTATTTTCATTGGCCAGATTCACATTGCTACAATGAGGGTTTGATGTTCATTTTACCAGGTAGCATATGAAGCAGTTTGTTTAGTTAAATATACTCTTTTAATGCTTTATATTTGCACAGGCTACAGCACTCATTTAAAGGGTTTCTTCAGCATTAAAACTGTATTCATTAGCAGGGCCTAGATTACAACTAGCCCTTATGCAAAGATACAGTTCAGAAGGGGAAATAAGCCAGCTAGAAGTGCAAATTCCATTGCAGGGCTATGCCTGAATGGTATAACCTGGCCCTAAATAATTATATGGGAGAATGCCCAGCTACTGCTGCCGTGATAGTAAAATAAGGAAGGATTCTCTGTATCTGTACACATGGGCTCTGCTCTCAGTTACATCAGTGTAGCAGGGATCAAAATCTGGCCCAAGTGATGAAATGATTGCAACAACATGGTAAGTTATGCAGTTATACTGAATATGCCCCCTGCCTGAAATGTGCTGCAATGCACGAATTCAAGTATTTAAACTGCTAACTGCACTTGGAAAAATGAGTTACCGATTTAACAGATATGTTATGTTTACATACGTCCCAACTAGAGCAGAACATTGCAGACTAAATGTATTTTTGTCAAAATCTGCTGTTTTGTTGAAGCTGAAATGTTTGCAGAGGCATATCAATTTCAATGACATTTTTGATGGGAGGGTTTCTGAGATCTAGGGCTCTCTGGTCACTTCTGACCCGGGGGGGGGGGGGGGGGGATGCGGAATCAAATACCTGATCTCTCTGATTCAAAAATGTACGTTTGGACACAAATCCAGTTCACAAAAGTGTTTGATAAGTTTTGTTTTCATTCCAACTTGTAAAAAAAACGAATTTTGAAACCTCAAAAGTTGCTGCTGTGACAAACGTGGCGCTGCTATGTAATAAGCTGAGAATACTGACATGTAACCATTTTATGACCATGGTATGGGATCTGCTCAGTGAGGAGAAGTTACTGAATATGGGGTTATAAGACTTTCCTGCATGAATCTATTGATCTAGCTTAACAGGGAGCTACGAGAAAAAAAGAAGCAGGGAAGCAACAGTCTAGCTATAGATAAGCAAGCCTCCCACAAACACTGAGGGACAGTTACAGGGCAATGGTTTACTTCTACACTCCGGCCCAAAGTGGCACAGCTGTGTTACCATGCAGGGAGCCCACACATCCAGTTAAAAAGCCTTCTCGGGAGAGAAAGAGCGGGGAAGTTCAGATTTCAGGGGTTGTCCAGGGTGACAGGCTGACAGAGAACGTTCTATGGAGGGAGGGAGAAGAAGTTGGACATTCCCCCAGATCCAGGGAATGGGTAGCCTCAGGGCAAGGCAGACGTGTAGAGATTGGTTTCTTGTTTTAAGATGCTTTCTCTTAAATGCTTTGGTTCTAAATAAATAACACGTTGCTTTAAGGAGGCTGTCGGGTCACCGGTTCCCACTGTCATTGCTCCTGAAGAGAACACAACTGTGGAGTCAGAGGTGAAGTCAGACCTGCTGAGATAATCATGATCGGTACCAGGAGACTGCAGGCCAAGGGCCGGTCTGTGAGTGGGAGAATTGCATGATTCCATCCCAAGAGAGGTGGTGGCTAGGGGCCTAATACCTGAGGGGAGTGCACTCAAAGAGGTCAGAAGTGCTGTTAGCCTTGTAACTGAGACAGTCATCAAACGGAATTGTTATCCTCCAGCTGCCTCTAGTCCCAGCCATTATATCAGGCACTGATATAATGCAAAGTGCTGTAGGGAAATCATTCCCTCATATCTATAAATCTGTAAATAAAAACCCATACTTAGCAGTGCAAGTAGTTATATTAAAAAGGAGGACAAAATCCAACATAACCCACTGCTTCTTTTATGGCCTGAAATCAGCGGGAGCTTTTCCACTGACTTCAATGAGAGTTGGATTAGGCCGTAAAGAGAGGTCACAATTCTGAAGTTCCTCTATGTTGCAGTGCAGAGTTTTTCTTTTGTTTCATGTCCCATTAAAGATTCAGCACCTCTTCTCCTAATGCTCTGAAATATAGTACAATCTATAGGAGGGCAGAAAACAGAACTAAGCAGGAGGGGGGAACACACACCTACACTGCATTAAGATCTAAAGTTTGTCCTTAATGTGCCTGTGAACTCAAAACGAGTGTCTAAATGGAGATATTTTTTTCTGCTACAGGGTAAAATGATTACAAATGTCTCTTTGTGCAAGAGCTTAGTGGTATTTTATGCAGCTGGCATTGCAAAGCTTGAAACAAATCCAGGAAAACAGATTGTATCTTTAAGGTTAGAAATCAAACTTTCTACTGCTAAAGTGCAGATTTCCTGGTAACGGGCTAAGCCGTGATACTAGAAGCTATAGCAAACAGAATCTCTACTGCTATATTAAGTGAAGTGTATTGCTCTCTTTATTCCCTATTGCCTTTTTATCCATTCATTCCATTCCCAAACTATCATTAAATGGATACTATCACATCATTTTTTTTGTTATAGTTTTTCATATTGTATATTTCTCAACATTATTTCTAATACCTTCTCAGAAGGCTTATAGGGAAAACCATAAGTTAAAAATGACTAACTTTTCAAATAGACCTGAAAGCCACCTGGTAGTTTTTATCAAGCAGTAACAATAGCTTCAGTTTATATATAGGAATATCAGATCTGCCATAGTGGATCAAATCATTGGCCCACCAAGTCTGGGGGACCCCCATCTAGGGTGACCAGATGTCCCAATTTTATAGGGACCGTCCCGATTTTTGGGTCTTTTTCTTATATAGGCTCCTATTACCCCTCATTCCCATCCCGATTTTTCACACTTGCTGTCTGGCCACCCTACCCCACATCTAATACAGCTAGACAATGTATTTATTTTATAAACTTCTCTGGCACCTCCCAAGAACTGGAGAGACAAACATAATACTTTGTATGAATTTCTATTCTTGCAGTTAACAGACTCCCACAAAAGCTCAAGAAACTTTACCTAACCATATCATGAGATCCCTTTGTACTCTCCAGCCCCTCCACTTATGAACCCCTAACCTTACCAATAGCCTATAAGAAAGGATGGGTTTTCAGCATGCCCGGAAGGTTAACACATTTGGCTCTGTCACACTAAGGAAGGAAACATTCCAAAGAGGAGGCTATATGCTCGCAGACTGTCCAGCCAGCAGCACTCTCTCATTTAAATACATTGGGCTCCAGGCTTTGTTGATCTCAGCCTTGGCAGCATGGTACAGGAAGGGAGACTGTCCTTCAGGTGATTGGGGTCCCAAACCATTTAGTGCTTTATAGGCTAAACCAGCCCCTTCAACTCCACTGGAATCCAGCAGAGCTGTGGGAGCCATGGTGTTATCTTCCCTCCACACAATGCACTGCTCATCATCTGGACAGCTGCTTTCTAGTTTGAGCGCTTGAGTAGTCCTAATGCACAGCCTGTATCAGAGAGAAAAGGTTGCCTGCTCGTAGCCAGAGACAGATGAAAAATACCCGGTTTTGGCTACACCTGCTACTGTTTGATCTTTCATGAACAGCCCTGGATCTGATACAACTCCAAACTCAATCCTACGCAGTGGGAACCCTGCAGTGGGGAGCAGAAGGCATGGAAGATGCAGGCCAGAAGAATGGCAAATGACTCCATGAACTGCGTGGCTTCATGACCCATAGTCCCATGTACAGTGGTTCGTGGCCAGTATTTCTTGCCCATATGCTATTGGACCAGCTGGCTGGCTTCTGCAGATTGAAGATGCTTTTTCAGCTCCATGAATATATGACTGAGAAGCTCCTTTGCTGGTGCTGTGAGCTCATTTGCGGAATAGTACCCCATGTGAACAGCACCGATTGTATATTTCAGTGTGATGGGGTAGTCTGCCATCTAGGGCAGTACTGCCTAGTGTCAACCCACCCCACGACCTGGCATGTTTCTTTGAGAGACCTAAAGGAAATAGGGATAGGGAGGAAGCAAGCCCAAGAATGAGTAATGCTTGGAGAAGGAATACTGTTACTGTACTTTAAGGGCCCAGAGCCCTTCAGAATGGGCAGGGCAAGGCTCCCCTCTCACCCAGCCAATTGGAGAGGAGTTGGGGGATGTGGAACAGCATAAAAGCTGCCTCCTTCCTCCCAACAGGGGAGACACTACCTGGAGAAGGCTGTCCCGCTGAGCCCTCCAGACTGGAAAGCTAATTGGGAAGGGTACTCAGCTGGAAAGTTCTGGCAAAAGCTTTGCAGCTGGCTAACCTAAGGCAAGACGCCTGAGACACGAACCCCAGAAAAAGGGCAGAGAGGGAACTCCTGTTTCAAGGAGAGAGATACTGACTGTCTTAAAGCAAGGGGCAGAGAAAGCCGCCAGCAGGACAATACAGCTGCTGCAGTGAAGAGCTGAGACTGGCTTTTAGGAAACGCCTCCATAGCTGGCCCCAGGAGAAGCTGCAAGGAACCACAAAGTCAAAGTGGGGGCAGCAGAGTCTGCACATCTTGTGAAGATGCTGGTGAGCGAGGTAAAGGTAGAAGCAGCCCAGGGAAAATGGTGGAAGGATTGAATAAAAGAATAAAAGAAGGCGAGAATGGCAAGTACCACATAAAGGCCAGGAGATGGGCTTGAAGGCCGTTAGATTTTGAGTTTCCTATCTTCTGTGACCCAGCCAGAGGGCTAGGCCACATACGACAAAGGACTGTTGTGGCACCAGAACACCTAAAGGGGGCGTTAGATGGAGCAAACCTTGGCAACACTCCACTCGAACACTAGGAGGCACTCCGGAGCTGAGAGGCATGATTACAGTCCAGTATACTGTATCCAGCACAAATACATACTATATCCACTACACAGTCGTATTGCATATAATTTATACTATACTCACAATATTAGAAACGATATAATATAGGACCAGATTCTGATACATTTACTCATATAGAGTAGTATATAACTCCATGTTTAGTCCAACTGAAGTCAATGGAACTAACCTGATAAAGAAGATATGACAGTGTAAGCCCTGGTCTACACTGGGGGGGGATCGATCTAAGTTACGCAACTTCAGCTACATGAATAACGTAGCTGAGGTTGACGTACTTAGAGCGACTCACCGTGGTGTCTTCACCGCGGTGAGTCGACTGCTGCCGCTCCCCGGTCGACTCTGCTTGCGCCTCTCGCGGCGCTGGAGTACAGGAGTCGACAGGAGAGGGCTTGGGGGTCGATTTATCGTGATCCGGCGGGTAGTGTAGACATACCCTAAGTCAGGGTTTCAGAATCTGGCTCATACTATATATGTAGGTTGAGTGTATACCCATCATATGCACAAACTGTGTCCGTTATATATTTAATATAGGATATATATTTTAGTATTAATCCTACTGTCCTGCAACCTCTGTCCTAAGAACTCAATTGATTTCCATTAGCCCAAACTTCCACATTTAGAGTTGAACCTGAAGAAAACAGATTATTTTTAAAGTTTCCCCATTTGGCTGGTGACCTACCATATTAGAAAGCTTGGGGCAAATATATTGTTACAAAATTCTAGGTCACGAATACCTGCTCAAATATGACCTTGACTTGATCTTTGGCAGGCATGTGCTGTTAATAACGAACAGACAAACAGTTACGCATATTTACATTGGTTACCCTTCTCTTTACCTCTGTTCCAGGGGCTCATGCTGCTGGAACTAGGCCCCAATTAGTTTTGCTGAATGCAGTAACCTTGTGGCATTCATGAAAGAGACACATGGGGGCGGGGGGAGAGAAGAAACAAAAAGGTCCATTCCATTTTTTGTCATCAGGCATGATATACCATCACAAAAGAGGGACTGAAGACACTTTGGTGGTAAGCTTACCTCTCCCAGAGGTGAAATACAAAGAGAGGGAATGATTCTTACTCGCAGCCAGAGCAAGTGATTAAAGGACAGAGAGGGGAAGATGAAATGTTGTCTTTGAAGAGATGCTCCTGGATAAATGTTGGAATTTTTCACATTCTGAGAGACGCTTTGTTTTGTTTTCTGCTTCAAGAAAAACAGAACCTATGGTACTAAAAGCTACAGCATGAATTAACCTGTTAGCATTTGGCAATCAGAGAGAATACTCTGCAGATTCAAAGATGCTGCTGATGGTGGGAATTTTGCTTGTCCTACTAATGCATATCACGCATAAGGACTTTGCTGTCATATTTTCCATTTGCATAAATTGACGTTCTGTTAAAAAAGGGTATGGAGGGAATGTAGATTAAAGGTAGATTGTCAGTCTGGCTCAGCCTAGTTTGTATTTTCACTCAAATGAGTGGAGTGTGTATAAATAACACTTTTGATTGCTTTCAGAGATGGGGCTGGTTTCAGCATGGCATTCCAATCACTGTACTTTCTTTTTTGTATTCCCTCTGCCAGTCATGAACAATATGGAACCTTTTTGTTAAAGAAGTCTTTAATTTCACATAGTAATTACCTATTTGATCAGACAAAAGGTACCATGAATGAAAGCCATTTACTTGTTTGATGCGAGTGAGATGAGAAGTGTCACTACAGCTGTGAGCCTGTCAAAGACAAAACACTAGTGGTTGATTAGATAAGCAATGTTGTACAAAAAAAGAGGAGTGGTGGAAGGGAACAAAAGGAGAAAAATTCCAAGTTTTACTCCATTTAAGTATATGGAATGGAGTTAATGAGAAATCCTTCCGAACATAATTAGCATAATTATCCTGAGATACAGCTCCTACAACTTCACTGGGGTCAACCTTCCATCGAGTAAGCTAAACACGCGCACATGCGCAAACACACACACACAAAACTGGCTCATAAAACAACTAACAATCTGGAGGCAACTTGCCTAACACCTGCTGCAATTTCTCAGACTCATTCATGTAGCAATAGAAATTGTGCTACAAGGATGTGAAAAATATCATTTGCTTAAGCTGATCCACTACTATTCAGACAATGATTTGCACGGCTTGAAATCAGAGCTACAGTTTGCTTTGCAGAGGGATTTTTTATTTTTTTAAAATGACTGTATCTGGGAACCTGATAATAGAATGTTGAAAAACCGTTGCAGAAAGATGCTTTTGAGGGGGGAAATTGTAGTGTTTATTAGAAATGGGATGAGGAGATGGTATTTGTATCGAGATATGTTTTTTTGATTGTAGCAATAATTCAAGAATGAACTGAGGATGAGGGGTGGATTTCAATTTGTTTGACACTGAAATCTCACTAGCAGTCCCCATAAGAATTCCTCCCAAAATGTGGAAATCTATCATGCTTAGCAAGTCTTCAGGCCTATCCAGACCAATACCAGAAGCTACTACAGGGACCAACCATTGGACCAAAACCAGGGGAGGAGAGGGAGAACAGGTGTTCAGATCTATGGATTCTGATCTCACCCCCCTGCACCAACACTCAGAGTTGCTCAGACCTGAGATTCCCAGTCTGGCCCATCTCTATTCTTTTATGCTATTATCTGAATTTTAGAAGGACAGAACAATGTCCTAGATGGAATACCAATATCATGCCAACAGGGCAGCACTGTGTTCTCTGTTTTACACACACAGTATGAGGACTGGTGATCTGAGCTTTCTTTTCCACCCAACTTCCCTCTCCTCCTTTGCTGCAGCTAGCATAGGAGGTGGAAAGTGAAAGGCACTGCAATTTCCAGGAGTCCCTTCACAAAGTACATTTAAAATTGAACCAGTTTTGGATGCAGTCTGTCTCATCTGTGCTGGCCTCTTGGTGCTACCTGGTTAGAGCAAGACATGTTTTTAACATTAACTGGAAATATTTTATTCTGTTGGATGACATATCAAACAACACAGCCCTGACACTTTCATTGCTTAGAAACTGTGCCTGGAGGTACTTGAGGATTCTTGTGGTCTCTTTCACCAGCATGATATCGGAGTGCTACATCAGAACACCAGAAACCTCAGGATACTTTTTTCATGTCTTTATTTGACTCATAACAGTGACTCATGTAGCATGAAAGTTGAATACTGGTATTGCTTTCCTTGACACTCCTCACCAAGATAACACACATAAAAAAGGGAAAGCACCCGGCTAGCTGACCCCAATTGAATGCCATCACTGGTTCACCCCAAATGCTGATATACTATCAATACTACAGTTATAGCAAAAATGTATAGTGCCGGAGCAGGGCTGTGGCTTAAGGGCTTTGTGGGAGCCGAAAAAGAATTCCTCCTCCTCCAAGTGCCACTAAACCTCATAGCTCCTGTATGCACAAATCCTCCACCCCACGCCTGGCATGGAGGGAGGAATGGAACCCCCTGCTCCTGCTCTGCCCCCCAACCACCACCTCCGTGCACAAGAGCTCCTGCACAGCTGGGCTTCACGGTGAAATAAGAGTTTGCATCCTTGTATGTTGTGTCCTCCCCCACTCCCACCCATGTTCATGGGTGGAGGAAGGGTTTGCCCTATAATGCATATTCTTTCTTTGCAGGTATAGATGTGCGTGAGTGTGTGTGCGGGGTGTGTGTGTGTGGTACTTCTGCTATGGCCGTACCTGTCACTACTGCTGTACCATCGAGCAGGAGGGTTTCCCTAGATCTGCAAGCAGCCACCACAGATGCAATGCTAATAAACATGCCTCAGGAGCAGCCATTCTCTAACAAAGTGAATAGGTCCATTACAGTATCCCATAGTCCTCTTTAAACTTTGCCATCAAAACCTAATTTCACAGCATGATCGGTTCCTGTGGCCGAATAATTCTCTATATTATTTAAATCATGCTAAAATGAATACATTAACAAATAACACTAATAAAATTCATGGGATCAAACAGTGGAAAAAATTACACTGCATGGAGAATTGGGTTACAGCAGTTACATCACCTGTTGAATCAGCTACAATATACATCAAATCAGATAGATGATTACTTTAATTCTATATACAGGCTATTTAATTCAATGCATCCCCTAGTGCGTGTAACTGCTAAATGAAATGCACTGGATGATCTGCAAACACATAATCACCTTGTAAATGAAATACCTATGATATTAAAATGGATATAACATTTATTAAAGCCATTATGCAAAGAATCCGTTTTGAGATTTGAATGGCTGGATATGATGACTGCCTATGTTTTCTTCAAATGCTCTGGGTGTTCCCAGACTAAGCAGCTATGCTTTTCTAAAACAGCAAACTCAGAGGTCCCTTATAAAGGTGGGGGAATGTTGTCTTGTGCATTCCAACTAGAGAGACGTTGTCCCGTTCAGCAAGGCACTTACAAAACATGCTGAAGCAAGTTCAGAGCTTTAGCTGGTTAGGATGAGGATTTTTTTTTCCCCGGGGGCGCACCAATGTGTCTGACTTGTTCTATGTGAAGCTGATTTAACAGTATGTTAAATCCCTCACAAAGCTGAAGTGTTTGGGTTGATATTGTTTGTCCCCTGCCCATCTATCCCCCCAGGAAAAATAAGAAAGTTCAATTTCTACCAAGAAACATGTTTTTAGGACCAGACTGTGAATGGCCTATGTGGGGAGGTGGGAGAATCAGTCTCTCCTTCTTGTAGACCTTGCATGATGGCTAGGGAGAAATGCAGACGCTAGATTCAAGGACTGCTTCATCTGTGAGCCCTAAAGTGGGCCGCAAGGAGCAAGGAGAAGACCAGATGCACTGGGGAGACAGGACAGCTCTGAACACATCTGGGATGGTGCAGCCTTCTCAATAGGCTGGTGTGGAGAAAAGGAGTGAGAGTGTGTGTGTGTGTGGCTAGAGGCTATCATGACACTCCCATGCACAGCTGGCTACCCAGGGTGGGTTTTCCATCCTCATATTTACAGTGCATTTTCAAGTTGTTTACTCTGTCAATTTCACACCACCTTTTAATTTTTTTAATCAAGGGTTCAACTAGTCATGAACCTGCAGGGGCTGGACCTGAATATTCTAAAACCAGGAAGTTTTATATAGAAACCACGCGTTGTATTTTTAAGGGAAAGTCTCAGAATTTTACTGTACATGTCTCTTGTTTCTAGCCTCTGACATTTTTAGCTTTGCACAAAGGATGTCTCTCTGCAGAATGTTAGCAGTTGAGGTGATTTACACACTACACACAAGCTTCTATTTGTCATCGCATTTAAGTCTTTACAAAATGAATTTTGGTTAGATGTGAACGCAAAATTCTCCTTTTTTCCCCTAATGAGCCACTTTGAAATGCACTTTAAGAGGAGTTTGACTTTATCCTCACGTAGGGCTTGTCTACAGTATCCGCCGGGCAGCAATCGATCCAGCAGGGGTCGCGACCGCTGAATGCTCTCCGGTCGACTCTGGTACTCCACCAGAATGAGGAGCGCAAGCGGAGTCGACGGGACAGCATCAGCTGTCGACTTACCACAGTGAAGACACCGCGGTAAGTAGATCTAAGTACATCGCGTAGCTGAAGTTGCGTATCTTAGATCGACCCCGCGCGGTAGTGTAGACAAGTCCTTAGAGACCAAGTGGAGTGCCTACATTTAAACCATCCTGAGGGATGGACTTCGGACAAACCACTTAAAACCAAAGGATACCAATTCAATCCAGTGGGGGAACTGCAAACTCCCTTTCCTATGCCTTTCAAAAGTCAATCTAGAATAGTGTAAATAAAATGAGTTTCCAGTAGAAAGGGATTGAATGTACTAAATATCTCCCTCCCCCGCATGTCTGAACAGCTCTTCCAGAAAAGAATAAGTTTTAAGCACCATCATCCACTGGCTTTTAGTCCCCAAAAGGATCATGGAGACTGAAACAGAGGAAAAATTAAACCTAAATATTGCTTGACAACACATCCCTAGTATGTTCCAGAAAATGGAATTACGTAAGCATGGAAGCAATTCCTAATACTTACATACTTATGGAACTTATCACCACAATCAATAACCGAACACCCCTCAATAAGGTATTGCAGCTGATTTCTGTTTCCTGTCTGAAAAGTTTGTCAAAATCATATTCTGTTCATAGGCAATAACACCACCAAATCGTTCGGTCTAGTATAATCTCAGAATGTTGGGTGCCCTGCTAGAAGAGGATGCATTTTTGCTGCTCAGGTACATTTGGTAACTGCAAGTATCTCACTGCTTAGTATTAGAGACCAACCTGAACAGCAAAATTTACTTCCAGGTTATTGGTTTGGGAATAATAAATGAGACAGTAGCACCTAGATGCTGCAATCAAGGACCAGGGCTTTATTGTGCTATACACTGTGTGTATTTAGATTAAAAAGACCTCAAATGTTACAATCTATGTCCTTGTTTATTTTTGAAATTGCATGGGATTAACTAAAGATGTGCTTTAAAATCCATTTAATTAAACTGGTGCAAAACCCAGCATGGAGACACTTACAACAGATTTAAACCTGGCATTTATCCATTTAGCATAATTTGGTTAGGAACTGAATTAGGTTAAATTGATTTAAGATCATCCACACTGGATTTTGCATCAGTGCAACTTTGAATATAGATAGACAAGGGCTTAGGACAATGACAAGATGCAATAGAATAGTTGGATGAAATAAACACATAGATGAGGCCAGGGAGAAGGAAGCTGAGGTAAGAGTTATACAAGCATGTTTTTGCATAGCTTTGCAGAGAGTATAAGGTAGCCTACAAAGGTACTAAACTCACCCTTCTTTTCTTCAATAGTTTCTTGACTATGTTGCTTGGGAGAAAATTCTGAAGACCTCACTTGAATGGTTTTTGTACTTGCCCTCTCTTCTTTTTGTTTCTCTCTCTTTCACTGGCTACCCAATCTTTATACTTTTGCTCTTTGGTGCTCTAAGGGTTTTTGGGTGATGGGGGATATTCATGCCAGCAAGTACCATTTCCTGCATCCTTTGTCCACCATCTTGGAAGTGCTAAAAGTACATTTCAGTTGGTATCAGCTTTATACAAATTGACACCAAACCAGACTCACCAGGTTTGTACGGTAGTACCTCCAGCCAGGACAGAGTCTTCTATACATTACCCATAATTCCAAGCTAATTTTACTTGTAATCAAATTAGAGTTTCATATTTCCAAGTAAAGCTGAGCAACAGAACTAAAGTGTCTCATTTGGGGGTTCAAACTAAATTTCAGTATTGCACGTATAAAAGGTTTTTTTAAATTTCAAATATCTAAGCATCTGGAAATGACATCATAGAGAACTCACACCGCCTGTATCCTCCTATAAAGCCACTATTAATTGCTAGCTTTAATGAATCACACAGTGCACCCTGAAATTTTGAACACTTTTATGGTCAGACAGCATTTCTAAAAAAGGCTTCAAATCTGTTCTGGAGAATGACAAGAAAACTCTGTGTCATTCCATACACAAAGGTGTTAATAAAGACTCTCACACACTTCATTAAATAAATAGATATTAAATACCTGCCAATTAATGAATTAAAATAAAGAAACAAGGTGTTGCAGCAATCAGATTTTTTTCCTTCTGCTACCCAATAAAAGAAAATCTTCTAAAAATAACTTTTTTTTACATGGTATATAACTGATAGCTTTAGATGCACCATAGGATTCTGCATTAGGTATGAAATCAAAGAGCTGAAGGTCAAACAATGCCACACTGCAGAGAGCATGTATCTGAGTTGTGCTATCCCCTCATAACCTTCTGCCATCCAAACATGGCAAACATATATTCAAAACGTAGTGAAGCCGTAAATGCAGCAACCTGTTCAAATACAGGTCTGCCAGTAGATAAATCTGAAGGAAATTAGCTGCGCATGCAGAAGCAGGACAAAGACATAAGAGCACACTGAAATCTTCATATAGTCACGGAAAATAAAAACATGCACCCAAATGAACAAACTGATAGTGGCTGAGAATTTTAAAAATCCTTACATCCAATGACAGTTACTATCCCTTAAAGAAGGCTTCAGGCTGCCAAGCCGTTTGTGTGACACATTCCTATGTCTTCTCCAATTTGGGGGCAGGATTTTTAAAAGTGCTCAGCATGGGCCTAACTCTGCTCCTACTGAAGTCAATGAAAGTTTTACCATCAACTTCAGCGGGAGCAGAATTAGCCCAACACTGAGAACTTTTTTGAAAATCCCATTCACAATTGCTGTACCATTTCACTCCATGATCTGCTGTGATCAGAGAAAGATAACATTAATTTTTAATCCAGAATGTATCAAATAAAGGGACTCTCAACCAGTTTCAACAGAAAACTTTCAAGCAGCCCTACTCAAGAGACCTATTATTTACCCACGCCTCAATGCCCAAAATCAAATGCTGGATCCGGTGGTTCGGGCACTAGCCTAGAACTTGGGAAACCTGTGTCTGCCACAGACTTCCTGTGTGACTTTGGGCAAGTCACGCAGGACTTGTCTACATGAACAATTAGACCCCAGCAAGCTGGGGATGTGAATCTATCCTGCACTAGCCTGTTGCAGTCTAACTGTCCATGTGCATCCTGCTGACGTGCTTTAGCAGTTCGTTTGAGCACTCTGATCTAGTCCTCTTTGAAACAGGACTAGCTCAAAACACATTAATGAACTGTTAATGCACATCAGCAGGATGCCCAAGGATAGTTAATGGGGTACATTCACACCCTAACTTGCCATAGTCCAATTTTATGTGGGCAAGCCCTTAGTCCCTCTATGCTCCACCTGTAAAATGGGGATATAGCACCACCCTACCTGACAGGGGTTTTGTGAGGACAAATGTGTTGAAGACTGTGAAATGCTAAGATAATATGGTGAGGGGCTATATAAGTATATAAGACAGAATTCTAACTCAGGACTTCTGACTTGGAAACCATATGTCTCTATTAGCTAAACTAAAGAAACAACTTCACCTGGAAAGCCAATAGAAGACATACGAGTGAACTAGCATATCAAATTACAGCGGAGGGCAGCTGTATATATAAAAACTACAGATATTAGAGAAAAGCTGGCACATGAGTAGGCCCAGTCCCACGCTTCATTCCAAATAGAACACTCCTGTATTCCATTTAAGTGGGGGAATGCTGTCCAACATTTTCAAGGATGGCAAGTGATTTTGTGTGCCTCCATTTTGGTGTGCCCAATGTGAAGCATCTTAAAGGAGTCTGATTTTCAGAGAATGAGTGCTTGGCATTTTCTGAAAATCAGATCCCTTTAAGGCAGGGGTGGGCAAACTACAGCCCGCAAGCTCCTGCTGGGGAGCGGGGTCTGGGGCTTGCCCTGCTCCGGCACTCCAGCCGGGGCACTGGGTTGGGGGCCGCACCAGGCGGCTCCTGGAAGCCACGGCATGGCCCCGCTCTGGCTCTTAAGGATTCCAATGGGAGCTGCAGGGGTGGTGCTTGCGGATGGGGCAGCAGGCAGAAGCGTCTGGCTGTGCCTCTGCATAGGAGCCAGAGAAGGGACATTGTTTCCATGAGCCGCTTGAGGTAAGCGCCGCTCGGAGCCTGCACCCCTGAGCCTCTCCCCACGCCCCAAACCCCTGTCCCAGCCCTGATCCCCCTCCCGCTCTCCAAATTCCTTGATCCCAGCCCAGAGCACCCTCCTACACCCCAAACTTCTCATCCCCAACCCCACCCCAGAGCCCGCACCCCCAAACAGAGCCCTCACACCCTCCTGCACTCCAACCCCAATTTTGTGAGCATTCATGGCCCGCCATACAATTTCTATTCCCCGATCTGACCCTCAGCCAAAAAATTTGCCCATCCCTGCTTTAAGGGGTCTCAAGTTGGGCATCCAAAAAGCAGGCATCCAGAATCACTAGTTGCTTTTGGAAATCTTGGACAATGTAGGTTTAGCCTGGCTCATGAAAAATTTTGTGCCTGAAGTGCCTATCACCTTAGATAGCCAAGACCAAAAGTCAGGTTGCTAGAGCCCCAAGTATTCATTCTTAGCTCCACAGCTCAAGCAGCAAGTGAAATTTCCAGTTACAAAGGGAGGCTGGACCTCAAGCATGTTGGAAAATTTACAGCTGAATTTCTATTAATTCCTCATTTTATATTTTCCCAGGTGTCAGCCATAATTCAGTTGCAATAGGTTTTGTGTACTTGTATTATGAATGTGCTATGCACCGTTTACAACTCAAGAACAGTAACAGCTACTTGGATTTATATAACATTTTAGCACATCTAGTGCTTCAAAGAGCTTAACAAAAGGAGATAACTCCCTGGGATGGCAAGCTAACCTATCTATTACAAAATAAATAAATCAGTTTTAAGTTCAGACTTCAAAAGGGAAGCAGTAGATGTCCTACTAAAATCTCTGTGGGCAGGGAATTCCACAGAGCAGGAACATAATGGCTAAAAGAGCAGCCTCCCAACGTGACACATCATGGTCCTTTCCCAGTATAGATTAATGAACAGCGGGAATGGAAATGTTAATCATTAAGAAAAGGTTAAAATGTTCTTACTGTGCGTGAACGATGCATAAAAGGATACAACGACTGTTAAGAAAACACCAAATCAGCACAGAGATCTTTCGCAAACTAAATTCCAACTGGGAATATATTAAGAATGAGAAACAGCAACAGAAAAGGAAACCTCAGAGTAAAAAGTCAATGCAAAAACAGCAAGTGAAAATCAATTGGAACTGTGGCATCAAGGCACCTTGCACTTCGTAAATTAAAGCACCGTTCTGGCCCAAAAGCCAGTCATTTAGGGATTGGAAATCTAATACAGTGAAACATCCGGACATGCCAAACCCAACAACTACTGTCTGAAAAATCTGATATTTTCTATATAAAATGTCTATGTCAAAGAAATGATATTGCATTAAAGTTCCCCAGATATGCATTTTAATGGATGGTAAGTAACATAGGTCCAGATTTTCAATTCATGCCATTATACATGCATTTATTATGATTGCACACCAAATCATGCCAAATGCTCACACAAGTAACCCGCTGCAAATCTGACTGCCTACCTGTATGTGCAATGACCATGATTTCATCATCACACTCAGTGAGTGCACATGCAAAATTGGGTCAAAGATGCAGACACAATTTTGGACATGCATTTGCATGCACCGGTTACTGAAAATCTGGCCCTCATCCCGCTGTGACTCAGTTGTACATTTTAAGTATACTGATTGAAATTGAGTAATGGTATGGCAGGTAACTGCAAAAATTGTAAAGGGAAAAATCCTGTCCCCTCCATGAGCTTCTTAGGCCTCAGTGCAAAAGAACCAATGCAATTCCTCTCCATGGGTCAGGGCAGGATTTAGGATGCTGGTGGTCCACCCTCTTGTGTGTAACAGAAAGGTGCTCTGTGGGGGCTCCCTCTTGCCATAGCAGATATGGAGATTAAGAGGGTGAAAGCCAGGGTCAATGAATCCACAACTATGCAGGTTTACCAGGCAATCTCCCCATCCATGATGGAGGGACACAGCAGCAACCGTGGCCCTGAGGCTGCAGAAGCAGCTGTGGAGTCTGTCTCCTGCTAGTTGACACTTGGGAAAGATACTTCCAACTCCAGTGCCCATGGAACAAGTCCCTCTCGTTCCATTGGGCTTGGTGCTGGGACCAAGACTTGGCCCTCAATAAATATGTGACAGTCATCTGTTAAGAGTCCCCTTGACATTCCTCCCTGCCTCAAACTTATCTCCTGTCTGAGGTCATTAGACCTCTCCTACGTTTCTGGCAAAGTACAATGAGAACAATATCAAGAACTCCAGGCTCATCCTTTTTAGTCAGCACCTGAGTGTGACTGACCGGCAGTCTCTCCTGAGAGGTGTCTGCTTCGGACAGGCCAGAGAGATCTAAGTTCCTTCAGTAAAATATATTCAAAAGCAAAGAGAAGATCAAATCAAGCAGTACAAATAACCCCACAAAACCCTAGGCCTCAGCCTGCACCTAGACCCACCTCACAAGGCCACAGGAGAGAAAACAAACGTGTCATATCTTTAAAAAGCTTGTGTTTCAGTTGCCCACCTCTCAAGGATTCTGCATGTCAACATTTCAGCCAGGAGCGCCGCCAGCTTTTATGCCACCCTAGGCGGTGGAAGGTCCCGCCCCGAAATGCCACCCCCCACAGAGGCGGCCGAAGGTCCTGCCGCCGAAATACCGTTGTGGTCGCCGCCCCCCAAATTGTAGTGCCCTAGGCGACTGCCTAGGTCGCCTAATGGGTTGCGCCAGCCCTGATTTCAGCTTATCCAAGCTCCAGTCCCCTGATGCTAGCAAATCACTCGGTCTCTCCTCTTGGCTCTGCAGGGCTGTCAGTTATACTTGCTGGATGCTCAGCTGTTGCCAGTATCAATGTACTCATTACCATACTAGCCAGGAAAGAACCCTTGGTTTGTGCATCTTGACAAAAAGCTTGTAGTGGGACAAATGCATTAAGCTTTGTCCCCTTTCTTGATAAAATAGCCAATTATAGACCATATTTACTGGGGGACTCCCTAGGACTGCAGTTATCTTCTCAGTTTTCCTCTGATGACCGCTACAAAATTTTAGAGCCTTTTCCATCAACAATTCCTTTTTTTTGGCGCATAAAATAAATGTAGAATAAAGTTTGTTGGCATTAAAGGGGTCTCTTGGTGTGTGTGTGGGGGGGCAAAGTAGAGAATATATATATCTTTGAAATGTTAGTGGAAGGGGCATCCCCTCCTCAGTTCCAGTCTTCATTGTACAGTAATGATATTTCCCCATTGCTCAGTAATACCCTCCTGTGTCAAATATGATTCATATAAATGAAAGCATCTAATGAATAACAGACAGTTTTTAGCCTCAACATCTGCGCATAACAAACATTTAGACACTAATTTTTTACTTGTGTACATAATTTACTATAAATTAATCCTCAATGAAAATATTTTGAATAAGTAGCTAGTATTTAACATACACAAAGGGAGTGTTTTCTATAAATTACCATTCTATTCCTGGTTCTGCCACTGACGTGTGTGACCCTAAATAAGCCATGTAATACATCTGAACCTCAGTTTACCCAGAGATTGAATGGGAATAATAGTTCTTTGGACAGTGCTTTGAGATATATGAATGAAAATGTTTATTATATAAATGCAAGTAAACAAGAATTAATACTAATATAAAATATAAAGATTAACCTAATAATCTCACTCCTCTTTAGCATTCCTCAGGTGGGTTTGTAAGGATTATTTAATCATAGAATCATAGACTTTAAGGTCAGAAGGGACCATTATGATCATCTAGTCTGATCTCCTGCACAACGCAGGCTACAGAATCTCACCCACCCACTCCTGTATCAAACCTGTGTCTGAGCCATTGAAGTCCTCAAATCATGGTTTAAAGACTTCAAGGTGCAGAGAATCTTTTAGCAAGTGACCCGTGCCCCACACTGCAGAGGAAGGCGAAAACCCCCCAGGGCCTGTGCCAATCTGCCCTGGAGGAAAATTCCTTCCCGACTCCAAATATGGTGATCAGCTAAACCCTGAGCATGTGGGCAAGACTCACCAGCCAGACACCCAAAAAGAATTCTCTGTAGTAACTCAGATCCCACCCCATCTAACATCCTATCACAAGCCATTGGACATATTTACTGCTAATAGTCAAAGACCAATCTCATTATATCATCCCCTCCATAAACTTATCAAGCTTAGTCTTGAAGCCAGATATGTCTTTTGCCCCCACTACTCCCCTTGGAAGGCTGTTCCAGAACTTCACTCCTCTGATGGTTAGAAACCTTCATCTAATTTCAAGTCTAAACTTCCTGATGGCCAGTTTATATCCATTTGTTCTTGTGTCCACATTGGTACTGAGCTTAAACAATTCCTCTCCCAAGACCACATTAGCTTTTTTCACGGCCATATCACATTGGCGGCTCATAGTCATCCTGTGATCAACCAATACTCCGAGGTTTTTCTCCTCCTCTGTTACTGTTAATGTTTGAGAAGTGCTTTGAGATCACGAAAGATAGACACTATAAGAGTAAAAACTATTATTAAAGTCTCATCCGTTATGCATTTGCTGGATGTTAGCAAACAAAGTTTATAGCATTACCAAAAACACATGGGGAATCAATGCATAAACTGCATCACACCCATATTTCACATATTTAACTGTGGAGTAAGTGCAGTATGGCTTATAAATCAAGTGATCCTAGAGATATGTTTGTCCATGGTACATTATCCTGTAAAATACTGCAAACATTCTCCCTGCTGCACATTAGCAGTTTTGGGGAAATTACATCGGTTTACGAGAAAGCTTACCATTTCTAGTAGAAAGGTATAAATTAAAAAGAGTGATGTTACCTATCTGGATTTGCACATTGTGCATTTACAGCTATGCACCTACCCACTGTGGTATTTTCATATACCTGTTTGCTTAGCTGAGATTACACACTGAACCAAATATCTTCTTTTTCAATCTTGACTGTCAATATCCACCCTTATGAACATTATCAGTTGCAAGCGTCTGTTTAGGAAGGACATAAGGAGAAGTCTGTGAATAGTTCTCTTTCGAGCTGACACTAGCGTCACATTAATGAGCGTCCAAAAAGAGGACATGACCTCTAGGATATGTCCAGGTCATAAGGACGCTGCTATCAAATGGGTTCCCAACCACCAGACTGGCAATTCAGAATTCCACCCTCCCCTCAATCTGCTGCAAGGATGCTGTTGAAACCTGCTGATCTATTTTCCCCCTTATTAAAAATGAATTCCATTTAGAGTATCTACTGCAGAAAGTAGTACTGCAATATGGTTCAAAGAAACAAAACAATTTCACTACTCATGCACTCTTATTCATAATATCACATCAAACTGCTGAAGTAGTACCATATGGCACTTGAGCACCAAGCCAGAACAAGTTGTTCAGCTTGTCATAATCTGGAAAGCTGCATGAAACTTAAATAATCTCTCTATGAAGTGGAAGATCTTTGGCTTTAGTATAACTCACTGAAAATGGTTTCGGCATTTTCCTCCTATTATTCCCCGGGTTTTCTCTGATTCACATTCTATTTTCTAGCTCTTGCCATCAGTACAAGTGGATGCTAGTAGCAACGGGGCTGAAAGGCTGCTAAAAGCATCTTGCCCATAGGAGCTCCTTGATCCTTCATCAGCAAACTGAATGGAATAAATATCTTCCTCAATCACATTCATATATATCTGAATAAAAGAATTAAAGGGGCATTGTCAAGTCTCACATTCCAACACCCCTTAGAAGCAATGTGTTCACTTGTAAAGCATTTGCCCCAAAGTCATGGACTGCTGAGACATTTTAATGTGATATACTCGGCCATTAGGACTGAGAAGGCCCATACTGAGGTGTTGCCAGCTTTCATATTTTGCCCTGTCAGGTGAATATGTGAGAATCTCAGCCTTTTCTTTTTAAAGTAAGTAAGTTTCTAGCCTTCATGGCAGAGGAGAAAAGAGGAGAAATTATTTTTAAGCAAATCTCATGATTTTGGTGAGGGGCCTGACTCATAATTTTGAATGATTGGGGTTGGCAGTATTGATACCTTCCCATTCCAGGGAGGAGATGGAGAGAATTTGACATATATTAGTGGGGAGGTTGTCCTATACATATAGGTAACAAGAATGGAGGTTTGGAGATAGAAATGGGTAAGAATACTAAATGAGGGAAGAGACAGGAGCCAAGCCTGGAATGACCATAGGGAATAGAAGGAGGACAGGGGTAGGGGTAAGAACAGAGGAGGGCAAAGATGTAGGCAGAAGCAGAGTTATGGGAGAGATTAATGTGGAAGAACACTGCAGAAGTGAGCGGGTCAGAATGACTGGAGAGAATTATTATTTTAGCAGCTGCATGTTTAATCAATTGAAGAGAGATTAGCGCTGAGCCAGATATCCCAGCAAGGTTTTCTAATCTTTGCTGGCACATACATTCAAGCCTTGTTTATGCATCCAAATAAATAGGATCCTGAATTCATTTTCAAGGGCCCATCTTGAACGCCTGGATAAACTGGAGAACAGTATTGTACAACCATTTCCTTGGGGAAAAAAATGTTGTGACCTAACTTGGGCCAACCCTGTTCAGCAAAACCACACTACCGGAAACCATCTTCAAGAACGGTTCTCCAAACCTGATTCAGATCATAGCTCATTTTGTAGTGTAACTAGAGCCAAAAGGACATATTCTGTCCTCAATAAGGGGATAACTTTCCATTGACTTCAACGGGCATTAGATCAGGCCCGCAATAGTTTTGTACAAAGACTGACTTCTACAAACTCTCCCTGCAACCCTCCAAATATATATGATTTCTCCTGCATTTTTAAAACAACATGAATAAAAAGGAACGAATCCAGGAAACTTATCTCAGGAATGAGTGGAAAAGAGCCCTCATGCATGGGAGAAAGAGAGAAATTGTTATGCCTGTAGTTTTGATGGAGGCAAGGGAGAGCTCTTGAAACAACTGGGACATACGGAGACAGCCTAAAATAAATAAATAAATAAAATAAATCAGCCCCACTCCCTGGATGAAACAATTGAAGTGAAAATAGATAATTTCCCAGTGATGCATGCACATTAACAGTGAACAAAAGGAAAGCTGCAGCTAGACACATCACTGTCAAGTAGATACAAAGTTACAGAGAGGAAGAGGAGGGGTAGAAAATCAATGTAAAATCCCTTGCTGGAGAAAAGATGGAATCTGGTGTCAGTGGAATAAGAGAGCCACAAGCCTTTTGTTTAAAGTAGCAAGCAATGGTTTTGCAACGGCATGAAGTTCTGCCCATCCCCCTAGATGCTTAGCTTGGGAGCACTGTCTTGCTTTCAACTGTAGCTGTATGAACTCATCATAACCGTACTGACATTCTTGCATTCCCCACACTCCTCCCATGCTCTATGGACTTGCCCCTTGGCAGGTTTTACATACTGATTTTGCTCTCTGTGTCAGGACCGAAGGGATGGGGGCAGCAAAGGAAACCAATGTGCGGGCGCCGCGTGGCGTTTTCTTGTTCGCGGCCATTATTGTTTTTGAGAGGTTTGTGTTTGAATCCTTCTCCTTTCATAGTCAATGTTCCAGGATGGATTGGGAGAACAGACACTAGCTCCATGACAAATGGTGGGGGAGTATCCTCAGGAAGTATGATCCAGAGTGCGGGGGAGGGAGCCGTTAAGCTGGGATTCACTCCTGCTTTGTGGCTGGATGTGGTATATTTTCATTAAAAAAAGAAAAGACCTTTTGAAAGTTTAAAATCTGACAACAAAAATGTCAAGAAAAGCTGGTCCTGGATTTCATTTTAAATGCTGAGGGCCAATTCCCTCTCCTCTCACATAAGGAGAGCAGGTGGGAAAGATGACCCGAAGCCACACAGGGCTGGACCTTTCCAAGTATTTAAGTGCCTAATGGGATTTTGAACAGCACCCACTAGGCATCTATCTGCACCTTTAGATGGGTAAATGCCTTTAAAACTCTAGCCCAGAGAAGATAAGGAAATCTGTGTTGACTAAAGATCAGCACTGAGCAATATCCTTTTCCCCATGCTGCTCTGTCTAGCTAAGGTACGGATGTGGTCTCCATTACCATAGTATCTAGGCTCCTCACGATCTTTTATGTATTTATCCTCCCAACATCCCTGTGAGGGAGGATAGTGTTACTATCCTCATTAAAAAAATGAGGAGAATTTGTGGCACCTTAGAGACTAACAAATTTATTTGGGCATAAGCTTTCGTGGGCTAAAACCCACTTCATTGGATGCATGCAGTGGAAAATACAGTAGGAAGATATATATACACAGAGGACATGAAAAAATGGGTGTTGCCATACCAAGTCTAACGAGACTAATCAATTAAGGTGGGCTATTATCAGCAGGAGAAAAAAAAACTTTTGTAGTGATAATCAGGATGGCCCATTTCAAACAGTTGACAAGAAGGTGTGAGTAATAGCAAGGGAAAAATTAGCATGGGGAAATAGTTTTTACATTGTGTAATGACTCATCCACTCCCAGTCTTTATTCAACCTAATTTAATGGTGTCCAATTTGCAAATTAATTCCAGTTCTGCAGTTTCTCGTTGGAGTCTGTTTTTGAAGTTTTTTTGTTGGAGAATTGTGACTTTTGGGTCTGTAACTGAGTGACCAGGGAGGTTGAAGTGTTCTCCAACTGGTTTTTGAATGTTATAATTCTTGACGTCTGATTTGTGTCCATTTATTCTTTTGTGTAGAGACTGTCCGGTTTGGCCAATGTACATGGCAGAGGGGCATGGCTGGCACATATCACATTGGTAGATGTGCAGGTGAATGAGCCTCTGATGGTGTGGCTGATGTGAATCGGTCCTATGATGATGTCCCTTGAATAGATATGTGGACAGAGCTGGCAACGGCTTTGTTGCAAGGATAGGTTCCTGGGTTAGTGTTTTTGTTGTGTGGTGTGTGATTGTTGGTGAGTATTTGCTTCAGGTTGGGGGGCTGTCTGTAAACAAGGACTGGCCTATCTCCCAAGATCTGTGAGAGTGAGGGATCGTCCTTCAGGATAGGTTGTAGATCCCTGATGATGCGCTGGAGAGGTTTTAGTTGGGGGCTGAAGGTGACGGCTAGTGGCGTTCTGTTACTTTCTTTGTTGGGCCTGTCCTGGAGTGTTACAGATGGGAAACTGAGACACAGAGAAGCTAAGTGTCTTGCCCAAGGTCACACACAGGAAATCTGCGGTACAGCAGGGACATAAACCCATGTCTCTCAAGCCTCAGGCTAGTGCTCTTACCATGGGTCCATCCTTCTTCTCACATGTCCCATCTTGTCCCCAACTCCTCTATTCATGGTTTCTTCATGATAATGAATAGCTTCAAGAAGATGAAATTATTTTTATTTAGACAGAGAGGAGAAACAGGACAGCAGAAGTAAGTGTTTTACACTGGCTGTTCTGAGGTGTCTGGGTATAGGTTTTCCCATGACATAACCTCAAGCTAGTATTATGAGCAATCCGTATAACTAAATGGTTGACCTGAATAGCCTCCATACCTGGGAGTCTTCATTAGGCCAGTTTACCAGGATCAGAAATTCAGTCATTATAGCATTTGTGGATATTTTAAATAATCTGTCAAGTCTCTTATCTCAGTGAAAAAAAATTGAAATGCAAAATCTGTTGTGTGCAATTAGCAGCTCCCTTTGATGAATCCATTCCAGCATTACCACCTTTATGAGAACAGTTTGCTGCCTGAGAAATGATTTGAAGTTGCCAGCACAGGCAGAACTTCAGTGAAGGATCACAATGGAGAAGAAGAGGAATTGAAAGTGAGAACACTCATTAACCTGGCCCAGAAAACACACTCAGATCTTGATTAACTCCTTGAGATCCTAGAGTGTATTTGTGCCAGGAAAATAAAGTTTCCCTGACTTTAGTTTCATATTATGCCACTCAGCATTTGTTCTTTTCCCTCATCAACATACTCTGTGCTCTGTACTTATGAATACCCACTATCCAATTAATACCCCCATTAAGCTGCACACCTGCAGTGACTTTTTCCTCACACCACTGCATAGTAACTCCATAATTACCTGACATTATTATGATGTTAGAATACAAGGGTCTGACCCAAATAGGGTGACCAGATGTCCCGATTTTATAGAGACAGTCCCAATATTTGGGGCTTTGTCTTATATAGGCTCCTATTACCTCCCACCCCCTGTCCCGATTTTTCAAACTTGCTGTCTGGTCACCCTAGACCCAAAGCTGAAACTGATGGGAGCTCATCGGTTTTGGATCAGGTCCTAAAGGCTCAGCATACACACAGTGAAGTGAAACAGTACCTATTCTTTTAATCAGCTAGGATAAGGATGGACTAAGACACCAGCAGAAATACTGAATGCTTATTTAGAGAGAACAAGGCAGCAGTGAAAACAAGAGAGACTGTGGGAGAATGATGAGTGTTATATGATATAATATCACATTAGATGAGTTAGATTTGAGCCTATATATTGCCTGATCTGTCTCGGCTCTGATGGCACAATCATATGCTTAGAAATGGTGTAATATTGATAACCTGGCTTGCCTTTAGATTTTAGTCTTGAATTTCACTTGAAAAGTAGGATACTAGAGGCTCAAAATCAGTGTGACTCCTTCTCTAATTACTGATTAATCAAGAGCTAAGTTTGCTTAAATAAAGAATCATGGGGAGAAGGAGGAAGTCTCATTAGGAACAAGAGGTAAAAAAGGGGGTGCCTTTTAACAACTGGATGGATAGAGAAGGAGAAGGAAGTGGCTGATTTCCTAATAACATGCCATCTCCTAATGTTAAATTTTGAATTCATGTCTAATCAAAAAGTGATAAGAAAATATTCTCTCTAATGCTTGCAGATACTGTATGAGGTGCAATTCAAAGAGAATAATGGAGAAATTATTTCCCTTTAATAACTTCAGAAATATATATAGTGTCATTCTGTCCCCTGCATGCTCCAAAGGCCCAGCAGCTGTTTCATAAATTCCAAATTGCCTTTTTCTTTAATGTACAGAAAACTGCACCATAAACATAATGCTGGGTGCAAAATATTTGGTAAACCTAGACAGTTGTTGTAACGTTTGCTCTGATGTTTAAGTTCCTCTCTAATGGGAGCTTTTCTGCAAAAACAGATGCTACCCAATAGCGCTTTTTGCCATCAAGCTGAATCTGAATGTTTTCTTGCAATATTTTTTCACAGACACATTAGAATATATTTTCCATCACTGAAAGAAAACTGGCACCTTACTTCTCAATTCTTTGCTGTCAAATGCGTAAATAACTATTATAGCCTGCAGTAAATGATTTATGTTCTGATGATGTCTAATTCTTCTACCCTGGAAATGATTTTTTTTGTTAGACACTGGGGAATGCTATTACCAATAAGTAAATTGTATCATCATTTCCCTGTAAATCACCAGGCTTCAAACGTAAGATAACTGAACAGATTTTCCCCCCGACTACAGGAACTTCCAAATAGGGTTGTATGGGGACATGCGGCTGAAGCAAACATTTTGTCCATCTACTTTGCCCCAGTCTGGTAAGTATCACACCTTCTCTTAAATTCTTGTACTCATTCACCTACCAGCTCTTCCACCAATAAAGTTCTGAGAATGATGGTCAATTCTGGACAGGCAATGATGTAACCAGAAGTATTGGCTTTTACCTGCTAAACTTTCAGGAGTGACTTGCAAATATAACAACCAGACCATATTCTTGCAGGTACGTCCCTAAGTATTCACAGATAAGTCCCATTCTGAGGATGGACATCCAGGTGAGCTGCATTTTTAGCTCTCAGACTACTGTGAATGTAAATGCCAAATGAAGATCCATTTGGTTTTGTATGAGCCAGAAGATTGTGCCACCTTACTCAAATCGAGTAGTACCTTATTTTGTGAGTGGCTCATTGGAACTACTAAGAGAATAAGAAACTATTCCCTGTGGGTAAGAGGCATAATCTTGTCCTGCGGTCAAATCTTTTCAGAGATGCAATGCCTGGCTGTGTTTCTCAGGGACAAACAATGAGACCATGCATTTCTTCCTGCTTTATTATTTTTAATCACCCCACACATTCTGAAAATAAAATTAGCTTCTTTGTATAAATAAATGTTACAGCTCATGAAGCCTTGAAGCCCAAATCATACAAATAAGTCAATTGCAAAAAAGCCTGAAAGGATTATAGAACTGAATGCAGACGCAAATGCATCTTAAGGCCATTTAATGTTTTGATTTTAAAAAATGGATATCAAGACTAAAAAACAGATTCCCTTTTATAGACTGCTAAAGAAGCACGGGATTGGAATTATTACAATGATGCCTGTTGGCATCATTGTAGTTAAAGGTCTGTCAGTATTTCCATCATAACCCTTCAGTTTCAGGGGTTCATAACTCATCCACAAAATCTTCCTGCAGGCTGAAACTTGGGATACAAGGTCTCATCCCATCATTGCTGTAGATCACAGGCTTACACACAACGTTTTGGGAAACAAAGGGGTGGGGGGAGGGAAGAAGCCCCACATGACAGTTAAGTGAAAGTTTGCAAAAATGCAATGTTTTGTAAAATATATCATTAGAGCTTGTCTGAGTGTGGCAGTTGTTGTCTGCGGTGACTCTGGACACAGCTGGTTCTAGGTATTTTTAGCAGGGCTTATCCGTTCTGGCTTTGGCCACCGCCTTAGTTTTGCCTTCTTTTCCAGTTAATCAAATTCTAATGGGAGGGTGCTTTCTCATTAACTCCTCTGTTCAGGAGTCTGGTTTATTACGAGAGTTCACAACATCACAAAATCTTCCACCCAACCTCCGAACTGGCTCAACATCCTTCACGTAGGATTCTTAGCCTCAATAGGGACAGGAATTTCTTCTCACTCCCTTCCAGCCTTCCTAGTTGGCTCTTGCTCCCTATAGGCCTTCTAGTTAGCTTCCTAGCTAGGTTCCCCCAGGCCTTCTAGCTAGGAGCTATGAAGAGTTACACAGCATAGACCTCCTCATTGGTCTTTCCACACTATAATGAAGCATGGACACATTCCCCAGTTTGCTTTTCATAGAGTCTTTCTCTTGAATGACCACAGGCTGCCCTTATATCCTCCCGCAGGCTGGTTCTTAGTCCTTGTATTTTCGTCCCCTACACCTGGGGAGGTGGGCTAAACCTGACACAGCTGAGTCTCAACCCCAACATTCTTAAAGGGCCGGCTTGCCCTGTGACAGTATTACAAGGATCTCCAGACATGGGGAGTCCATCGGCATGCTGCTAAACATACACAAAACGAGCACAAGATTCTATAGGTTAATGGCAACATTCTAAACTTAGCTTTTCCTAACTTTATGGGCATAAATCACAGCCTTAGGGCCAAATTTTCATTGCTGGCTTCTGATTGTGTGTGTCCATTTTTGGAAATGAAACTAAAGGCACTTGCTAAAGTGGGTGCACATTTACACTGTGTATGCAAACATCCCTTTGCATGTGCAGATTTGGCAACATGGTCCCTAAATCCTTGAAATTCATGGGCAAGTTATTTTGTGCACAACACAGAATGTGCTTGTGAAGAGCTCAATCCTGCCATAGTGCTGACCACATTGGCTGACACATGGTTAACTTTCAGCCCTGGAGTTGTCCTGGAGGAGTCAATGGGACCTCATAAGGGATGAAAGTTAAGCAGGTATTTAAAAGTTTTACTGACTCATGACCAGCATGTTTAGCACTGTGCAGGATCAAGCCCCAGTTGCCTTGAGGTTGGCCACAAATGTGTCCCTTAATATAATGCAGTTGCCTGATTATTCAGTGTGTGCATATAAAGTGTCTCAAGTGGACGACATGACCAAATACCAAATTTAATCAAAAATGTGATCAGCTGTCCCACAGGAACTTTCATCAAGAACAATTGCAAAAAGAGGGAGGGCTTGTCTACACTTAAAATGAGGCTGTGGCACAGCACAGTTGCGACACTGTAGCGCTTGCGAAGACAATATCTACCGAGAGGTGGAGCTACGTCATCAGGAGAAGCCCTCCCATGGAGATAGCACTGTCTATACCAGGGGTTAGGATTTTCCACACCCCTGAGTGACATAGTTATACCTACATAAGTTCCTAGTGTAGACCAAGCCAGAGTTTTTAATCAAACCATGGCAAATGCTAGACAGCCACACTTCAGTGGCCCATCATCTAACCACCTGGCTTACAAACCTCAACCAGCCTGCATTAGGAAAGGCTGTAAAAGGATTTACACCTTCACAACTGAAAATCTCAACTGCTAAAAATAAAACAATTAACTCCAGTAGCGAAGGCTTAAAATTAACCCAAGAGTAAGTTCTTTGAATCCTAAAAGCTGACATCTAAAATTCCAGTGTGCTGGATTTAATTCGTCAGCAATACAGATTAGAAAGAAGAAACAGATGTAATAGAAAAAAGGTGGGTGGTCTCTTCTGCTCTCCCTAAGCTATACAGACACAAAACAGCACATTTCAGAAACAGTCTTGCCGTCGAGGGTATAACTGCACTATCTTTCAGGTTCCACCGTTTCTTTAAGAATCCATTTCAAGTCAGCAAAGAAATCTAATTCCACAGCAACCTGCCACCAAAGTGGGTGAGGGGTGTTAGAAATGAATTATTCCAATAAAGGGACAGATTGAGATTTCTTTGCCTCGTCTTGTGTCTCGGCCTTTTTATTTATTTATTATTTGGCAATGCATCAGCAAAACAAAACCCTTTGTCTTATCGAATTAACCTACCCTCCTTCTATACACTTTGACTTTATACATTTTGAATAGCTTTTATGAGCAGTGCACATTAGCACGGACTATGCCTTCCTGTCTTTGTCTCTACACATAATGACAGCTGTACTGAATGATTATTAGACTTGTCTCGCGTTCTTAAAAGGATGGGAAATATAACGATATGTTGCAATATGTGCTATGGACTACAAAATCCAACTGCTTCTCAGAGCGACTGATAAACTCTTTACAATACGCCTGATATGATTTTCTTGAGGGAGGGGTATTTATCTTTCAGCTCTCCCCACTTTTCCATTTTTCAGGATGAACTCATCTGGAACTGGATCTACCAGGCAGGGTGTGCGTGTATGAATCAGTTCAGAATAATCAAGGAATGGGCACTGGGCGCTTAGTCATTGATCATGCTGGATGGACAGCTTTGACCTCTCAGTGAATGCCACCCTTCTGCATTAGAGGAGCAGAGAGACAAGATCTAGCAGTCAGCTTCAAAACAGAATAAGATAAATAACTGGATATACGAATTATAAACCCAGAATATAGGGTTGCTCTTATCCAAAGTTCTCAGAGTGCTTAACAATAAACAAACCCATCCTGAGATGGATGTGATCTAGGAAGCTGAGCACAGAACTGGGAGCCAATACTCAGAGAGTTCTCACCATAAATGTGTCTGTGGCCTTGAACAAATCATTCAATCTTTCTGCCTCAGTTTCCTCATCTATAAAACAAGGATAATAATTGTTATTTATGGAGGCAGGTTGGGAAGATCAGCTCCTGGAGTGGAACCCCGCCCTCCCCCCCGCAATGAAACAGACAAAAAGAATGATAGTATGGTGATAATTTTCAGCCAGCAAGAGTGCGCAGGGTGGGGATGGCATACCAGTCTATACCCCCCAATCCCAGTTTCGCTGAGGATCATTAGTGGGTGTAAAGCACTTTGTAAATGAAGCCCAATTTTTCCGTGCCCTGCCCCTTTCCCGCATGGCATTATTTGTACTTGCAACATTTAGGCCCATAGTTTGCCTTGGCAATGACTTTCAGGCACATATATTAGCCCTTGCATGGCATATTACTGGATTTATGCCAACAAGTTGGTTGTTAGTCATGTAAATGGATATATATGTGCCCACAAGTCATTTGCAGACACAAAAATTACATAGGTTAAATTTTGTAGGGACACCAATGTAAGCTCTCTTGGGCAATGACTGTCCTCTTTCCCAATTTGTCTGTACAGTGCCTAGCACATCGGAGCCCTGATCTGAGAGCAGGGTTCCTAGATGCTACCTTAATATTAATAATAATAGGAAAAATGAAATTCTGCAATAATACATAATCAAATTTGGAACCTCACCTCATTTATCTTTTCCCCAGACTGAACTTTGATCCACAAATAAATAAGATATTGCATGTATTTCTCCTTGAAGATATTATTCCATTCTGCAATTATGGAAAATTCAGTGCCCCAGAAAGATTTAGTGTCTAGGTTTCTGCCGCAAGACTTGTATCAGTGCAAAAGCATTTGTGCTCTTGGGAATCAAACTGAGAGTCACCCATTTGTGGCAGGTGTTTTAAGCACTCAGCCTAACAACTCACCCCCGCATGGCACTACAGCAATTCAACGACTAAATTAAATCTCTGAATATTAAATTAATGATGGAAATCTGAAATATTAATATATTCTAATTGAATATTCTCCAATAAATTATCTAGGCATTCTCAGCAATTTGATTTTACTTTCATTTCTTAAGGAACTTTCAGCTGCATAAATACAGCTATTAAAGCAATTCAAAAAGGGAACATTCTCTGCTCAGACAAGAGAACTCTAAACACAAAGGGTCTAAAAATTTCTTTCATATGATTGATTAAATCACAGAGCCCAAGACAGCTGAATCATTAAATGACTGCTTTTTTCCAGTCCCTCTGGCGTTAGCAAGGACAATATAAATTCCCCAAAGGTCTGAATACAAGGAAATACAATATGTATAATTACAGTATAGGCTTGAATGCTGTTGTAAGAAAATTTCAAATGGAGCATTTATGCTGTAGTTGCACTTTTCAATCTCTACCGCTGCGTGTGTGTACATGTAATGCCCGCTCGAACATTGGGCTTCTGCTTTCTTCAGCCCAGATTCCAATTCCCAAAGTGGTGTAAATCGATGTAGCTCCATCAATTTAAACGGAGCTATGCTGCTTTGCACCAGCTGAGGATCCGGCCTGATACTTCTGTGAAGTGACGGGAAATGTAAAATGACATCTAGTCTTTGTACTCTGGGGAGAATGCAAATGGAGGAACATTTTGTAGTTTTATGAATATATATTATGGTGCATATTTAGGAACCTACTTTCTTCTGTCTTTTTTGTTTTTTTATAAGGAGTTTTGAATGGACATGTCAAAAGAAGAGCAGTATGTTGAATCACTTTTCTCTCTTCATTCAGTCAGGGTACGTCGGGTCCTATTCTGGTAACAAAACGTGCATGATACAATCCCACACCACAGCTCGGGGCTATGGCTGCCTGTGCTTAACAAAACTGAAATCCTGCTGCTATTAATCTTTTTCTGTATAGACTTTGGGCTGGATGGTGCCAGGAAGGCAGAGCCCTGAGCAGCAGACGGTTAGGCTCTGCATCGCCGCGACAACAGCGGCAGGAGAGACATCACAGCACAGGAAGATGCCGGATGGAGCTTCTCCTAGAGGGAGGTGCAGCACATGCTTCCCTCCATGTCCGGCCAGACTGCGTGTAGGCATGGTGTGAAAATGGCCCTGCCTCCTCCTCACCCAGTCAGTCTGTCCTAACTCAGTGATGAGGTCAAGTTCTTCTCACTATCGGGTCTGGACTGAGCTGGCTGCCTCTAGACTCCATAACGGAGACTGGAGTGGCCAAATGCATGAGTTTCAGCTGGTGACACTCACTGAAGTTACAGAAGTGCTGGGGTAGTTCCTGGCTGCAACCAGAGAGCTGGATCCATGTTTCTTCATGGCTGGCAAATAGTAGCAAGAAAGTACTGGGTCTACTTTCTTCACTGAGACCATCAATACCCTCCCTCAAGGGAAGCACAGTCTGATGTCCCTTTCGGAAGCCTTTCCTAGGCCTCTGTTCAAAAAACCTTCTCTTGACTGCAGACAAATGCCATGTGTTGTGTATCCCTCTTACAGCTAGAAGTCAATGGATTCCAAATAGTCAATTTCACAGTGGTAAGAAACCTAGCTAATACAGGGTCTATTAGGAATTCTGTACAACAAAGAAACTACTTCACAAGAAGGTGCAGGGTGTAAAGTGAAGCGTAGGCTGGGGAAAAGACAATGTTAATGTTGTCTGCCCAAATTAGGGCAGATTCTTGGGGGTGGTACAACCACTTTGCACCACAAATACTGGTGGAATCTGGAGTTAGAGTTAATTTAAAGCCTAAAATCAGGATCTTATACCCTGGAGGATCACCCCAGTACAGGCAGTTACTGAGGTGGCATGGACATGACACACAAGCTCTAACACCACCTGCTCTGCTGCTGGTGTAGCAGATAAATGAGAGTGAGGTCAGGAGACCTCTCTGCCACACCAGTCCCCAGATGCATCTGTGGCCTGTTGGGGCTCTTTGCAGCAGATGTTCCCCCTGAAACAAGGGTACCGGGCTGTCAAACAGGAGCAACAGGATCAAGGGAGAACAAAAGATGAGCTTTAATACATTGACAGTGTATGTAGTTCAGTTGAACCCCAGAAATGGGCAACTTAATTCTACCCCCTTGTGCACATACATTATGAGACAGTCTTTTATTACACTGTAATATACTATTTTTTTCCATAGGCCTCATTCAGTGCACAAGAGAGAGAGCACTCAGGGAATGAAGCAACTGTTTAATACTTTCTCCTCCTTGTTCAGCGTGTGGCCCCATGCCTCATTTACCACATCATCCACATATTGTTCAGAATAGAGAGTTCTTTTCTTTACAGGTTTTACTATGGCTCCCATTGCCATAGCATCCAAGCCCCTCACAAACACTAAAGAATTTATCCTCACAGCATCCCTGTGAGAGAGGGAAGAATTATCCCTATTTCAGAGGGGGAAGCAAGGCACAGAGATTAAAGCCAAGATTTTCATAAATAGGCATCTACAAAATAAATGCACCGATGATTAGAGACTGCCCAGACACAAATAGGTCTTGTAAAGGTAACCGTACAGATTATGAATAAGAGTTAATAATATGTCTATGGAAAGTTGACGAACGTTAATAATGTTAATACCGAGACAAGTTTATTTTTTAAACGTGCTCCTAAATCCACATTCAGGCCCCTTAACAAGCTTTGGTCACTTGTGGTAGGTCACACAGGAAGCCTGCGTCAGAGGCAGGAATACAACCCAAATCTCATGGGTCTTCGTGACCAACCATCTTCTAGAAACCCCCAGCCTCGCTCACTATACACCAGACACTTTCTGCAGAAAATGAGGTTTGGTGCTACAAAGACCAAGCTGTTTCATGACACACAATGCAAAAACTGAAGCATATGAGGAAAGGGTGCCCTGGTCTCCAGGCCATTTCACTATCCAGCACTGCCTCATTCTTTATCCAACACACACAGTGAATACGGCCTAGATCCTGTGGAGAAAACAGTACTGTATATGAGTATCAGAGGGGTAGCCATGTTAGTCTGGTTCTGTAAAAAGCGACAAAAAGTCCTGTGGCACCTTATAGACTAACAGACGTTTTGGAGCATAAGCTTTCGTGGGTGAATACCCACTTCGTCATACCGCATATGATCATGCAATAAAAGGTTGCACCACAGTGCATAAACACAAGGGGGCAGAGTTAACCATGTCCAGTGTTCTAATAAGGGAAAGAGGCAGGGCTCTATATCAAAATGCTTGTGGATTTGGAGGAGTTCTGCTTTCTGTATGATGCACTCTTATGTGTGCCTTGTTTCTAATTTGAACTTGCCTGGCTTCAGCTTCCAGTCACTGGTTCTTGCTATGCCTTTCTCCGCTGCATTAAAGAGCCCTCTAAGACCCAGTATTTTCTCCCCAGGAAGGTATACACACATATCTAGCCACTTCTCAATCTTCTTTTTGAGAAATGAAACAGAATGAGCTCTTTACATCTCTCCTCTTAAGGCATTTCTCTAGCCCTCAAATAATGTTTCTGGCTTTTTTCTGTGCACACTACAATTTTTCAACATTTTTTTAAAAAACGTGTCCACCAGAACTGTACACAGTATTCCAGTAACAGTTTCACTCATGCCATATATAGAGGTAAAACCATCTCCCTACTCCTACTCCCTTCTCTCCTGTTTATACATCCAAGAATATCATTAGCTCTTTTTGCCACAGCACCACATTGTGCATGTAGAGATGCTTGTCCACAATGACCCTTAGAGCCTTTTCAGAGTCACTACTTTCCAGGATACAGCCCCCTGCACCCCATTCTGTACATACTAGCTGCATTCCTTGTTCCGAGATGTATAACTTTGCATTTGGCTGTCTTGCAATGCATTTGGTTTGAGTGGACTCAGCTTACCAATTGAGCCAGATTGCTCTGTATAACTATCCTGTGCTCATAATTATTTACTAATCTTTGTGTCACCTGCAAATTTCATCGGCAGTGATTTTACATTTACTTTCAGATCATTGATGAAAATGTTGAATATTATCAGGCCAAGTAACACTCCCTGCAGAACCCCACCAGAAACACCCCCATTCTATAATGTTTCCCCGTTGACAACTTCTTTATTGAGTTCTGTCAGCTAGCCAATTCTTAATCCATTTAACGGGTTCCTTTATTGATATTGTATAGTGCTAATTTTGTAATCAGAATGTTGTGCAATACTAAGTAAAATGTTCATATTACATCTATGCAGTTACCTTTAATTGTCCAAACTTGTCATCTAATCAAAGAATCAAATCCTGTTTGTTTGACAAGACCTATTTTTCATAAAACCATGTTGACCATATATTAAAGGATAAGAATATAATTAATTCTCTATTAATTGAATCTCATATCAGCTTTTCCATTATTTTGTCCAATACTGATGTCAGGCTAACCAGTCTATAGCTACCCAGGTCATCCCACTTGCCCATTTTGAATTTTGGCACAACGTTAGCACTCTTCCATTCTTCTGGAATTTTCTTGATATTCCAAGGTATATTAAAAATCATTGGGCCACAAATCTCCCTTATCCAGCTCTTTTAGAACTCTTGGGTGCAAGTTATCTGGGTTTTCTGATTTAAAAATCTTTATCCCTAGTAGAAGATATTTAATATCCTCTTTGGTTAGTAATGGGTTAGAAAGTACTTCATCAATCTCATGTGATACCATTAAGGTTCGAGTTCTGTCAAATGACAGACCCTTCCCATACAACTGGAGGAATATTCATATTCCACGACTGTACTCTCCTTGTACCAGAGTTTACTCACTCCTTGTTGGCCAATACTCAAAAGACGGTAGCTAGGAACTGTATTCAGTTCTCTTGTATGGTATTGCAGTGCGCAAACAGTGACTGACATGGGCTGGAATTTTGAATGCATTGTGATCTGCAAGTACCTACACAAAAAGAATGTAGTTAATATTATGGGGGTTCTTTAAGGCGACAAACTAAATAGTAAGATTCAATGGCTAGAAGCTGAAATTAGAAACAATCAAATTGGAAATAAGATCCAGCTTAAAGAGTGATCGTATTTAACAACTGGAACAGATTACCGAGAGATGTGGTAAATTCATCATCATCTGGAGTTTTTAAATTGAGACTGGATGCTTTCAAACAGATATGCTCTCCTTCCAGCCCCAGTTATTGGGTTCAATAGTATTCGCTTACATAGAATGGAAGGATGATTCCCTTCATTGTAGGAAGGACCAGTTGAAATTCTATGGGCTATGATGCAATAGTCCTGGTGGTCTATTCTGGCCTTAACATCTGCGAATTTTATTCACACATTCACACAGGATCAGATCAATGAACTACACGGATTTATACCAACTCAGGATCTGGCCTACAATTTGCTTCTGTATTCCTAATGTTTTCTTAGCAGCCAAACCCAAACTAGGGTGACCAGATGTCCCGATTTTATAGGGACAGTCCCAATATTTGGGGCTTTGTGTTATATAGGTGCCTATTACCCCCCCACTCCCTGTCCCGATTTTCCATACTTGTCACTCTAACCCAAACAGATATTTGTTCTCTCTTTTATTGTATTCCCCTCGACCTAAACACAATCAAACTTCTAGTGGTTGACACATATGAACAGACATGATGTTCTTTGAAAGAAACAAAACAAAACTCTGTAGTTACCAGAAAGAATTCTATTCCCTCCTCCAGCCCTCCCCAGGAATAACTTTATAGAAGTTGGGGGGGGGGAGCAGTTCTTTTTTGTTTTACTTTTTCATTTCGCCAGAATGAAACGTTTAACGAGCAGAGAATTACAGCTGATCCCAACTGAACCAGATAGCTCGAAATGCAGCCCTACATGGCTCCCATCAAGCTGTATTCACCTTTGCTATGATTTAAACTTCATTCAGGCACAGCCTTGCTAAAAATACTGACAAGTAACTAATCAACTTCCATAAAATGGAATTTTCCCCTTCACAATAGCAAGCAGGAGTAGGAGGGCACACGAAAGATTTACCTATGCATTTCAAATTAGTCTGACCTATAAAAATGCAAACAGAATCCAGCAAGCAGTGGGATAAAAATGTACATCTAGTAGGTTGGGTCTTTTTTAACGTTCAGGTTTTCATATCATTCGACACCTCATCTTGGATATACAAGACTACTCATAGATATCATAATGGATGGACAACTTTTCATTAGCTATACTTGCATCTAAAATGTAATCTCAGACAGCGCTCTCTAGACCAAAGAGAAGTGCAGGGTCTAGGAACTACAGCTAGTTTTGAAAGCTTTACAAGACTGATCGCATTCTCTGACACGCACTTTTTTCACACGTTGGACTCAATGCTGTATTTCTTCATGTGCTCTTTCTGCTCTAGTATGTGAACAGATGGGAACAGAAAAACCCAACACCCAATCAGCAAGAGTGTTTGAAATCAGACCAGAACTGTTCACCTAGCTCCATTAGACAACAGAATGCCTTAGGGCAATCTGAAGATCATGTGGATTGAAATAAGCACACAGTTCTGGTCTTTGAAAACATGGGGTTGTCCTATTCTCGCCAATTAAAGGGCAGAGTCTAACTGGTGAACCTTTAACACATGCTAGCGCTCACTTCACTCAACCCCCACTTATAGGGGCTATCAAATGGGTCGAGGGACTGGATGCCGCAGATGAGACCAAACATCATCAAATATCAAACACTCAAACCAGAAACATCAGGCATTCTCATGTTCAATCAAGCTGTGCCATTTGTGCTAGGCTGTGACTTTCCCTTCCATTATAATTCCTTCTTCACTTCATGAGGCAGAAAAAAAAAATCACAGTATTTTAAATCATTTCCTCCCCTCCATGTCCAAATTTTGATTTAATTTATTTTATTTTGTTTTTATTTTTGTACTACTGTCTGCACAGCAGATCTTGAAGCCATGAGGGGGTTTGCGGTGTCTAGCTGGTTCTCCCCAAGGCTGGTGTTTCTTTAAGGTGTGAATATTTACTCCTCCGTACCGATATAAAAGATAACAATTGCCTTCCCTATTTGTGAACATGACTTCACATTCTGGAGTTCTACAATCTTATCTCCAGACCACGACAACAAGTATGTGGGAGATATTAGCCACGATGAACCTATACATTTGCAGTAGGTAACCTGATAACATTAACATATGCCAAGGTTTAATAAGCTGGAGCCAAAGCCTCCTGTCACTCTTCAGCCAAACTCATAAAGAAGGCAATGTGGGGAGGACGATCTCTTTTTACAATTAGCCTGCTTGCTGTGTAGCACTCAAATACTGACAGGCATTCAGAAGTAACCCAAACTATCCATTTTGCTTAGTGAGGTTTTTGAGTTATTGAGTTTTTCTCCCTTTAATTCATTTGGGAAACTCAAATTACAATCAATAGGACATCACATTAAAAGGCCAGAATGTGCCCAGATTCTGAATGCCAGGGAAGGCTTCTTGCACCCTTCCCCCACTCGTGCACCTCAGCAGTTGACAGGCACTGTGTTGTACATCATGGACCTGATTTTCACAAAGAGAAGCCTATGCTCTAAATGTACTCTGCACCTACGTTCATATGTGCAACAAATACCATTGCACATGCGTATGGCTACATAAATCCTTGAGTACTATTTTTCACCCCACATCACAGTAACTGCAGTGTGACAGTATCTGCAAAAGTGTGCAATGAAGTGAATGAAATTCAAGCCTCTTTTTTAAAAACAAAATCAGGTATTAAAATATCTGACTGTCAATAATATTCTGTCCCAGATCGGCTCTGTGCTCCTTGCAGAGATATTGTACCAACAACACAATTGCACCTGATTTTTGGTGGGTTGTGAATGCGCTTCTTTCAGACATTATATGACTTATCAAGTTTCCTGATACTTCTGTGGGATTGAGCAAACTACTCTTTCTTTCCAAGTATCATGCAAAGTATCAGCTAATCAGTGTGGAACAGGTAATGACAGCAATTCATTTTAATCCAGGAAAGGGCTCGGCAAGCATTGTTTCAAGAAGAGCGGGGTGAATTTCCTGACAAGGGATGTAAATTACACACCACTGCTTTTTCAAAATTAGTTCTTAAATTCTGCAATTATGTCACAATTTTCTTCTAAAGGAAGAATTATAAAATATCAGTCAGTGAGGCTTCATTTTATTTACATTTTTTTTGACAGCTAGTATTTTTCCTTTCCGGAAACCAAAATCAGAGCTCATAAAACAAACAGTCACATGCATTTGTAATTTTGCTACATTTATCAACAGCAATCAAATGCATCCTGTAGTCCATATTTTTGTCATCCAAATGTCAACATAATGTCCCATGGGGCTATGAGCTGATCTTTACGAACACCGTAGTAAGGGAAGAAACGAGCAACATGTAGTGTTGGAGCTAGTTAATGAAGGATTTCATATAGCTTTTTACATCAATTCCCTTCTGAGGCAGGCAAACGTACATCTGGATCCTGACTCTGACTGATAGTTGAGAAAGGATGCTTGGGATGTAACACCCTTTCATACTTAGGAGTCACCATTCCTGGCTTCACACCTGCAGTCATTATCCAGTTGAGAGGGTTGGCAACCTGCCATTTTGGAGAGTGGAGCCAACTTCTCCCCCCAGGATTAGCTAGAAGGAGGTGATTAAACTCCATCTGAGTTGGATTTGAGGGGAGGGAAGACTTGTATTTGCTTCAGATCGTAAGTGCTTTACCTCCAGGACAGACGTTGGCTCAGGAAGAGAGAGAAATGAGGCTGTGTTTGATGCCAGATCTCCCATGCTACAGACTTGGAGTGCACCTGTTATTGTACCAGACCAACCACATTATCATTATTATTATTATTATTATTTCAATAGTTGCACTTACCCTAACCAGCTGCTGAGGGAAGGGCCCTCTTGAGTTTTCTGGCACATTGATTGGTGGGATGACCCAGTCTCTCTTTTGCCTTCTCAGCCCGTTAGAGTTCTGGGGCTGGCGCCACGGTATTAATGTGTCACTCGGTTGCGGCGCAAGATCTGTAGATGCATTTTTCTTCCCTTTTTGCTGTTTTGGAGGAAAAAGAAAGCAAGATGCAGTTAGTTTTTTCCAAGTGGGAAAAAAAATCACCCCTTGGGACTATTGCCACGGTGATGCTTGCTTGCATGGAATGTTAATGCGTCGCTGTAAAAATTATTGTTATTAAAATGAAGTAAACATTTCTGCATCACAGAGGCATAATAGACTTTATTGGCATCTTTGCTGCCACTTCATTTTCAATAATGTATAGAATGGTCATTACCAAATCAAACTGCTTTCCAGAATATATTGTCCTCATTATACCAATTGCAGAAAGCTTTATGAGTGTCTTGGATAAAGAAGTCTGCAATTTTTGAGTAAATATAATCTACTGGGAAAACAAAAAAACAAAAATAACAAAACTCCACAGGGATGTTTTAACTCCACTGTACAACGTCAAGCTGCTCATTGGCTTTAAGAGAGTACCAATACCTTTTAGTATTTGGTTTTGTGGAAGTAAGCTGGCTGTCCTAACTAATCAGGCCTAGACAATTCTTCTGCTCTGGTGTTGAAAAGGTTAATTATCACAGATCCTTCATTCTGTACATAAAATAACATTTTTTAAACAGAACTTGATTTGGAATATATACATATGCCTTCAGTGAAGGTGTATGCGAAATGTTGTAATATTTCACAGCCTGTAAATCATTTTCTTTTTCAGTGCGTGTGGCGGTTCTCAAGGTTTTGTGAGGGGTATTTTGTTTTATTGCAGGTTTTTGTAAAGACAAAAGGTAGCTGAGATAAAGATTGAAGAATTTTGCATTTGGCCAATTTAGGAAAATTACTGATTTTCCTCCTGGCAAACATTGGCCTTTTATTTATTTATTTATTTATTTATTTTTTTTACAGAAAATGCCATTGCCATTGGTGAAGTAGGTGGAATCACACCTGAGCGTTACAAATTCTCATTAAAATCGCAGAGGGGCCATATGTGGATGTTTGTGGAGACAAAAATGATAGTTTCCCAAGATTCTCAATCTTTTTGCCATTCTGCAAAAAATCAAATTGTAGAAAAATTATTAGAGCCAGGGAAGTGTGTGAGTTCTGAAAACAAAGTAAAGAGCTTTGTTATCTTGTGCATCCAGCTATTTTCTATAACAGGGATCGGCAACCTTTGGCCCGCGGCCCGCCAGGGTAAGCATGCTGGTGGGCCGGTTTGTTTACCTGCCGCGTCCGCAGGTTTCGCCGATCGTGGCTCCCAGTGGCCGCGGTTCGCTGCTCCAGGCCAATGGGGGCGGCGGGAAGTGGTGGCCAGCACATCTCTCGGCCCGCGCCGCTTCCCGCAGCCCCCATTGGCCTGGAGCAGTGAACTGCGGCCAGTGGGAGCTGCGATCGGCCGAACCTGCGGACACAGCAGGTAAACAAACCGGCCCGGCCCGCCAGGGTGTTTACCCTGGCGGGCCGCAGGCCAAAGGTTGCCGATCCCTGTTCTATAATGTATATCAGGCCTTCTTAAGAAGTGACTCAGGCCCAATCCTACAAACATGCACATGCTTAACTTTAAGCACATAAGCAGCCTCACTGACTTCAGTGGGACTAATTACATGCAAAAAGTTAAGCAAATGCTTAAGTGCCTTGTTGGACTGGGGCCACAGAATATATTTACACATTAGTGATGAGTAGCACAATAATTTTACTCCTGCCACAAAAGTTACATTGATCGGTTTACTTAATTTTCCTCACTGTGGGATGCTGCATGGAATAAGATATATAGGGAAAGATTATAATTAATTATGTGGGCAAATTAAATTATTTAGACATCACACTACTTGATTTACAGGTGCACAGTGAGTTGGATTTGCACCTGCAAGTCACTGCTGGCTCAAAAAATGTGAGTGCAAATTTGGATGATGCAAATAGTGCCTAAAAATAGGTTACCATTTTAAAATCTGGGCCTTAATGCTGGGTGGATACTGACCTTGGCTGTGATGCTGTATTCCTTGTGCACCCAAAATGCCCACTGAACTCAATGATGTTTGACGTATTTGAGAGAAATTCGGAAAAAATGTTTAGCACAAACCTTAATGATGAGCTAATTTTTCAAAATATTTAGCCCATTTTCCTTCAAAAAATTTCAGAGTGAGAAAATTTTCAACCAACTCTAACACTAATCCTGGTAACTATAGTGATCAGCCTTAGGACTTGACATGGCCATGGTTTTGTATGCCTTTACTCAAAAGCACCACCACTATTGTAGCATCAGTACTTTGCCGATCACTACTGGGATACATTTGGAAGAGCACTAACTTTAGCAAGTGATGAATAAGGAAACAGCATCATAGTATGGCTCTTGGAGGCACTTCCAGTATGTTTTAGGACAGGGGTCGGCAACGTTTGACACGCGGCTCGCCAGGGTAAGCACCCTGGTGGGCCGGGCCAGTTTATTTACCTGCTGACGCGGCAGGTTCGGCCGATCGCGGCCCCCACTGGCTGCGGTTCGCCGTCCCGGGCCAATGGGGGCGGCGGGAAGCGGCACGGGCGAGGGATGTGCTGGCCGCGGCTTCTCACCGTCCCCATTGGCCCTGGACTGCGAACCGTGGCCAGTGGGGACCGTGATTGGCCGAACCTGCCCCGTCAGCAGGTAAATAAACTGGCCCGGCCTGCCAGGGTGCTTACCCTGGCGAGCCGCGTGCCAAACATTGCCCACCCCTGTTTTAGGATAAAGTAGGTGCTGCCGACATTACCACTAGTAAACCATTCATGAAGTACAATATTTCCAATAGGGTCCCTTCTACTTTAGCACCACAGATAAGAGGCAGTATTAAATAAAGAAAATATTCAGAAATGTGTGTCTTTAGAATAGGCCTATCAGATGCTAGCTATGGGGAAGTCTATACTTCTTTTTTTTTTTTTTTAATTTTTAATTGGTTTGCAGTTCCCAAGCGGGTTCCTCTGAGGAGCAGGTATTTGGATCAGTTTACATAATTGGCATGTGAGTGTGGGGACAGATTATGAAGGAACGGTCAAATAATTTGTGCTCTGCTGAGTTCACACAGTGGAACGCTCTGAACTAAAGACAGACTTGAGAATTAACACGAATCCCAAAGCTCTGTGTATACTGAAATAATTAGTGTCAGCTCGGCAAGGCAGTACCAGCCTTTTTAGTCTTTGCTGGCAGGTGACTAGACAGTGACTAGCTTCCTTGTTGCCCTGATGATGTTTTCCTACATTAGAATACATTGTTGACATGTCTCTGAATTTGCTATGCAGAATTTCAAAAAGGGCCTCACAACAACAATCTTATTTATAAAAACCCAACTCTTTTTCATCTTCATTTGTTGATGTGTTCTAACGGCCTTAATTTCTCTTGTGTTGTTTAAATAAGTTGAACATGTTTTTCTGCTGTTTCAAAAACTGTGAGACAAATGTTGTAACAAAGTCTGGTGAGAATGAATGCCAGACCTGTTCATTCTTCTGACTGAAATATCCAAGAATGTCTCAGGAATAGCAACAACGATCAATTATAAACACCAGCAATCTATCATGTTCTTCTGAACGTGCAAGGATCTAATGCCCCACTCAAATGTGGAATGTAAATATGGAAGCTTAATTATACTAATTGCTAATCCAGCTCACAATTTCATTTTTTCGCTGTGAAACAGTTTTCGCTTAGCTAACCCCTTGGGCTCAGAGATATATGATCTATCTATCCAGATTTTACACAGGCCTCATTGCCATGGTATCTGAGCACCTCACGATCAGTAGTGTATTTATCCTCACAACATCCATGTAGAGATACTGTTACTCCCATTTTACATATGGAGAACGAAGGGACAGAGAGACTTGCCTGATGTCATGCGGGGAGTTTGTACCAGAGGAGGAACTTGAACACAGGTCTCCAAAGGCTGAAGCTAATGACCTAACCACTGGACCATCCTTCCTTTCTACTCTCTTAATACTGAGAGTTCCATTTTAATCTCCCCACCACCTCATTTTCTTTCAGGCCATATTCTGAGCCTGGCTCTCTGTTCTACCTGAGCTGCGTTTGTTGCAGGAAGAGGGGAAGGTGTGATGGTGGCTGCAATGTGGCTATTTGTACTATCAGCCAACCCCCAGCAGAATTTATGCTACTCTACACCAGGACCTGCTGCAAGGCAACAGCATTCCACCCACACTCCCTCCCCTTGCTACATTCCCTGGAGCAGGATAAAGGGCCAGAATGGAATGCAGATTTGGGCCCTCTTGTCTTTTATTTATGTAGGGCCAAATTATGTTGAGGGCGGAGGAAGCTGCACAGCTATAAACACAGGGAGAGACATTGCCTCAGGAGCTGCCCCCTCAGCGTGCGGTCCTCTCCTACAACCAACCAGCTCTGTGGTTCAGCCAGGGCCGGCTCTGGCTTTTTTGCCGGGGGGGGGG